>NC_040101.1:4270000-4597500 GCF_003369695.1 Bos indicus x Bos taurus | reverse complement strand
GCTCCCGACACCCTGCCCGGCACACAGCAGGTGTTCACGCAGCCGTCTCCACATAAACGAACACGAGCTGGCTAACGAAGCAACCTTCGTTGGCTCTGCGATGTTTGGGGGCGATCAGGGCTCACGTGTGATGTGTTTTGTCTTGCTTCAAACACGCATGCGTAGCGACCTCGTTTGAAGCACGGGAAAGCGCTGCAGGCTTTGAATCAGATGCTGAGTCCAAATCCTGAGCCATCACTTCCTTGCTTTGAGACTCCGGGGGTGACTTGACCCTTGTAAGGGCGTAGTTCCCTCTTTAGTGGCCAAGGGAGCAAGATGAGAAGATTCTCAGCAAGAATCTTCTTGATTCTTGGCCCTGAGTGGGCTCCGTAGAACATCCCTATTTTTATTTCTTTCTTCATGTTCTCCTAATTGCACTGGGTAGCAGTCATTTGTATTTCTTAGGAAAATACATTTATAAAGTCAGTCGTGCTCGGGGAAAACAGACTCTTGAAAATGTTTCCTAAGGCATTAAAAGCAAATAGTAGCACCGTCGATTTTAAGAGCAGCCTGTGTGCTTTCCATTTCAGAACTGTACTCGGTTACACTCATCCTGTTAAAAGGGTTTTAAAAAAATTAAAAAAGGAGGCAGCACAATACTGTAAGCAGTTTTAAGTCTAAAATCATCTTGCAGAGCCGGGAATTGAAAACGTGTTTTACTCCATCCGTTTGTGGCCGTTCACATGTGGACATAAGGCACTGGGGTTCTGCCGGGTTTGAAAACTAGAGCAAAAGGAGAGAGACCCAGCTTAATTAGTATAAATGTTGCCGTGTAACTTCTAATCATGAGTGTAATTTGCAATGCATGCTCACCATGTAATTTAGCACAATGGGACCTGCAGAATGTAGGACTCGTATTTAATCAAGAGAAATGATTAATGCAGAAATGGGTGGAGTGTGGAGACTGGGATCCTGTATAGAAGCCCCACATACCCACTGGGATATTCCGTCTATAGCCCCATTTTCAACACCCCTACGTCCCCACCCAGGGGACACTGTGTCAGCTACTGAGCTGTATTACTCAATGTTATCGTGCCTCAGTTTCCTCACGTGTGAAGCGGGGACAGCAGTGGTCCTGATCTCTTATTGTTGCTGTAAGGGTCAAATGAGTGAACAGGGGAAAGCCTTGGGTACACAGCACTCAGCCAATGTCATGTACACTCACTTCTCTGAATGTTCTCTGTTGTTGCTGTTCGGTTGCTCAGTCGTATCTGACTCTTTGTGATCTCCATAGACTGCAGCACACCAGGCTCCCCTGTCCTTCACTATCTCCCAGAGTTAGCTCAAACTCATGTCCATCGAGTCGGTGATGCCATCCAGCCATCTCATCCTCTGTCATCCCCTTCTCCTCCCGCCTTCAATCTTTCCCAGCATCAGGGTCTCTTCTAATGTTTTTATTCATGGGGGTCTTGGAAGCCAGCCTGGCGAGGGTGCCCGTTATCCCAAAGTACAGTACGTGGTGATCCTGGGACGCTGTCTTTATTGAGGTAGAATTCACATAACCAAAAGCTCACTTTTCACTTTCATGCATTGGAGAAGGAAATAGCAACCCACTCCAGTGTTCTTGCCTGGAGAATCCCAGGGACAGGGGAGGCTGGTGGGCCGCCGTCTATGGGGTCACACAGAGTCAGACACGACTGAAGCGACTTAGCAGAGAGAGAGCCACTTTAAAGAGTACAGTTCAGAGGCATTTATTACCTTCATAATGTTGTGAAGCTGTTGTGTCCACCTAGTTCAGCATATTTTCATCGCCCCAAGAGATGCTCTGTACTCATTAAGCAGATAATTCCCATTTTCCCCCTCGCCCAAGCCCCTGTCGATCGTGTATTTGACTTCGTCTCTTTCGATTGCTGTAGATGGATGGATTCTGCTATTTCATAGCAATGAAATCAGACATTAGGTGAGCTTCTCGTCTGGTCTGTTTCACTTCCCTTTGTGTTTTGGGGGGTCACCCATGCTGTAGCAGGTGTTCGTGCCTCATTCCTTTGCATGGCGCCTAATAGCTCATTGTATGCACTTGCCACAGTTATCCATTCATCGGTTGATGGACGTTTGGGTTGCCTTTTGACTGTTGCGGAGAGCGTTGCTATGGATGTTGGCGTACAGGTTCCTGTGCTCCTGCTTTCAGTTCTCCTGGACGTGTGCCTAAGAGTGGACTTACTGGGGACAGAGCGGTGTCAATGGTGGAGGAATCCTCCCGGCTGTTTCCACAGCAGCTGCACCGTTTTGCATTCCCACCAGCAACGTGTAAGGATTCCTGTGCCTCCATATTCTCACCAACACTTGTTATTTCCTATTAATTTTTAAGTCCAGTCATTTTAGTGGGTGCGAGTGGGATGTCATTGTGGTTTTGTTTTGGTTTACAGTTCTCTTCCCTGGTGGCTCATACAGTAAAGAATCTGCCTATAAGGCAGGAGACACAGGTTCCATCCCCAATCAGAAGATCCCCTGGAGAAGGAAACGGCAACCCACTCCAGTATCCCTGCCTGGGAAATCCCATGGACAGAGGAGCCTGGCGGCCGCAGTCCCTGGGGTTTCAAAGAGTCGGTGTGGCTGACAGACGGACACCTCGCTTTTGGTTTAAATCTCCCTGACAGTTAGTGACGCTGAGCATCTTTGCGTGTGCTTGCTGGCCACTTGTGTATCTTCTTTGGAGAAATGTCTGTTCAAGTCCTTTATCTGTCTTTTAACTGGGTTATTTGTTTTCCTGTTGTTGAGAGCTGAGGGCCCTGCGTGTATTCTGGATGCTAGTTCCTTATCCGGTATGAAATTTGCAAATGCATCTCCCCGTTCTGCAAGGCGTCTTTTCACGTTCTTGCTCGGCCCTTTGATGCACACAAGTCCTGAGATGGTTTTCGGTAGCAACAGAACACAGCCACGAACAACTCTGAATCAGGAAGGGAGAAAACCCTTTCCTTCTTTGCTCCCTTCCAGGCTTCCTCTTGCTCAAAGGGAGAGGCCCGGTTTGATGTCACTGTGTCTGCAAGACCTTTACTTATCTTTTTCACAGAAACAGAACAGGCTTTGGCCAAGAGCCTTCCTCGGGCCAGTGTTTAGTGCGAATGTCTTCCCCTTCCCCACTGAGCTGATTGTTAAGATCATCTCTATACATGCTAACGAGACTGGTTTTCTTATTTATGCTAATGAGAGGATTTCCTTTTAGATATATGTACTGAGTTTCTTTCAGGCTTCCCTTGTAGCTCAGTCGGTAAAGAATGCCTGCAGTGCAGGAGACCTGGGTTCGATCCCTGGGTCAGGAAGTTTCAATCCCTGGGTTCGATCCCTGGGTCGGGATCCCTGGAGAAGGAAATGGCAACCCACTCCAGTATCCTTGCCTGGAAAATCTCACGGACATAGGAGCCTGGTGGGCTGCAGTCCATGGGGTTGAAAAGAGTCGGGCTCGACTGAGCGACTGGCACTAATGAGTGGATGGCGAGATAGATCTTGTGATGCTGCTGGGAGGACACAGGCATGTGGGAACTGCTGCTGAAGGCCCTGGGCAGAGAGCAGGGCATGTGGGCTGGCCCGTCTGGGGAAGGGGCGCAGGGTGGACGGCAGGCACCAGGCTGACCAGCCCTGGGAGAGCAACCTGGCTGTGCCCCAGGGGCTGCACCCAACACTGCTTCTCGTGGCTCCTCACCTAATTCTCATGATTGCCCGATGAAGTGAAGGAGGCCTTGACCTTCAGGGTGAGCAGACGGAGCGAGTGAAAGGTAGGAAGTTAACTGCAAGAAGAATGTGAAAGGTTGATGACCGACAGGTGTAGGGGAAGAGGAAGGAGGAGGTCTGGAAGGACCGGGAAGGATCCCACAGCCAGTGAAGCAGGAGACGGGCCGACAGGGAGCTAGAGGCATTTTAGAAACACCGTCACAACTTTCTTAGCTCGGCGTCTGTATCCATTTCCCAGGGCCGCTGTAGGACATGAACACAGACTCGGTCACTTACAACAGAAATGCTTCTCTCACAGATCTGGGGGCTGGACCTCTGAAATCAAGCTGTCAGTAGGGCCCAGCTTCCTTTGAAAGCTCCAAGTGAGGGTCCCTCCCGGCCTCCTCCAGCTCGTATGGCCCCTGGCAATTCTTGGCTTGTGGCTGCATCGCCTCAGTCTCTCTCTGCCTCAGTCTTCACAAGGTGTTTTACAAAAAAAAAAAAAAATCCAGCCTTTCTTTCCTCCGGTACATCTCCTTCACATCTGCACAGGACTCATCACTTCTGACACTCCTGGCCCCAGAATGCATGGAGGTTCTCAAACGGCTGGCGGTTCCTCTGCCCCGAGCAGTTCTCCGTGACACCAGCTGGGCTGCCTACAGTGGAACTGGATTCTGACATCATCCGGAAATGGCATCACATTCCACGGGTGAAGGGCTCAGTCCCCGGAAACTGCTCCCCCTTCAGATGCCACTCGCAAGTCCAGCTTGTCATCTGGGCTTCAGACTGATGGGCTCGAAAGCAAAGGTTCCCACAAGCCCCTACTTGGGCTTGATTAATTTGCCAGGTCAGCTCACAGAACTCAGCACATTTCCCAGCTTATTAGAGGATGTGATAAAGGATACAGATGAATAGCCAGATGGAGAGAGGCACGGGACCAGGTCTGGGGGAGAGGCACACGGCCAGTTCCGAGTGTAGGAGCTTCTGTCCCCGGGGAGCTGGGGGGTGTCACCCAACTCATGTACCAATGTGTTCACCCCACCTGGGAGCTCTCCGAAGCCCACACTATTGGGATTTTTATGGAGGCTTCATCACCAGGCATTGCTGTTGTTCAGTTGCCAAGTCGTGTCCGACTCTTAGCGACCCCATGGACTGCAGCACGCCAGTCCTCCCTGTCCGCCACTATCTTCCAGAGCTTGTTCAAACTCATATCGATTGAGTCAGTAATGCCATCCAACCATCTGATCCTCTGTCGTTTCCTTCTCCTTCTGCCTTCAATCTTTCCCAGCTTCAGGGTCTTTTCTAGCTCTTTGCATCAGGTGGCCAAAGTATTGGAGCTTCAGCTTCAGCATCAGTCCTTCCAATGAATATTCAGGGTCTATTTCCTTTCTGATTGACTGGTTCGATCTCAGTCATGTTCGGCTCTTTGTGACCCCATGGACCGCAGCACATGAGGCTTCCTTGTCCTTCACCATCTTCTGGAGTTTGCTTGAATTCATGTCCACTGAGTCACTGATGCCATCCAACCATCTCATCCTCTGCCTCCCCTTCTTCTTTTGCCTTCAGTCTTTTCCAGCATCATGGTCTTTAGCTCTGTTCCCAGCACTCTGTCCTTCTCAAGAGAATGGGGGGAGAGAAGGTAAAAACATCAAGCTTCTAATCACAGGCTGGTCTTTCTGGTGACTGGTCCCATTCAGAAGCCCACGCAGAGTTGCCTCATTAGAGCAAAAGACACTCCCATCAGCCAGGCCTTTGAAAGGGTTTTAGGAGCCCTGTGTCAGAAACCAGGGTCAGAGATCAAATAATAGAATCAAAGATGCTTCTAGTGTTCTTATCACTTAGGACAGTCCAAGGGCTTTAAGGGAAATTATAGGACTTCCCTGTAGCTCAAACATTAAAGACTCTGCTTGCAATGCAGGAGATCCAGGTTCAATCCCTAGGTCGGGAAGATCCTCTGGAGAAGGGAATGGCAACCCACTCCAGTATTCTTGCTTGGAGAATCCCATTGACAGAGAAGCCTGCAGGGCTACAGTTTGAGGGGTCACAAAGGGTCAGACACGACTGATCGACTAACACACTTATGCCAGGAGCCGGGATGAAGACCAAATATGTATCACATGTTATGAATCATACATGTTCTTCTCCGTGTGCATCTCTCCTCTTCTTATAAGGCCACCACCTGTTAGGTTAGGGCCCACCCTAGTCCATTATGGCCTCATCTTAAAATGAAAAGATCTGCTTTCATCTGCAAAGATTGTATTTCCCAAGAGGCCACATTCTGAGGTTCCGGGCAGACAGGAATTTGGAGGGAACTCAGTTCAGCCCAGTATGGCATCTGTTACAGGTGGGCTGTCTGTCCTTTTCCACTGCAGGTCTAGAGGGCAGTAATGGTATAGTGTTGGGTTTCCTAAGACCAAAGTAATCTATGGTAAACCTAGACAGTGCATTAAGAAGCAGAGACATTGCTTTCCTGACACACGTCCCTGTAGTCAAAACTAATGTTAACCTCCGTTAGTGCCAAGCCACGTCATGGTTTTTCCAGTAGTCATGTACGGATGCGAGACTTGGACCACAAAGAAAGCTGAGCACCAAAGAATTGATGCTTTCCAATCGTGGTGTTGGAGAAGACTCTTGAGAGTCCATTGGACTGCAAGGAGATCCAACCAGTCGATCTTAAAGGAAATCAACCGTGAGTATTCATTAGAAGGAGTGATGCTGAAGTTGAAGCTCCAATACTTTGGCCACCTGATGAGAACTGACTCCCTGGAAAAGACTCTGATACTGGGACAGACTGAGGGCAAGATTATAAGGGACTGACAGAGGATGAGATGGTTGGGTGGCATCACCGACTCAATGGACATGAATCTGAACAAACTTCGGGAGACAGTGGAGGAGAGAGGAGCCTGGAATGCTGCAGTCCATGGGGTTACAAAGAGCTGGACACGACCGAGTGACTGAACAACAAGACCAAAGCCAGTCCCTGGCCCTTCTCTCTGGAGCTCGGACCTCAGTTGGGGTTGGCACCTGGGAGTCCCTGAGCACCATTTCACGGACTGGGGAAAAGCAGACACTCACAGGCAAGGGTAAATCCAAGCACAGGATTTTTACACACAATCAACTTCTACGTGTTCCTTAGGTAACTTAACTAATTTTGACTTGAAAAATCACTACTAAATTTAAGTCTGTTTCCTCCTGTCTGAGCCAAGAAGAAATGAGGAGCTTCACAGTCTTTCAAGCTTGCTAAATTGGTCTGTAGCTTTTAGATACAGATGGGATGGAGCAATATTGATGCTATGTCAAAACAGAATTGCATCTTTATTGAAAGCTTCCCTGCATGGAGTTGAGAGACACCTGATCAGGGCTCCTGTCCTCTCTTTCTGTTTGGGTGGCTTTGCCAGACCTGGGATACAGCAGGAAAGCGATCAGCAGGCCTTTGAGTGGATGAAACAATGGAAGAAGGCTCCACCAGGAAAATGAAGCCCCCGGACCCCCAAGACTGTGCCAAGTCCCATGAAAGACTCTTTCACCATAAAAGACTCTTTCTGTGATAGCTCTGCCTTAAAGCATTCTCCTCTCTGCTCCTTCCCTCCATCTCCTCATCAGTTCAGTTCAGTTCAGTTCAGTCACTCAGTCTTGTCCAACTCTGCAACCCCGTGGACCGAAGCATGCCAGGCCTCCCTATCCATCGCCAACTCCCAGAGTCCACTCAAACTAATGTCCATTGAATCGGTGATGCCATCCAACCATCTCATTCTCTGTCATCCCCTTCTCCTCCCGCCTTCAATCTATCCCAGCATCAGGGTCTTTTCCAATGAGTCAGTTCTTCACATCAGGTGGCCAAAGTATTGGAGTTTCAGCTTCAGCATCAGTCCTTTCAATGAATATTCAGGACTGATTTCCTTGAGGGTGGACTGGTTGGATCTCCTTGCAGTCCAAGGGACTCTCAAGAGTCTTCTCCAACACTCTCGTTCAAAAGCATCAATTCCATGCTCCTTGCTTAAAAGAGACGGTCTGAGACAGCCACGACCGGTATCATGCTTGAGCCAGTCAACCTTTACTTGACCTCAGTGTTTCTAAACATGGTTGAATAAACTCAACTCTCAGGGCCTGTTTCCTATTTTTCTGTTACCTGTCTGCCTAGTAGATTGAGACATTCATTTCCTTTGAGGTTTCTTTTCTTCCTTTCTGGTGGGTAACAGAACAAGGAGTCTTTCTCAAAGGACATCAAGTCCCGTGATTCTGTGTAGATAAATATTTGAGGAGATGCATCTGGGGAGCCTGGCGTGCTGCAGTCCGTGGGGTCACAAAGAGTCGGGCATGACTGAGCGACTGGACAACAACAAGCTGGTGTTTATAGAGATAACCGATTGAAGAAAACTCGGGCTTTTTTTGGGTAAACCTTTGGCCCGTTTCATTCCCTCAATGAACAAATATTTATGAAGTACTTGTTTTATGATGCAGGATCATTTCCCAGGTATAGTAGATAAGAGGAAGTGTCTGAGTTGACCTGTTTGGGATCTCCAGCCCACAACATGTTAACATCCGTTGGTGCCAAACCAATTCGTGGGTTTTTTCCTTTATTTTTGGTCATATCGGTGGTAGGAGAGTTAAAGTAAATATTTTCAGGGAATTTTTGGAATTTACAGAATGTGTGTCCATTTATCTTGAAAGGAAATGCCTGACAGTTTGGATGGAGCCTCGTGTTCCCTAACCCTGTCCTGATAAAATCTTACAGTGTTTCGGAATACTTCCCAGGTCTGGTGAGCTCATCTTGACCTCAGAGATGTGGTTTTCCAAAGTCTGGTTGTTGGAGAGTAACTGGCCTTGAATTCAGGCTCTGCCATTCTATGGCTGTGTGGCCTTGGGCAGGTTACTTAACCTCTCTGGTCCTCAAAGTCCTCTGCTGCAGGGCAAGCATGTGAGAGCCCATACCATCTCAGAGAGCTGCCGTGAGCATCATGTGTGTTTATCTGTAAAGTGCTTGGACCCGTGTCTTGAGCCAGAGAAGGTGCTCTATGATGTTAGCACCACGGTCAGCCTCAGCATCCTTACCTGAGCCTCACCTGCATGGCTCACTGTGCTTCTGGAAATGCCTGACTCTGAAATATGGGCTCATGTTGTCTTGGGTACCCACGCGCTGCATGGCTGAACTTCCTACTCTTGGTGCTGACTTGGGGTGGAACTCAGAGCTCGGGGATCTCCTCGCTGCTCACAGGGCTGGCACTGTGGGGGGCAGCAGACAGCTTCCCTCTGGGAAAGAAGGCTGCCCTCACCCGCCCCATGGGGACACCGCGGCCAGCTCTGTGCCGTGTGCACCTGCCCGGGACACTGCACAACAGGGACATGTGAGGACCCCTGGCGTCCAGGACGCGAGCTGTCTGGGTCGGTCTAGGGCACCCTTGAGAGCCTGGGTGCAGCCATGCTTGCCAGACCCTGCTGGTGGGTGGATGGACCCCAGGCGGCTCACTGTCCCGGACCCGCAGGGCCCTCCTGGGGCTTGATGCCTCTGGGACTGAAAACTGAGGCCTCTCGTGGGTTTCCTCCCCCACTCAGAGCTCAAGTCTAAGTGGATGTTTCTAAACGAAATGGATTCTGTTGCTTCTGTTTGGCTGCCTTTGAGCTCAACATATTTTAGAAGTGTTTATCCACATTCCAGAAAGGGTGGAAAGGCTCTCTTATCTTACAGACTCCCCCCCTGGTCTCCTGAGGTCATTGATTTGTCATTTTACAAACTCAGAGGGGGCACGAGCTGGCCCAGGGGCACACAGCCAGTGGACCAGAGCTCGGGTTGCCCTGAACTGGTGGTCCAGGCTGTTTCCACTGACGTCTGTGCTGCTGGGAGAGTGGCTGTGGTTGAAAGGATGCTGGAAGAAATTAAATAATTGGGGATTTTAAAACTGGGGATTCTCCATCTCCCTAATTGTGTAATGCCACTAATTACATTCAGGGGGATTTATTTAGCCTGAACCTGCTGAGTCAATTCTCAAACGAAGGCTCAAATTTCTCTCTTGTTCCACCCTGGTGACCTCACCTCTATCCATCCCTCCTAGTCAAGTGGACACACAGGGGATCGTCCAAGCTCCGATGCTTTGGGAGAAAGAGGATGCTTGATAATTAGGCTGGAGACAGGCGTAACTGAGATTGTCCAAGGCAAGCAGGGCATGTGGCCCCTCTGCTCACGGTGAGGAGGGGCACTCATTTGGCCAGTCCTCCTGGGCAGCCCCCGGGGGCCCAGGTTCTGTGACAGTCGTGAGCCAGGCCCATGTCCCAGTCTGGAGACCTGGTGGGTTCAGAGCCCTTGTTCACTCATTTTCTTCACCTGTGGCCTGGCTGGAGCCTCACACAGAGATGACTGCACATTGGACAAGTGGTCTCTTCTGGAAAGTGGCAGGGCCGGGGGCCCCTGAGGCCAGCCCCAGAAGCAGGAGAGAGCACAGCAGCTTGGTTCCGGAACTGATGTCTCCCTTTGAGGAATAAAAAGCTGCATCCCGGGGGGCACAGGTATGTCACCCCGCTGGGGACAGGCAGACCGGCCGCCCCCACCCTGTCCAGCCTTCCCCTCTTGCACAGACCCCCTCTCCTCTCCTCCCTGCCCTCCCAGCCTCTTTTTCTCTCTCTGTCTCTTTTTCCCCCAAATACAAATGTCATAGCAGTTGTCCTCAATCGGTTTATTAAATAACTGATAACTGATCCCAGTTAGTGGAAGGCAGGTGAGGGGCCAGCATGTCCTGGAAGTCTTTCGTCTTAATTGGCTGCCGCTTCTGCCCCTGTTCACCACTTTGCTTGCTGTAGTTTGAGTTGTGGCTCCCAGGGTAATTAATTTTAACGTGCATGGAAGAATCACTATGGCGGGCGCAAAGCCAATTTCCTGAGCCTGGCATGCTGTCTGATTTATAACTTCTCGCACTCCAGGCGAGTAAAGTCCGTTCTAGTGTTAAATTTCTTCACCAAGGTAGAGAAAGAGTATCCACAGATTGTAAAATAGACTTCCAGGCTGGGAAATAAGGGAGAGGGACCCGCTGGGGGGAACTCAGACGCAGCTCACAGCGCTAGTTACCACTCAGTAACGCATGGCGGGAAAGCTGATTAGAGAACAAATAATCTCACTGGCATTGGGGTTGCCCTGCGGGACAGCGCAGGGACCAGAAACCTCGTTTCTAGGGTGATCCTGGAAGGAGGCTGACCTTCAGGAGGTAGGGACCTTCTGAGTCGAGGTCCAACGCCCAGCGGGTGCAGGTGGACCGTTCCTTGGCCGCCCCGCCTGCGCCATCTGCTGGTCATCTCCGCCATTGCCTTCGGGGTTCCAGGGACCGCGCGTGTGTGGACACGGGGGTCCGCCCCGCCTGCGTTCTTGATGCTTCCAAATTCCAGTGACAGCTGAGTCCGTAAAATAAAAATATAAAATTATAATACCTGAATCGTTGAAAGCGTGTTCTTGGACACTCCTATCCCTCTAGGCTTCCGCTTTCCAACTCCACGCTCATTACTGTCTGTTCCCCTTAGGTTGTGAGCATCTTAGGGGCGCTCTGTACCCGCGAAGGGTACCACCCAACTGTGAGTGCCTGGAATGTGCTAGCGCAGAGGCGGCACCTTGAACACGAGGGGTGTGGCTGTGCCCCCCTGCGCAGAGCAGGACCCCCCGGATCCTAATAGGCAGGCACTGTGCCCCAGATCATAGAGAAGAAGAAAATTTCCAGGGGTGAGAGAGGAGGCCAGGGTGCCCGGGAGATGATCCCAGGTGTGAACCCATCTCCCGGGCTGGCTGCCTGATGCAGCCTCCCAGCAAACGTCGAGGGCTATTTGGGGACAGCAAGATGACTCTGAGGATAGCTGTTGTCCGGTCACTCTGGAGTCCAGCAGATTCCCAACCAATATACCCAACTTCTCCTTGTCCTCAGCCCATGAGAATAGACACAGCATCGCCAGGACCCAACGGCTGAAATGCCGACTGCTGCCTTCTACCCTGGCTTTGCTGAAGACCCCGGTGAAGCTCCTGGCCAAGGTGGGAACAGCAAGCGGCCCCAGCCTCAGAAGGGAGGCCGTACATCAGCTTCTCCCAGCAGCCATGCTGCTGACTGCCTGGGTTTCTGCTCAGTTCTGGGGTCGTGAGGGTGCACAGACTATGTGTTGGGTGTGCAAGGGGCAGAGTTCCCTGCCCATAGCAGCTTCCCAAAGGCAGGATTGGGCTGCTGCTCCCTGAGGCATCCGCCTCACCCAGGACGTCGAATGCAATAGGGGATCAGGCTTCCAAGGGGGCTGGCGCCATCACTGGCCACACCCCATCCTGACCCACAGATGTTCTTTTCAGAGTAAGGCTGGTCCCTGGTCAGAGTAGAAATCCCCTGAAGGCAACATCGCTATCTGATCTTGTTGATTAAATAAGGCCTCCTTCTATGCTCTGTGTCCAGGAGACACTCAGTAAATATTTGTTGAATGAATGAACACATAAACAAATCTCTATTACCGGCTCCTGGCCGTACTCAAATTGGTATTCCTTTAAAAATTCATGAGTGCCATAGTGTTTCCCAGTGTGGGAGCAAACCATTTCATGAAATAGGCATGAAGTTTCTATTAAATAGAAGAGTATCTATTCATTAATATTCCCAAAGGGTACCTTTTTTTGGTTTACTACTGTGTTGCTGTTATAATTTTCCATAATTATATGCTGTTGATTGTAGTTTAACGACAGAGCATCAATAATGAAAAATGGAACCCTGGAACTATTTTAGCCTTAAAGTGTTTAGCCTTAGCAGAGGGAAGAGAATCAGTTAGCGGAGTGGAGGGTGGTGGAGAGAATAGACTCCCCCAAAACTATGAGGAGAGGAAGCATAGACTTGTCCTGTGGATCTGAGCCTGTGTGGTCTAGACAGACACCAGGTAGGATCTGTTAGAAAACAATTGGGATAATTTAGAAATGGAGGGAGAGTCTTATTCCTGAGTGCCCCTGGGGCTGGTGGTGGAAAATATCTTGGTAGAAGTCAACTTCCAGGAGTAGGGCCTGTCGAGAAGAGCAATTCTATAAACGAAACAGCCCCGCAGTAGAAAGAGGAGGCTTTTGAAGAGAGGTCCCTGACAGAGGTCTTGTTAATTTCATTCATTACCAGTAAGTAATTGAATGAATGAAGGAGTGAATGAATAAATGGACAATGGACTTACTGAGAGGAGACCCAAATGACCTTGCTTCAGGCATGAAGTGGGCCAGGCCTTCAGAAGGGACCCTGGCCCCACAGCCCCACTGGGTACCAACAGTGTTGTGTGTCCACCATGGGTGGGGTGTCCAGGGAGGCTCTGAAACAGAGGTTTTTGGGGTTATGAGAGATTGAGGATTCTTTCCCAAGTTGCATTTGCGGGCAAATTTTTCTTCCAAATAACCAGAGGTGCGGTTATAAATAATTCATGCACATTGTTTCCCAATTAACATTTTTCAGAAGATGTCGGCACTTCTTTGAAGTCTTTCCCTCTTAAGGGACAGCGACCCACCCTATTGGGCTGGGCCAGCCTTCTGCCCTAATTAGACAGTTACACAGGAGACCTGGGCAAGGAGGGTGGATTTACTTTTAATAAAAGAAGATTAAAAAACCGTGCATCTGCAGCATATTAAAGAAGATGGAACCAAATGAAAATCCTCCCACGGCGGTGGAGAGTCATGGTCTGAAAAGGAAGTATTTCATTGGAATTCCTAAAACTTCTTGCTTTGAGTCAGGAGGAAACTCAGGCTCGCCCCCCGCCCCGCCCCTGATTGCAGCATCAGGCGTTGGTGTTCTGAGCAAAAGTGCTGGGGACAGAGAAGCACTTTAAGTCCAGACATGACATGGGGCCCAAGTGTCCCTCTGTGGAGTGGCAGCCGCAGGCTGTGTGAGGAAGGAGGAGTAGGGCCCGTCCAGGTTCCAGGGAGGGACCAACCCACACAGCCTCGCAGGAATTCAGGCCACACCTGGTTTTCCCAGGAGAAGCCAGATCTCCAGACGTTGTGTAGATTCTTTCCCCTTTTTACATATTTCAAGCTAACTTGAATCCTTTTAAGTCATCAGCGTACACCTCGTCCTTGAACATAGCAATTCCACTTGTAGGCATTCACTTCAAATGAATGAAAAACACTTGTCCGCAAAAAAGACTTGTACTGAAGTCCGTAGCAGCTTTGCTCATAATAGCAAAAAGACTGGGAAACAACCCAAATGTGTATAGAGAGGAGAATGGGTAGTCGTGCAGCGGGAAGCTCTTCAGCGGAACGGGGCGGCCTTCGGACGCCTACGGCAATGCAGACGAGCCTCAGAAACCTGTTGAACTGAAGAAGCTGGACACAAAAGAGTATTATGGTTCCAATTATGTGAAGTTCAAGAGCAGAGCTAATCACCTCTGTAAACAGAAACCAAAACAGCATGTGCTTCTTGGGGTGGGGGAGGAGTGGACAAGAAGGAAGTTTCTAGAAAAATGGCAAAGGCTCTTCGTGTTGATCGCATGGGGGTATGCATTTACTGAGAACCATCAAATCATCGGCTAAAGTCTGTACACTTGACTGCATAGAATTATACCTTAAAACATTTTTTTTTTTTTTCAAAATACAACACACATCAAACCTGGGCTGTCTGTGGGTCACCTTGCACCAACAGGCTTGGGCATATGACTTCCATCCTACAGTGAATTTTAGCCTCTCAGTCGGCCTCCAGGTGGAGAAGCACATCCCCCCCTGCCCAGGCAGGTGTGGGGCGCGGCAGGACAGGCAGGAGGGCCCCCTCACCAAACTGCTGCCATTTCATCATGAATGTATCGCTGTGACTTTCACTTTCCTTCAAGTGCAGTTTAGAGGAACGTGTTCACCTTGTTCAGAGCAGTGACAGTGCCCATCCCTGTCGTCCTGCTGCTGGGACCTGTGCTGGCCGGGATCTGGGGGCATAGGGACAGAGGGCGCAAAGCCCACGTCGATCCCAGACCAGGCAGCCAGACAGTTGGTGGAGTCCTTCCTGCTCCTCTCTGACTCTGCAAGGGTTGGGGGAGTGTGGGCAGGGAGGGTACGCAGCCAAGAAAACAGAAGGCAGACGTTCAGGCTTGTGCATTGAGCACCTGCTGTGCGCCATCAGACTGCAGTGCCGAGGAGACTCAGAGGCTGGGGAGACGGACCAGGCAAACAGATCCACCTGGCCGCACATCGGATGTGGAATCTTCATCTTCCAGCTTCCTGTGTCCTGCCTCTTAAACCTCCCATCTTGTGGTCCAATCAAAACGGGTCTCATTCACACAGCCCCATCTATAGTTGTGTGGCCGTGCGACGCACATGTTTTGTCTGTTCCCAGAGGCTGAGTGGGGCAGGGCGGAGTTGCTGAGCCCCTGATGACACTGCAGTAAATGTTTTTCCAGCTCCCCTGTCCCCCCAGGCTTGTCCCAGGCCTTTGGTAGTCCCAAAGTTCCAGGAGCGAGCAGTGAGGCAAGCCTCCACTCCAGGTTGCTCTTCTTTCTGTAACTGCCGCACGTCTAGGGCCCTCTGTGGGGTTTGCCTTCCGTAGCCAGAACGTCAGCCTGCAGCACGGGTCTGCCGCTCTGTGGCTCTTTGATGGTGTGTCCTGATTAAGCCTGTCCACTCATTCACTCATTATCTAGCTGTTGCTTAGCAAACATCCCAGAGCATCCTGCCCTGGGGTTGTCCCCAAGGTCCTCCTTGGATCAGGGTCTCAGACGAAAGCCAGGTGGGGAATGGAGAGGATGTGGGAAGGGGTGCCAGACCAGGGTCCTTCAGGAGGTGCAGGGTAACAGCACCCACTGCGCCCCCGAGGACCCATGCCCCTCAGCATGTAGCTATGAGGACGGCCTGTCTGGCTTTGCCCAGACTTAGGAGTGATGGCCCCTGAGCAGGCACTTTTGTTACAAGGAAGTGCCAGATGTCTCTGCAGGGAGATCAGAATTCTCTCCCTGGCTCCCGAAAGGCTTTGGTGGAAAGTGGAGGCTGTGTGTGTGTGTGTGTGTGTTCACTCACACACACATGCACACATGTGGGCTTTGCAGGGGCCACTGTGGGGTTGAGAGGTGGAGACTTTATGTTCACCGTCAAGGTGATTGATGGTTGGCAGTTGATGGTGGACCTTCTCACTGAAGTGTCAGGATTTAAGCAGCACAGATCTTACTCGACTTTGATTTTGCTGATGGATCTCTTGACCCCAAGTTCAGATATATAATCAGGCCACAAGTATAAGCAGTTGTTTTCCACTCAGTTTCTGCCATTTGGTTGCCAACAGCAGAAACCTGCTTAAGGTCAGTTCAAATGGACTAAAAGAAAACTGCTTTAGTCAGACCATAGGCCGCTCTTTGGGTTTAGAGCCGGGAGAGCTAGATAAATCTGGATCCATCCTCGCTTCAGTTTATCCGGGAAAAGCAAAACGACACTCTTGGGTTTGGAGTGACGAAATGGTCAGTTGCTTCTGCGGATGCATAGACCACTGGCCCGCCCCTGGAAAGCCCTGTCTCCCTGCCCTCCCACACCCAACCCGTCCTCCCCTGGGACCACCCAGCGGTGCCTTTCCCTCAAGTATCACATGGGTCGAATAACCAAGAGCACAGCCCTGGACAAGCTCACAGCGCTGAGGCTACTGGGCCATCCCAAGGGGTCGTGGGGTGGCAGGAGGGGTGGTGGGCGTTGTCCAGCCTGGAGCCCACCCGAACAGATGGACTTTGTTGGGAGTCATGTGGTTAAAGAGGCATGATTAAACCGTATCTCAGCCCTGCTCAACTCAAGGAGAGCATCTGTGCACACAAGTGCCGTTGACGCCGGCGCTGGGACCCCAGGGCTCCAGTACACACGGTGTCCATCCCACGTCCACCCCTACATGCTGCGCGTGGCTTCAGTATACACGGTGTCCATCCCGCGTCCACCCTACATGCTGCGCGTGGCTCCAGTATACACGGTGTCCATCCCGCGTCCACCCCTACATGCTGCGCGTGGCTCCAGTACACACGGTGTCCATCCCGCGTCCACCCCTACATGCTGCGCGTGGCTCCAGTATACACGGTGTCCATCCCGCGTCCACCCCTACATGCTGCACGTGGCTCCAGTACACACAGTGTCCATCCCGCGTCCACCCCTACATGCTGCGCGTGGCTCCAGTATACACAGTGTCCATCCCGCATCCACCCCTACATGCTGCACGTGGCTCCAGTGCACACGGTGTCCATCCCGCGTCCACCCCTACATGCTGCACGTGGCTCCAGTGCACACGGTGTCCATCCTGCGTCCACCCCTACATGCTGCGCGTGGCTTCAGTATACACAGTGTCCATCCGGTGTCCATCCCCACGTGCTGCGCAGGCGTGGAAGAGACTGTGGCCTCCTGGCGCGGGGCTGGCGCCTCGTTCTGTGGACATGTGCAGCCTCAGGGCACCTGCTCCACCCTTCCCCCCCGGGAGCGGGTGCTCCAGAATGCACAGAGTTTCCAGAATTAGCACAACAGAGCCCTCGGAAGAAAGTACAACGAACGCTGTCCCCCTCCGCAGGCATGCAGCGTCCTCCAAGCCAAGGGTCCATCGTTCGAGGCTCCATCGCCTGCTCCCGTCAGTTCCCAGGGTCCCACCGAGATCTCTGGTTACACTGTGCCCGGGAGTATTCCCATCACTCATTACAGGACCTGAATTGCCTGCTACAATTTATCTAGCAGGAAGAGAAGGGTCCCAAGACTCTTTAAAAACGCTCTTGGGGGAAAAACAAAGAAAGGGAAACACGATGGAATTCCAAGTTTCTCGCTGGGTCCTTTCCCTTATGCCTCTTCTGAGGATGTTTTAGGTGAAGGTTCACCATCTTTATTTGACTTTTTTGTCGAGTCTACATTTTTTTTCCCCACAGTCTTTGATTTCCAGTGTAATCAACCTCAATTTTCAGGCACGATTCTAGCATATGCATTTATTATTGATCATGGGCAGAGCTCTGTGCCCGAGCGATTGGCATACTCGCTGAGTTAAATTAACCCAAGGCTGCAGCAGGGGTATGTAAGCAATTAGAAGGAGGATGTTGGTTTATGGTCCCTGGAGGCGGGGACGGAGGGAAGTGTTGGTTTATTTATGCTGTTTGAAGGATGTCACAAATTGATTTACTGACGCAGCCGGGATAAAAGTCAGATGAAAGTCACAAGGTGGAGGAAGTGGTCTCTACCTGATGCCCCCCCGGAAGGTGTCCTGACAGCGTTCTGAAGCCCTGGAGCGCTGCTCACACACCTCACTTAAAGCACAAGCCCCTCCTCCATCAGGAGCACCTGGCTCCCCAGGGGCACCGGGCACACCTGCTCCAACAGGTGTGCTTCCCAGGCAGGACCCCGATGGGCCTGAGTGAGACCGCGAGGCAGGGCAGGGCTCCCAGGGGTTTTGAAAATTATGTTTGTGCCTCTGACAACCTTCCCGCACCAGCAGGTGGAGCCCCATGGCCCTGATAGGTGATCCCTGGGCTTTCAGTGAGGCCGAGTTACAGCTGGTTTGGGAATTACAGCTGGTTTGGAGTGGAGGGGGCCTGTCCTTCCCCCAGGCTACCTCCCCAGGCAGAGGCCCAGGCTCCCCCCGTCTCTCCTGAGAACACCCCTCCAGTGTTCCTGGGTGCTGTTGCAGAACCCCCACCCCCGACTGCCCCCCACAGCAGAAATGCAAGACCGTGAGATGGCCTGACTCCCAGGAGCGCACGTCCAAGTTAAGAAGGAGCAGATGGATCAAAGCCCACCGGGTGTAGGTGTCAGCAGAGACACCCCTGGAGTGGGGGGCTGAGGTGGAGAGAGCAGAGCTTCCCAGGGTGGGGACAGGGCCCTGGAGGTGCATGAGCCACCCACATGGTCCAGGGCCAGAGATGATGGCTCAGACAGAAAGAATCCACCACCACTCACGTCACCTTCAGTGAGATTGTAGTGCTTTGGGCCACAGCACCGGCACGTCTCCATGAATATTCACGTACAATATGACAGGAACAAAAAATAATCCGAGTGTCTTTCCCAGGGAGAAAGGATCACCGTTCAGATTTGCCACATGTAAATTGACAGCACCCTCCCCTAGGGCCATGGCAATTTCTGATAGAAAAAGCAAGAGAGCTGAGAAAGTATTGGGACAGGAGCCTTGGGGTCCGTTAATTGTTGTTTACTTACAACAATCAGTAGAGATTAACTTTCTGGGCATTTTCCCCTGGATCATAAATAGTTACTCTGCAATAATAACTTGGTTTTGGTAAGATCTAAAGACCGTTCACTTTCACTTTTCACTTTCATGCATTGGAGAAGGAAATGGCAACCCACTCCAGTGTTCTTGCCTGGAGAATCCCAGGGACGAGGGAGGCTGGTGGGCTGTCGTCTATGGGGTCGCACAGAGTCAGACACGACTGAAGTGACTTAGGAGCAGCAAAGACCGTTCAGGGGCTTCCCAGCTGGCGCTGTGGGTAAAGAATCCACCCGCAAAGGCAAGAGGTGAAAGAGATTCAGGTTCGATCCCTGGGTCAGGAAGATTCCCCTGGAGTAGGAAATGGCAACCTACTCCAGTATTCTTTCCTGGAAAATCCCACGGACAGAGGAGCCTGGCGGGCTGCAGTCTATAGAGTCTCAAGGAGTCAGACAACGGAGCGCGCACGAACAGTGTCCCAACAGAACTGTCTTGTCACCGCTGAGGTGGTCATTATTAATGAATAAAGCATTCAAGGATTGTTACATCTTCTGTAAAATGACATTTACTGCCAGTGTAGGAAAAGTAATTATTAGTGATTTGTGAGGCTTACAAACAATTGATTGTGACACATTGTTTGCAACATTTGAGATGAGGCAACAGAGCCTTCCTCTGTGGTCTTTGGTTCTATGTAACTCCCGCTCAGGAGTGAAAAGTTATGCTTACAGGTTTTCACGGGTTTTCCCCTTTGTTCTTTTATGATAATAAAAAGGATCATTTTCTTTTCAATAGGGAGAAATTTATCCAGTAAAAGTCTAGCTGTAGTTCATTCCTGTTGGCCTTTGCTATGGAAATGTTGTTGTGGTTTAGTTGTTAAGTTGTCCTTGGGGGTCGTAAAAGAGTCAGACACGACTTAGTGACTAATCAACAGCAACATGGGAACATGGTAAGTTTCATGTTCTCTAATAGGTGATAGGTCAGGGGCTTCATTGGTATCTAAACACATTAAAGTATGGCTTTGGGGGTCAGTGAAAATGTGCTTTGGAGAAAACGGTCCTTGGATCTTTAATTATCTGTGGTTCTGTTGTCTCTGTTGCAGTGGAGAAAAACTTAATTCTTAAACAATAAGGTCTTCCCTTTTTCTTCATCTTCAAGAGGGTAAGATGAGTAATTGGAATTATGCAAATTAGTGCACTGTCCATAGAAAAGTGAAATTATCCCCTAAGAGACTTGCTCGCAGGCCAGCATCCTTATGGTCCTTCCTTGTGGTTCGGGCAGAAAGCTGCCGTGCCCTCAGCCCCTCGCTGGAGCCGACCTGCCCTGAGTATCAGGCCAGCAGGGAGCTCAGTGTGGACCGGCACATCAGAGGTTCGGGTTCACGGGAGCTTCGCACTGTCCTTGTGATGTTTCAGAATTCTTTGATGAAATCAGCTTCTGTGTAGCGTCTACAAGTGCGCACACAGGTCTTCAGCAGTGTGTCTGCAACAAAGCACCGAGGTGGATCATAAAGGACATTTCACTCTTGGACGCAGTGGATTTCCCGAGTTCTTTGAAGAGCAGCTGCCGATCTCTGTCGCTGTGTCAGCATCAGGAGTAGCAGGGTCAGGAGCTCCCAGCAAGGATGCTTTGCTTGGGATTCTATGTCCTCTCCTTTGATGGTGTCCCTGCTTTGCTCAGGGAAACACCTTCTCCAGATTCTAAGCCTCGCACTAAGAGGTGAGCTCAGCACACGGCCAGCTGAGCATGGAGTAACAGTAAGGCTTTGCCCCAGTCTATAGATGAGTAAGCTGAGACATCCGTCCACAGCCACCTGCATTTTCCCCTGAATCTAATAACTTCCATTTCCAAGAGACCAGTCAAATATGGGGAAAGGTTGAACTTCCAGGGTTCGTATCTTATGCCCTTTCTTCCAGAATGTAGCCATTCATCCAACAGATCAAATCTTGTTCTTGAATCATGTAAAGCTCAGTTTGTAAGAGCTGACCTGGGTGTGGAAGCCCTTTTCTGCATGTGCTCTGCAGACCCGAGCCCCTCCACGCAGCCGCGCCCTGGGTGCCTGAGCAATCCGTGCCCATTTACAGGTGGCTCCCAAACACCTGGTCTCCTTTGAGCCCCTAGCCTCATTAACACAAGGACAGAGAAAAATGTCAGGTAGCCTCTGCTCTGTCATGGATGATAAATTATCTACTTTGTAGGGGAAAAAAGTTGAGTAGCTAAAGATGTATGTCCAACCATAGTGTCAAACTCTATTGACTTTATTAAACAGAAAGAATTTTATGATGAGACTTGACTTTAGGCAACCCTCAAACCAAGTCTGTGATGTTTGGAATAAAACTCCCAGATGTGCTAAGAGCGATCCCAGTTTCCCAGGGAGTCTCAGCTGAGGGTCAGGATGGCCTGTGTCTGCGTCTGCCTGGGCTGGGCCATGGGAGATCGGGACCAAGGACCGGCCAGAGGTCCACTTACTAGTGACCACGGTCATCCCTAGTGTTTGTGTAGCGGAGCTTCCTGCCTGCACTTTGTGGACAGGGCATCATGTTCGGAAGGGTCGGAACTTCAGGAAGGCCCAGATTCTGGACAGTCTGACCCTTCGGTGGATGACCTGAGCTCATGCTGTAGTCTTCTGAAGGGGAGGGAACGTCAGTGTCACGGTGAGCTAACTCCAGGCTGGTTGTGGCAGTCACCTATGCTGTGGTCACTGCAGGAGAAAGGCTGTCGCTGCCCTGCAGGTCGCAGCCACCGCGCAGGAAGGACTTGCAGTCCTGGAGGTCCTGAGCCCAGCCTTGCTGGCCCCCAGGCCCCACGGGGACCAGCCCCTCTTCTGCTCGCCCCTGGTTTTCCCCACCTGCTTGACCCTTCCTCGGCCCCCTTCTCTCCAGGAGCCTCCAGGCGTCCATGGTCCCAGCATTTACTCCTTGCCCCGATTCTGCTTTCCCTTTTCCTTGTCTCAGGTCCTTCATCCATTGCCAAGGTCGCTTGCCTGCTGGCAGGCCCCAAACTCCACCTCCAACCAGAACTCCCTTGGAGTTCCACACGTGCATGAGGGACATCACCCGCTCGGTGGTCCACAGGGCTGGAAACTTGACCTTGACGGCACGGTCTCACCTCTCCCCCAAACCAGCTCCTCCCCAAGGTCACCTGCTCTGTTCTCTGGGCTGTGCTCCCCTCCTTCCAGCGAGTTACAGACCATGACCCTGGCGCCATCTAATGTGTAAGTTCTAAGTCACTTCAGTCGAGTCTGACTCTTTGCGACCCCATGGACTGCAGCCCTCCAGGCTCCTCTGTCCTTGGAATTTTCCAGACCAGAACACTGGAGTGGGTTGCCATTTCCTACTCCTGGGGATCTTCCCGACCCAGGGATCGAACCTGTGCCTCTTGTGTCTCCTGAATTCGCGGGTAGGTTCTTTACCACTAGCACTGTCTGGGAAGCCCATAGACAGCCAGATATAGCACATTAAAACCTGGCCAAGGAAGCCGGGTGACATTTGAGTTCCCGGTAACCAGTAGATGAGTCTTAGTGTGAGCAGTGAATACAGGGGACATACTGATATTTGGGTGCTGTGTTTTGTATGGATTGCTGCTTCCTAAGCAGGTCTCCAGTCTGTAGGTGCATTCCTGTCCTTCCTTTTCTTGCCTGGATGCTGTGCTCTCAAGATACACAGAGCTCCAGAGAGACATCAGAACCCTATCCCCTGCCTGGTCTGGCTTTTAAACCTGGAAACCACCCAGCCTGGCCCTATTACTCCCTGTCACAGCGGCCCTGAATGACTCATCATACCTGACCCGGCATTTAGCCAGAGTGCCTCGCTGATAAGATACCTAACAGTAAGTAGCTGCGCTGCGGCCAGCTTGCTGCCCCTCTGCTACGGACTGTCTCTATCACAGCAGGAGGGTCTTGATCATGCCGGGAGGGTCTCGATCACCGTGGGAGGGGCTCGATCACGGCGGAAGCATCTTGATCAAGGCAGGAAGATGTCGATCATGGCGGGAGGGTCTCATTCACGGAGATAGTCACCGCTCTGCTGGCGCTTCGGAAGCCCCACCCCGTCAGCCTGGGACTCTCTGGGGGGAGAGAGTGTGTCAGCCCCGATTGAGCTTGGTGAAGCAGCCCCCCTCCAGAAACAGGAGTCGCAGCTGCCTCACGCCCTCCTCCAGACACACCCCCCAACCCAGCGGACTCCGTGCTGGGGAGACATCTGAGCTCGAGGTCCCCAGGGGTTTTCAGATTGAAAGCTGGACACTCCTGGACTCCCTGGGACAAGCTGGTCACCCCACCCTGCATCCTAGGCAAACTGGTCATGGAGGCCAGTCCTCAGAAAGAAGCAGAGAATTTGGGATGTGTGTGCTGCAGGGGGCACCTCTTAACCACTGTGCGTCCCTGAGTTCTCTGAGAGTCCCCCCATTTGTAAAACGAGGAGTCCTCCTAATGCCTGCTCCATGCAGACTGTGTGTAGAAGGATGGATAGAAAGTCGGAAGAGGCGGCACATGGTGAACCCTGGGCTGTGCGTGAACGGGCTGTAGGTGACTGTGTGTTTACAGAGGGCTGGGGACAGGGGGTCCCAGCAAAGCTCCCAAGGGTGGAACGGCTGGCTGAGTGCCTTCCGGAGCTGGCAGCGACAGGGAGCACCCTGCCTGCCACCCCAAGGGGGGAGCCCTGCAGCTCTGCACACGCCTTTCGCACATCAGCATCCCGGGTGCTGCCTCCCCGCACCTGCTCCAAGCCTCTCACCTGCCCGGCTGCCCTCAGCCTTGCGGGGCATCTTCTTACGGCCCTTCAGGAGACAGAGAATGGGGAGGAAGAGGCCTGCGTGCTGGAAAGCTGAGCCACGCATGCCGGGTGTACACCTAGTGTGTGCCCGGTGGGAGGAGCTGAGCCCGCACGGAGGGCCGGCTGCCAGGAGCTGGGTTGCCGCCTCGGTCCCGTCCTCTTGGTGTT
Organism: Bos indicus x Bos taurus; assembly: GCF_003369695.1. NCBI lineage: Eukaryota > Metazoa > Chordata > Mammalia > Artiodactyla > Bovidae > Bos > Bos indicus x Bos taurus. The sequence continues at coordinate 4,573,769 of NC_040101.1, read as the reverse complement.
CACAGGAGGAGGGGACTCCCTTTTGAGCTCTGGCCCCACTGTTGGCCACTCACCGAGCATCTTCACGACTCCGCTGTTGGTGTGTTAGAACTGGCCTTGTACGGATGTCATAAGCCATCCTACCAGCTGGCCGCTGAGGCCTCAGGAGGTGGGAGCTGCCTCGAGGAGCCGCCCTCGCTTCTCACCCCCACGGGTCCTGGATGACTCTCCTGAGCCCCTCATCTCCCACCCAAGCTGAGATGCCTTCCGTGCTACGGGTGGGCTGTTGCCTGAGGAGCCACACAGCCGAAGCTGACACACCAGTCACAGCAGGGTCTGTCCTACAGGCAGGTCCACCGAACTCCGCTCTGCCCAGCCGAGTCTGAGGTTGCCTCCGTCTGCAGAGCTGGGGGCAGGCCGGCCTCTCCCCGGTCAGAGGTCTGTGCACGCACCTGGCCTGTGTGTCCAGGGGCTGGAGGGCAGGTGGACATGGGTCTGGAGGTGGAGACACCCGTCACCATTCCCCCCCCCAGCTGCCTTCCACGGCCTCCCCACGCCCTGGTACTTCCACCTGCCCTGGGTGTGTTCAGAATTCAACCTCCTGAACCCCGAGACTTCTGTGTCTCTCAGGAACCCAGATTGGGCTCGGCGTGTGTGGAGGGTGTGTGCATGCCGTGGGCAGCGTGAAGCCTGAACCTCCAGAGCCCAGGACGGGCCTCCGGCTGCAGGGCACCCTCATTCCCCTGGCGCTCTCTGCCCGGACCGCCTGGGTGGGGCCCACAGCTCACCCCCACCCTCTTTGTCCTTGTCTGAACAAGGCAGAAGTGGCGCCCGCCTCCCTGGGTGGCTGTCGGGTGAGGGGGACTCAGACCGGCCGCCCTGCTCAGCCTCGCCTCCTCCGTCTCCCCCCACCTCGTCTGGCCCCTTTCCCCTCCTGACGTGTGGATTTCTGTGTCGTCGTTGTTCTGTCACTAAGCTGTGTCTGACTTTTGCAGCCCCGTGGACTGCAGCATGCCAGGCTTCCCTGTTCTCCACGATCCCCAGGGTTTGCTCGTGTTCGTGTCCATGGGTTGTTTTGCTGGTCTCCTCTTAATGGTGTTTCCCTGGTTTTGCACTTCAGTTCAGTTCAGTCGCTCAGTCGTGTCCGACTCTTTGCGACCCCATGAATCACAGCACGCCAGGCCTCCCTGTCCATCACCAACTCCCGGAGTTCACTCAAACTCATGTCTATCGAGTCAGTGATGCCTCCTGCCCCCAATCCCTCCCAGCATCAGGGTCTTTTCCAAGGAGTCAACTCTTCGCATGAGGTGGCCAAAGTACTGGAGTTTCAGCTTTAGCATCATTCCTTCCAAAGAAATCCCAGGGCTGATCTCCTTCAGAATGGACTGTTTGGATCTCCTTGCAGTCCAAGGGACTCTCAAGAGTCTTCTCCAACACCGCAGTTCAAAAGCATCAATTCTTCGGTGCTCAGCCTTCTTCACAGTCCAACTCTCGCATCCATACATGACCACTGGAAAAACAATAAGGTTTTGCACTTAGATGCGTCGCATTGCTTCTGTATGAAAGCAATTAAGTTCCAACCTTCACCAGCTCAGATAAAAAGCACCCCCTTTTGCATCTTTTCTTTTTTGACAAGCGACACCTCCTCCGAAAGTCAGGATCACTCTGGATACAGGAGGAACTTGCTAAGTCTGCACATTATCCTGCCTAAGGGGTGTTTACGATTGTTACTGAAACCCCTCATCCATGCAAGTATATTCACACCTGAAGCTTGGGAAAGGTCTGGGTTTGTTTCTCTTTTACTGTGAAAACATTTCTTTCTTTTTCATTTTGTTATTCCTCGATGCATAAAATAATAATAATCATCATCTCGGCCCTGGGGTTATTTTCTTGATTTTCTGGAACACAGGCCTGGTTGGGATCAGGCTGGATAGTCAAGGACCCGAGGCTCGCTGTCATCCTGGTTTCCCAGAGGGTGGGTGGGGAGGCCGGGGGGGCAGCCCCGTGCCCGGCAGGCAGAAAGGGCTTCACTTGTCTTCTAAGGGGTGATTTCAGAAAGTCAGTGCTGCACTGCCCAGGGTGTTTCCCGGGCAGGTGTCTGAGGACGCTCCCTGGCTGGCTGTGCTCCGGTGGCTGTTGTTTTCCCCAGCAGCATCCTCTCTTGGAGGCCTGTGGGATGGGGGGAAGCCGGCACCCTGGGTTCATCCCCAGGGGTAGCGTGTGGGTCCCCACCTGTAGGTGAACAGTGGAGCTTGCTGGTTTTCTGGGATCAAAGCTGCCTTTCTGCCCTCGGGGTCCGTCAGCAGGCAGGAGGCTGCCCCTAGAAGTCTTCACTATGTTCCCTGGCCTGGGAACTTGGGGCCGCGGCTCTAGGAGTGGTGTTGGTCTCCATCTGTGCATGCATGCCACGCCTTGCGCACAGATGGGCCTTGAAGGGTCCCTAAAGCTGTCTGGGGTCACCTGAGAGGGGGCGATGGCTGGCCTTTCTCTTTCTGCTTTGCCTGCACTGAAGGGCTAGATAAGCAGCCGCATGCAGACCCCCTCACCTGCGCCAGAGGGGCCCCTCTGGTCAGGCCGACCTGGCTGGGACCACAGCTCGGTGCTGGCTGCGGGCAGCCAGCAAGGAGCCTGGCTCCCCAAGATGGAGGGAGTGAGTGCACCCAGTGCTGCCCACCCGCCCCCTCTGCAGCCAGAGCCGGGCAGGCCTGAGGTGACCTCGGGGCGGTTCTGACTTCAGCTGGGGGCCCGGGAGCTTCCCTCAGCTCTGCAGACCAGAGGAGGAGGGACTGGGATCCTAGAAAACATGGCACTTCCCCAGCCTGTCTCAACCGTGATCCTCGGAACCTTCCAGGAGGAGGGGCGGGCGGGTGGACATTCTAAGCCTTGGTGTTCAGCCTCAGAAGAAGCGAGGAGCCGTCTTTGTCTGCAGTTCAACAGGTGTCTGCATGGCTCTGCTGCCTCCGGGCCAGGAGTTTCTGGGGAGCCCCAAGGCCTCTCCCTGGGAGGCACCCGCACAGCCACCCCGGGCCCTGAGCCCCCTGCCTGTCCAGGCTGAGTGCCCACCCCCAAGCTCTTCCACCTTCTCTTCCTCCAGCTGCCCCGAAGGTCACTGTGACCCCTGCTCCTCCAGAAAGATTGGGGAGCAGGGGACACAGTGCACTTGACCCTGGCTCGGCCCCTTGGGGGAGGTGTCAGAGGGCAAGAGCTTGGAGGAGGCTCAGCCCAGTTCTGCTCCTGGCCCCCGGCTCCCAGCACAGCTGAGTGCCCCATCATTAAAGCAGAGGGGGACAAGGGAGAGGACGTGTGTCCCAGCACAGCTGAGTGCCCCGTCGTTAAAACAGAGGGGGACAAGGGAGAGGACGTGTGTCCGGGTTGGGGCTGACTGGGGCTCTGATTATGGGCTGGCCTAAGCTCCTTGCCCAACCCCTCTGGGCGCACACACCTGGGGCTCGAGGGCTGCTGGCATCCTGGCCCCACCTGATTCGTCAGTGGCTCCAGGGCATCAGCGTGTTAACAGCTGGATCGGTCCGAGCTGTTCCCCAAGCTTGTGTGCAGAGAAATTGTCCTCTGGTGGGGCAACAGGGAGCTTATCTTCCCCCGACAAGGACCATCCCAGGAGGGCACAGCGCCCACACGGACGCAGACAGAGCAGACAAGGCGTAGACATTCTCCACGAGGACCACAGAGGGAGTGGGGGTCCAGGCTGCAGGCCGTGGGCTCAGTCATGGAAACAGTAGCAGCTTCCCTCCTCCCTCCCCTCACCATGGGCTGTGTCCACAGCTCTGGCTGCTTCTGGGGGGCGGGGGCGAAGAGGGTGATGGGGAGCAGGTCTTCGCAAAATACCAGCAGTCACTTGGCTGAGTTTAAGGTTCCTGGCCGCACGTGTGGTGGTGCCCTGGCGGTCAGTAGTTCTAACAACCGGCTCAGGTTGATGGTTACAGTTGACAAGACTCAATCACATTTGTTATCTCGTTGGATCCTCCTAATTTACTAATTGGGAAGGAAGATCAGAAAGGCGAAGTGTTCTGGCACAGGCCTTCATCCCTGGAAAGAAAGAGAAAGGATGAGAGAAACAGAGAGAAAGAGAAAGAGAGACCCTCAACACAGCCAGGCTTTCAGTCTCGGGGAAGATGGAAGCTGCTCTGAATTGCCTAAGGGTTTTATTTCCTTCCACCTCGTTCACTGAGCATCACCCCTTTGCCAGATGGACACACACGTGAGAGCCGCTCCGCCCTCAGGAAGCCCTCAGGAAGCCCCCAGGGCAGGGGTCATTCTGTCCAGCAGAATGAACTTTACCGTAGTCCTGCTGGGAAGCTTTTTCTGGATGTCTTTAAGGGAACCGTCCACACCGTTGCCAGGGGAGACCGTTGGTCCTCCTTACCCTGGGAAGATCCCGGGGCTTCCCAGGGACCACGTTCTCTGGACACAGCCCCCCTTGCCTCGTGATGCCCTCTGCCCCTCGTCCCACCCCCCATCCTGGACCAATCGACTCCTCACTGAGAAGACACCCCTCGCTCCAGGCAGCCTTTCAGACCTCCCTGGAGTGGGGGGCAGGCATCCCCGCCGGGTGCTGCCAGCTCTTGTGTCCACCCCTCCGGGCACGTCAGAGCTGCTCTGCATGGTAATTGTTCCATTATTTCATTTCTCCCGCCGAAACACAAGCTCTGAAGGCGGCAGGGGGTGGTCATTTCCTCCAGTTGTCTCTCCAGTCTTTGGCGAACAGTCAACTCGGTAGATATCACTGAAAGAGGAGAGAATGAATGAACAAGTAGTCCAACCACGAGAGAGCTGCAGGTCTGCGGCGCTCACTCAGGCAGCCGGTGAACTCAGGTCTGGGAAATCAAATGTGTGTTTAAACCTGGCCACTGAGGTCCTGTCCACGCCCCTCATCTTTGGGCGTCTCCGTGGCCCACCCCAGGGGGGTGGACCCCGTGTGGTCCAGGCTTCACCCAGCGGGCGTCACCCGGCCCTTGAGGTTGGCTACCTTCTTCTCTGTTGTCCACACTCCTGAGTGGAGGTCAGTGGAGGCAGGTGGGCCTCAGCACTGGTGCCTTCTCCTTAGGGACAGATGCTGGGAGGACCGTGTGGTCGCCACCATTTGTCACTGTCATTTTGCTGAGTCCCAGGGCACTTCTGTATTAGCATTCGGTGAGTGGCTGTTTCAGGAACTCTGTGCCCAAGGACGATGGATGGAAGATGCAGGAAGCGTTGACCTTTTCGTTTAGATCAAACAGCTCTTCTTCTTCGTTAATTTCACTCATTTTCAGCTGCAAGTTTCACTGTGCACACACCAAAGGTGAGGTGATAGGTGTTAATGCTCTCATAGAAGACGAACTTCACAAACCATCAGACGAGGCCAGTTGGAGATCAGAGTCATTTTCAAACAGAAAGTCAGTTAATTTCAATGGTGGTTCTGCTGTTTTTCCATGTCATGGAATCCAGCCACAACTTGAAAATTCACTCCATCAAAGGGAAGCACCTGACGTGATGGGTGCAAATTTGATGAGAGTTCAACCTCTATCATACAGTTATTTGCTTTGTGGGATCATATAAATACTGATGAACCTTCGTGTTTGTGGTGAATGTAACACCCATGGAATTGATTGCAGTCTACAAAAATTTATAATTGTGTCCAAACCAACTGTCCCATCAGTTAAAATAGAAGCTGTAGATGTTAGACTTTATAAATGCTGATAGCTGCAAGAGTAATTGAGCTGATGTTGAATTTTTTTAAATACTTCGGCTTGGAACATGCATTTTCTCTTCTCTACTCATCATCAGATTTCATTCAAAGAATAATTTGTTAATCAACCTAAGTATCCAAAGATGATAAACTTTTTTCCAAAACAAGCCCCTCTTGGTTTTATTCTGTTCTAAATGATTTGGAAATAGATGCAGTTTATTAGAATTTAATAGACTTAGTCAACAAATAGAACACCAAAAAACACAACCACAAAGCAAAACCAAAAGCTCTCAGCTTTGGAAACTTTTGTAGAATTGCAGTTATTGAAAATATACGTTATGAATAAGAAAGCATTAAAATCTATTCTTACAAAAGCAAGGGAGGAAGAAAACACTTTAATGATGACAGCCCACAAGATGCTAATTTGAAAAAAATTACAATTTTATGAAGAAATGTACACATTAAGGATATTAAAAAATATATTCAAAGTGAAACATATTAAGAACAGACAAAGCTAAGAAATTGATTAGAGCTGGTGAATATGTGCTGAGAATAAACATTCATATTCTCATTTTATCTTTACATAGTCAGTATAAAAAGGTTATTTTTTGTCCAAAAATATTGCTGTAATGTGTGAGAAGTGTGAAAGTGAACGTGGCAGTCACTCAGTCATGTCCAACTCTTTGCGCCCCCATGTACTTCAGCTCACCAGGCTCCTCTGTCCATTGAATTTTCCAGGCAAGAATACCAGAGTGGGTAGCCATTCCCTTCTTCAGGGAATCTTTCTGACCCAGGGATCAAACCCAGGTCTCCTGCACTGAAGGCAGATTCTTTACTGTTTGAACCTGTGTTTAGATATGTTAATTGTGTTTTCTAGAATTTTTCAAAATTAAAAAAAATAGTTTTGAACATAACTATTAATAGATTTCCATTTTAATACCACCAAAATGCTCTTCAATAATTAAATATTTTAGAAACCACATTGTTGTTCAACCCCATGGACTGCAGCACGCCAGGCTTCCCTGTCCTTCACCATCTCCTGGAGCTTGCTCAAACTCATGTCCATTGAGTCAGTGATGCCAATCAACCATCTCGTACTCTGTCATCCGATTCTCCTTCTTTCACTTTTCCAGCATCAGGGTCTTTTCTAATGAGTTGGCTCTGCACTTCAGGCGGCCAAAGTATTGGAGCTTCAGCTTCAGCATCAGTGCTTCCAATGAATATTCAGGACTGACCTCCTTTAGGATTGACTGGTTGGATCTCCTTGCAATCCAAGGGACTCTCAAGAGTCTTCAACACCTCAGCTTAAAAGCATCAAATCTTGGGCACTCAGCTTTCTTTATAGTCCAACTCTCACATCCATACGTGACTACTGGAAAAACCATAGCTTTGACTAGCTGGACTTTTGTTGACAAAGTAATGTCTATGCTTTTTAATATACTGTCTAGGTTTGTCATAGCTTTTCTTCCAAGGAGCAAGTGTCTTTTAATTTTGTGGCTGCAGTCACCATCTGCATTGATTTTGGAGCCCAAGAAAATGAAGTCTGTCACTGTTTCCATTGTTTTCTCATCTATTTACCGTAAAAGTAATGGAACTGGATGCCATGATCTTAGTTTTCTGAATGTTGAGCTTTAAGCCAGCTTTTTCACTCTCCTCTCTCACCTTCACCAAGAGGCTCTTTAGTTTCTCTTCACGTTTTACCATAAGGGTGGTATCATCTACATATCTGAGGTTGTTGATATTTCTCCTGGCAATCTTGATTTCAGCTTGTGCTTCATCCAGTCTGGCATTTCACATGATGTACTCTACATGTAAGTTAAATAAGCAGGGTGACGATATACAGCCTCGATGTACTCCTTTCCCAATTTGGAACCAGTCCATTGTTCCATGTCCCATTCTAACTGTTGCTTCCTGACCTGCATACAGGTTTCTCAGGAGGCAGGTCAGGTGTTCTGGTATTTCCATTTCTTTAAGAATTTTCCACAGTTTGTTGTGATCCACATAGTCAAAGGTTTTGGCATAGTCAATAAAGCAGAAATAGATGTTTTTTTGAATTCTCTTGCTTTTTCGATGATCCTGTGGATGTTGGCAATTGGATCTCTGGTTTCTCTGCCTTTTCTAAATTCAGCTTGAATATCTGGAAGTTCTCAGTTCACATACTATTAAAACCTGGCTTGGAGAATTTTGAGCATTACTTTGCTAGCTTGTGAAATGAGTGCAATTGTGTGGTAGTTTGAACCTTTTTTGGTCTTGCCCTTTTTTGGGATTGGAATGAAAACTGACCTTTTCCAGTCCCTTGGCCACTGCTGAGTTTTCCAAATTTGCATAGAAAGCACATAGCTGTGTTGTTTTAGCCCTTCCTTCACTCTCCAAAGAGTCCTGGTTTAGATGAGAAATTATAGGACATGTGTCCTGAGGGCTCTGAGTGCAGTGGCTTTAAATCCCCAGCATGATAGCTCCTAAACCCTCATCTGCTCCTTTCTGAAGGAACCCCGCCTGTTTTCATAATTGAGAACAATAGAACCTGGTGTTTTAACCATGTGTGAGGGGCTGGAGCAGAAGGAAGAAAGTACTACCCTCTTGGGACTGCAGGGGGCAGTCTGACTCAGTCCGTCAGGACACCCAGGGCCAGCTGGGAAGGACACTTCCTTCCAGGCCCCTCTGGGCAAGAGGGGTCAGCCAGACAGCACCTCCTCAAAGACACCAGGTCATCAGGACTCCAGCCCTAAATGCCCTGGTCTCCCCCCAGCTCCTCTCCCCATTCCTAAGCCGAGCACCCCAACCTCACCTCTGCCCCTCCCCCATGCCCCCCAGATAGAACGCAAGACCCCTCCCTTCCAGCCAAGCCCCAGGTCCCGCTCCTGTTGGCGGTCTGCACTGGAATGGCCCACAGCCCCTTGAAAACCAACTTGTCACTCCCCGCAGGAAAGCAGGGCACTCTCTGTGGGATTTCGGTGAGCGTCTGTGGGGTGCTTTATCTCAGAACCTCGGCTAGCCCATCACATGTCACGGGAGCTCAGGAATTGGTAGCCCGTGTTCCTGTTTCATGCTCCAAGCTAAAATGACCTTTATCCTCAGCCTGGGGCCCCCTCTCCCTGTCTCAGCTAATGAATGAAGTCCCCTCCCATCCACCTTCTGGTCCCTCTGACACCCACTCCTCACACATCGCCTGATTGCCATCCACCTGGATTCCACCTCACATCTCACTTCCCCTCCCTTCCCATGTCCTGGTTTAGTCCAGACCTACTCAGTCTATTGCCTAGACCAGCACATCTCTAGTAATGTATGTGCTGTGCTAAGTCACTTCAGTCGTGTCCGACCCTTGTGACCCCATGGACTGTAGCCTGCCAGGCTCCTCTGTCCATGAGGATTCTCCAGGCAAGAATACTGGAGTGGGTTGCCATTTCCTTCTCCAGGGGATCTTCCCGACCCAGGGATCGAACCCAAGTCTCTTGGGTCTCCTGCACTGCAGGCGGGTTCTTTACCACCAGCACCACCTGGCGTAGAAACCACCCAGGGATCTCCTGAAGGGTGACAGGCCTTGCATTCCTAACAAGCTCCCAGGACCACCCTGGGGCAGCAGAGGCTTCCCCGCACACCCCCACAGCCCCCAACCCCATCTTGGGTGGCTCATGAAGGCTTCTAGTGCTCAATCACTCTGGAAACCTTCCTGGCAGCTCCTTGCTCAGAGTCAAGTTTCTCAGCTTCAGTCTGTGTGAGATCCATCACTCTGCATATATTTGGATTTCAAACATCTGGAATCTGGACTTAGGCCCCAGGAGCTGGCATCTTTGTTCAATGCCCCCAGTGGTTCTATTAATATAGGTTTGGGCGGGGGGGTTGTTTTGTTTTGGCTGCACCACATGGCTCGGTGCGGGGGGACTTAGTTCCCAAAGCAGGGATTGAACCTGGGCCCCAACAGTGAAAGTGCTGAGTCCTAGTCTCTGGACGGCCAGGGAACCCTGATGATGCAGGCCGTTGGTGGAAACAAGCCTCTAACAGCAGGCAGTGCCTTTAACCTGGCACTCAAGGGCCTTCTCAGCGCAGCCCCGTCTTTCTGCCTTTGCTCTTCTCTGCTTCTTCCTGTACTGGAGCTCCAGCAGAGCAAGCCGTGCGCTCTCTGGACAGTAGGTCGGCCTCCGCCTCCCTCAAGCCTCCGTCCTGCCCTGCTGTGTCCTGGTCAGACCCTCTGGACCCGGCCTCTGCCATCTCCCCGGTGCCGCATAGCCCTCACCTCCCTCCCCTGGGGCTGCGGCCACAAGCCTGGAGCTGGGGTGGGGTCTCGGAGCGGGGATACCCTGTTTCCCATTCACCCTTCCAGCTCCCTGGAGCAGCTCTAGGGCAGGGACTGGACCGTATTCATCTCCCCATTTCCAGGACCAGCATCTACCTGCCCCAGAGTCATTTCCCACAGGAGAGTATTACAAAGGCATCAGATGGAGTTAAGAGGGGCAATTTTAATCCAGGGTATAGCTGGCTGACTTTTGATGGGTGTACAAACAAAGTCTGCTTTGTTGGAAATAAACCGTTTCGATGATCTCAGTTCCATAGAGCAGTGTGCCCCACGCCTCACAGTACTGAACATTTGATGGGCACACAAGTACAGATTAAGTGCAAATCGTTAAAGTCCAGTGTGGGTTTAATTGCTGTTTGAAGCATTATTTTTATCAGGTAGCTTGTGTAAACTGTTTGGGGTGAACGGCCGGGGACTGGCAAGGCGTCCATTGGTCACATAGTGTAAGTGCTCAGTTCCCGGACTCTAGGTGGTGGGGTTGATTTGAACTCTGGAAGGACTGATGCTGAAGCTGAAACTAATCCTTTGGCCACCTGATGCAAAGAGCTGACTCACTGGAAAAGACCCTGATACTGGGAAAGATTGAAGGTGGGAGGAGAAGGGGACAACAGAGGATGAGATGGTTGGATGGCATCACCGACGCGATGGACATGAGTCTGAGTAACCTCCGGGAGTTGGTGATGGACAGGGAGGCCTGGCGTGCTGCAGTCCATGGGGTTGCAAAGAGTCAGACACGACTGAGCGACTGAACTGAGCTGAACTGAGCTGAGTGTTTAGTGCCCTCTGCTGGTCATTCTGGGCAAATCACCTGCTGCTCCCGGAATTACCTGCAGACCTCGTGGTGTCTGATACCTGATGGGATGGTCTTGTCTGGCCTCCCCTTAGACTGTTGAACATTTGGAAGAGAGGGTTTTTAAATTAACCTATTGGTGAGAAAAATGTTCCACCTAGGAGTTCTGCCTCTCTGTGTTGTATTAAACCAGTTAATACTTTCTAATTAATTACTCTACAGTTTACTCAAATACTTTTTAGTGATCTCATTTCTTTTTTTTTCATTTCTTTATTGAAGTATCATTAATTTAAAATGCTGTTAGTTTAAATTGCACAGCACAGTGATTCACTTTTGTATATATTCTTATATATATAAAAGATTCAGTTGAGTTCAGTTCAGTCGCTCAGTCGTGTCTGACTCTTTGCGACCCCATGGACTGCAGCACACCAGGCCTCCCTGTCCATCACCAGCTCCCGGAGCTTGCTCAAACTCATGTCCATCGAGTCGGTGGTGCCATCCAACCATCTCATCCTCTGTCGTCCCCTTCTCCTCCTGCCTTCAATCTTTCCCGGCATCAGGGTCTTCTTTTTCAGATTCTCTTCCATCATAGTTTATCACTCGATATTGAATGTAGTCCCCTGTGCTCTATAGTAGGCCCCTGTGGTCTACCTATCTTATGTATAATAGTGTGTATGTTAATCCCAAGCATCTCACTTATTCCCCTTCACCCCTTGTCACCCTTTGGTAGCCATAGGTTTGTTTTCTGTGTCTGTGAGTCTATTTCTGTTTTGTAAATAAGTTCATTTGTATCGTTTTTTTTAGATTCCACATAAGTGATATCATGATATTTGTCTCTCTCTGACTTACTTCACTCAGTATAATAATCTCTAGGTCCGTCCATGTTGCTGTAAATGGCCTTATTTCCTTGTAAAAGGAATGAGTACCATTCCATTGTGCATCTGTACCACTTCTTACTTATCCACATATGAAGAGTATCGTGACAGCACTCAGTAACAATTTATTTAATGCACTGTATGCAGAGCTGCCTGTCAGGGGTTGAGAGCTTTTGCCTCCAATTGTTCTGGGTTCCATTCGGGGCTCTTGCATTTCCTCTGAACAGAGTTCAGGCTGGTTCCCCCACAGGGCCTCAGTTTCTCAGTCCTGGAGGGATAACTGTGGGACTGGTACCCATACAAAAGGTCTAGCACACAGTAGGCACTCACAGAATGCGAGCTGTTTTGTGTGTATGGCTCGCTTTCTAAGTCTGAAATATATTTTGGAAAAAAAAGAGAGGAAGGGACTGGAAGTGCTGATTGGGACGATGGCAGTTGCTCGGGGATAATTGCTGTAGATGCGCTTGGAATGGTCTCGTTCTAATAGTGGTGATTGCCGGGAGATGATCGGCACTTTTTTGCGCTCGCTCAAATTATGAGGAACCCGTGTTTCTTGGCTTTGGTCCATTCGTATTTCTGAGAAGGCTTCTTGCTGGGAAGTGCTGCCTGTGGGCCCGGGCACCCAGGCTGACCATGGGTGGGTTTATGGATGAAACGGGGGTGGTGTCCAGGAGAGAGGACGCGCCTGCCATGGCAGCATCAGATCCCGCTTGGCAGGTGCCACTGCCCGCCTTCACCTGCAGGGAGCAGGCGGGGTTTAGGAGGGCTTTCTCCACCACACAGAGGTCACGTCAGGATTCCCAAGGGCCTGTGGCATCTTGGCAAACTGCAGCACCAAGTGGGAGTCGCAGGCGACAGCCTGCAGGTCTCATGGGCAAAAGAGCCTTTTTCTCTATTGAGCCACGTCACGGTCCAGGCTTGCCCAGTGCATCCATCCATCCACCCAACAGATACTTTCCTCTGCCCCAAGGTGCCTGAGTGGCTCTGCCAGATGAGCTGACCACCCCGTGCCCCAGGCAGGGGCTTCCCTCTGCTTCCCCTGAGAGCTCAGACCCGAGCAGAGCCAGATGCAAGGCTGTCAGCCCGGAGTCGAGAAGCTTAGATGAGATGATGCAGGAACACTGCAGGCCAAGTGTTCGGCTGCGAGGGGCAGCAACAGGAGGCCAGAACCTCATCCCCGTCAGCGCTCACACCTCACCAGGGAGGGGACAGAGCTGGGCTTTATGACAGTTAGTGAGGCTCTGGAGTGGGGACCAGTGGACGACCAGGGGCTGGAAGTATTCAGGAACCTTTTCCTGTAGCTCGGGTGGGAGGCAGTCCAGGCCAGCACCTGGGAATAAGGGCCAGGCTGTGGCTGCGGTTGTGACCACGGGGACAGCAGAGGTGGATCCTGTGCTGGTGGCCGGAGCCCCACTCCCGATCCCCTGGTCCTGTGACCACAGGCCAGTCAACCCGCTCCTCCCTGAGCCCGTGATCCTTCCCGAGGGCAGTGATGCTGCCGTGAGGCAGCACAGGAACACTCCGCCGTGTCCCGGCGGGCAGCGAACTGCTCCTACATGTTCAGCCAGTTACCGTCGGCGGCAATCCAGAAGCCAGGGTGAGCCGCCTCTTTGAAGGGCTGGGAAGCTGCTGCTCAGAATCCCAGACGGCGTGTGGTTCTGAGTCTTTTCTTCCCAGGCACGTCCAAGTTCTTGTTTGTCTCCTCTCTCCCCCTTAAAACAGACAAACAAAAAAGGAAACTAACCTGAACAGCAGGAGTGTCTATAACCTAAGGGTAGTCATGGAGTTCCTAACCAGGCTTGTTCTAAGTTGAAATTAATTCCCAAGTGCAGGTGGAAATCGTGCCGGTACACAGACCTCTCCTGCTAGACAGACCTCTCCGAAAGCACCCCCAGGCCACCCTGATCCCCGGTCCACCCTGTTTTTTTGTTTTTGTTTTTGTTCCTGGGTCCCTCTGTGTCTTCCTTGAGCTTCCCGCCTCGTGGAAGCTGGCCAGCCCCAGGTGGGCGGTGGCGAGTCCTCTGAGCCCCTCCTGCCTCTTCCAGGGTCGCTATGGAGCCCTTCTGTCCGTTCCTGCTGGCCGGTGTTAGCCTGCCCCTCGCCAAGGCTCTCAAGGGCAACGAGACCACCACCACCACCACCCCCACCGCTCAGAGCAACTGGACCTCCACGACCGCAGGTACGACCCCGCCGCCTCTTTCCCTCTGTCCTCCCGCCCCCACGGCCCCCTCCCTCTCCTCCTGATTAGCTTGTGAGGTGATGGGCAGGTAGGTGGCCTCCTCAGCCTGCTTCTGACGTTGTGAGTCTGTAAATCAAGCTGGCTAGGAACAGGTACCCAGGATTTGACTGGAGCAAAGCTGGGCACTCAGAAGGCAGCAGACATAAGCCCGGGCTGAGAGTCGGATCAGCTCCAGTGGGAGCAGGAGAAACACTCCACTGTGAGGGACCCAGTTGAGACCAATCCTGAACAAACACTGATGAGTCCATAGCAGGTATTTAAACGCTGGCATGACGTTTGATGACATTCACTAAGAAATTAATATTTTGGATGATGAGATATTGGTATAGTAGTTGGGTTTATTTAAAAGAAAATAAGAGACAAAGGTCCAAGTAGTCAAAGCTATGGTTTTTCCAGTAGTCATGTACTGATGTGAGAGCTGGACCGTAAAGAAGGCTGAGTGCCGAAGAATTGATGCTTTCAAACTGTGGTGTTAGAGAAGACTCTTGAGAGTCCCTTGGACAGCAAGGCGATCAAACCAGTCAATCCTAAAGGAAATTAACCCTGAATATTCATTGGAAGGACTGATGTTGAAGCTCCAATCCTTTGGCCACCTGATGCAAAGAGCCAACTCGTTGGAAAAGGCCTTTATGCTGGAAAAGACAGAAGGCAGGAGAAGGGGACGACAGAGGGTGAGATGGTTGGATGGCATCACCAACTCGATGGACATGAGTTTGAATAAACTCCAGGAGTTGGTGATGGACAGGGAGGCCTGGCGTGCTGCAGTTCATAGAGTCACAAAGAGTCGAATACGACTTAGCGATTGAACAACAAAGCGCCTGTTACCTTTTAGAGACGCATACTTGAGTATGCAGAAGAAAGGGATAAGGTGCCTAGGGATGACCTGGAAAAGAGTGAGTGGCCGGGCAGGAGGTGGTCAGGGCTGTGGACCCACAGGGTTGATCCAAGAAAGTCTGGAGGCAGATACACAGGGGGTTCTTACTCTAGCCTGTCACTAATTTCATACTTTGGAAGTTAGAAAGGAGGAAAGGGAAAAGAATGCTGGATACATGTGGCAAGAGAAACATGCTAGGTGCGCAGACAGGGAAAGGAAGAGCACACGTCACATGGTCCCACGTGAGCGAGATGCCCGGCACAGGCTGATCACTGCGGGCAGCTGTGTATGAGTGGCTGACTGGGGCTGGGGCGGGGGACGGGGATTGACCACAGATGGGCAGGAGCGATCTCAGTGGGTTGGTGAAGTTCTAAAGCTGGATGCTGGTGATGGCTGCACGACTGTGAATTTACTAAAACACATTGAATTGCGTGCTCAGAATGGGTGTGTTTTATAGCTGGTAAATTTCACCTCCATAAGACAAAGTAAATGCTACGCAAAGTTAAAAGAAGAGCAGGGAAGGAGAGAAGAGGAGAAGCAAGAGCAAACGCTGCTGAATCGCCCACCTGTGTTCACACCCAGCTCTGCCGCTGAGCGGCTGAGTGGCCTCGGCCTTGAGTAAGTCGCTGCACCACCTCGTGCTTCGGTGTCCCCATTCGCAAGGTGTGATGACAGCACCCACTTCAGCCGGTGTCCCCGTTCGCAAGGTGTGATGACAGCACCCACTTCAGCCGGTGCTGAGCGGATTGACAGAGACAGCCGTGCAGGGGTGTAGAGCACTCCTCAATGTTGGCTGTTTGTAGCAGAAGACTGCTGGAGGTGGCCTATTCCCTGGCCAGACTCTCACCGCCCAGAGAGCTGGCTGTCCAGCATCTTTTAGCATCTCCTTCTTGGACGTGTGCCTGACACAGAGGGAGACCCCGCTGGGTGAGTTCTGAGCCCCCGAGGAGCTGATGGGAGCATCCTGGGCACCCCATGCCTCCCGGGTAGACTTGTAGGCCTGTGTGTGTTTGCTGGCTCCTGCCCGTGGCGGGTCAGCAGGAGTCTGTAACCAGCGGGGGGCTGGACCCCCTCCCCCTCCCCCTGGGGCTGTTAGTCCCACCCGGCTGCTCCAACCCCACCCCGTCCTTCCCCCGAGACTCCCAGACGTAGCACTCCAGGACTTCTGTGATAGGGCTGGGTCAGGGTTCTTCAGAAAAATGGAGTCCACAAGATGTATACTTATGTCTATACTTATACTTATTACAAGGAACTGGCTCACTCGATTGTGGAGGCTGGTAAGTCCAAAATCTGCAGAGCCAGTGCCCTAGTTTCAGTCCAGAGACTGGCAGGCTGCTCTAGAAGCAGAAGGCGTGATGCCCCATTTGGAAGGCAGTCAGGCAGGAAGAATTCCCTCTTACTCACAGGGAGGCTCCGGCTTTTTGTTCTGTTCAGACCTTCAACTGATCAGATGTGGCCCACCCACCGTGAAGAGGGCAGTCTGCTTTTCTCAGACTAACAACTCAGACATTGATTCTCATCCAAACGGCGTCCCTCTAGAAACACCCAGATTACTCAGATATATTAACCAATTATCTGAGCACTTTGTGGCCAGTCAAGTTGACCCATGAAATTAAGCATCACGACTTGGTCATGGTGAGCCTTCAGGAAAACAGAGACTATCAACTTCCCTCCAGAAAGAGGTGCACCAAGGTGATTAGAGTTGGTACCATTCAGCCTGGGGTCAGGAGTTCAAGCCCCATCCAGCCTGAGGGCTTCACATGATTTCCTGACTTTGAACAAACCTCCTACAAAGGCCCCTGAGAGCGGGGAGAATTGAGGTTCCCTGCTGACCTAAGTCTCCGGCCAGGAGAGCAGTTCCAGGTGCCTGACCTGGATCTTCGGCAACTAGCAGCACTGTCTTCATGTTGAAACTCCAGAGAAATCCACAGCCACAGAAAAGAAAGACCAGAAATGGCAGCAGATAGAAACTGCATTCAGCACACTGCCTTGCTCCAAGCTGGCCCTCTGGGTACCGGGTCACTGGCAAGCACTGCAGCTGGGACCCTCGGGACAGTGCTTCCCAAGGCCAGGCAGAGAGAAGCTGGCCTCTGCTGGCCCAGGGCTCAGCAGCTGCAGGATCATTTAGCAAAACTTTTCAACCCAGCAGAGCATACTTTGCCCCAAAGTAGGGAGGAAAGGCCGCAGTGGTGTTGATGCACCTGGAGGTGGCAGCAGGGTGACTGGCTCCCCAGTCCTAGGCTCACCTAGAAATACAATGACCGACCGATAACTCAGCTCTCTGGGGCAGAGGCTTCCCAGGTGGCGCTAGTGGTAAAGAGCCCGCCTGCCAATGCAGGAGACATAAGAGACGGGGGTTCGATCCCTGGCTGGGGAAGATCCCCTGTAGGAGGACATGACAACCCACTCCAGTGTCCTTGCCTGGAGAGTCTCATGGACAGAGGAGCCTGGTGGGCTACAGTCTGTAGGGTTGCACAGAGTCGGACACGACTGAAGTGACTTAGCACACACAGGGCTGAGGCAGAACCAAGGGGCTTCCCCACCCACCGCCGCCCAGCCCTGCCTCACAGGGCCGTCCATCCCAGTGGGTGGTCTGCACAAGTTGAAGTGTGCAGATGCACTGGTAAGGCCTGAACTCCCAGGACAGCCCCCGACTTTTAATCTCCAAGACCAGATTCCTGCACACTAGCGCACACACATGCACACCTCTCAGCTGTGTGGGCATGTGCATTTGCACGAACATCTGTCCACACCTGACTTGGAGTACTGGCTGCATAGAGTTGGGGGAGACTTGGGGGGAAGGCTGCCCCGAGTAGACCACCAGCCTACTTACCTCCGGGAAAACCCCCCTCTGCTCCCCCTGCTTGGACCCTCAGCCCCACCCAGTCTGAGCTACCTCAGTGTGAAGTGAAAACAGAAAGTGACTCAAATTTCCTCTTAGTCACCACACCGACTTCCCATGCAGAGCCCATTGGTGGCCCTGGGTGGGACACAACCCAGCCTGCGGAGGCCCAGGTTGGCTTTCGAAACTGCATTTAGATTGAATTGCTCACCGATATTTAAAAATCCGATCATTTTTACATAAAAATGGAGATTTCTCCTTTTGGTGAATTAGAGAATTAAGCTCTTGAGCTGCATCTTTCCTTGGTCCCAGTGGGTTGGGTTGAGATACATCCAGTCCAGCAAGACAGCCACGCACACCCCCAGCTCTCCCGAGCCCCCCCGAGCCTGCTGGTCCCTGGGGGTCCGCACCTGACCTCTGCCTTCCAGAAGAGAGGCAGCTGTGACATCTGACAGAAAGCCAGAGCAGGGAATCCCGTTTGCCACTGTGATCGGTCACTTCTGTCCACATGCACAGCCCCTCTCTGGGGCCTTGGGCCATTCAGCCCCAGTCCTTGCGGGAGTGCCCTGGAATGTGAGGTGCTCCTTGGGGAGTGAGGGCATTTTGGTGAGGAAGGGGACATCCTGAGGAGGTAGGAGCAGAGTCAGCGTCAGGGGAGAAGGTGGGGTCTGAGGGTGGCAGCCAGGCCACCAGAGCCTGCTGGAATTCGGGCTTGGAGGGCAGGTCGCGGGTAGCCATGTTGTGTCCAGAGATGGGGGAACCTGCTGGTGGAGGTAAGGGGTGAAGGGGGAGCAAGGGTGAGTCTGGGCAGGCGGGATCAGGAGGCGGGATCGGGAAGCGGGATCAGGAGCTCGTAACTCTGAGAGGCCGGCTCACCACGTGGCAACAGGTCTCTTTCTAGCCGAAGGTCAGGCTGCTGGCCTGTGCCCTGAGCTCGTATGGAGGCCTGGGGGGGCTCCTCACCCATCCTGGGACAGAGCAGGGGACGTCTGCACCCCCTCTGTCCTCCATCTTCTGTTACGGGGAGCGTCAGGTGCGCAGGACCTGGGGAAACAGGCCAATGGGGGTCTGGGCCCTCCCTACCCTGCAGCAGGGGGCCTCGGGCCAGTCAGGTAACCGGATCCCTGGATTGGGCTCTTCTCAATTACGTGCTGGGCATCTAAGTGGAGGTGCCTGGGTGGATACCAGTGACCAGGATGGTGGATTGCCTGGCAAACCTGTGAAGCAGGGAGCCAGCGTCCAAGATGAGGGGCTCTGGAAGGAGAGAGCTTGCAAGCTGTGTAAAGCGGGGTGCTGTTGTCCAAGGGTGAAGGACTGTTGAAGGAGAGGGTTTACAAACTGTTATGTGGTTCTGGTATGAGGAAGAAGGGTCCACAGGGAGGGATTGCTTTGCAAATTGTGAAGCTGGGCGCTGGTGTCCAGGGTGAAGGATTGTTGAAGGAGAGGGTTTACAAACTGTTAAGTGGGGTTCTGGTATGAGGAAGAAGGGTCCTTAGGGAGGGACTGCTTTGCAAATTGTGAAGCTGGGCGCTGGTGTCCAGGAAGAAGGGCCGATGGGGTGGGGGCTAATTGGTGGCCTGTGAAGCGAGGTCTGGTGTCAGGGAAGAGGGGCTGGTGGGGTGGGGGCCGCTCCGCACACCGTGAGCCTGGTGCTGGGGGCCGCCCCCTGCCCAGACCCCCACTGCCCTCGTGTGGGAGTCCTGACAAGGGGCCCGCTCCCCCCACCAGGCCCCCCGGCCCCCGGCGCGCCGCAGCCCCTGCTGGCCTGGCTCCTGCTGCCCTTGCTAGTCTTCCTGCTCTTTCTGCTGCTCGCCGCCTACTTCTTCAGGTAGGAGTGTCCGGGCCGCTGACTCGCCCCGACCTGCTGGGGAGGAAATGATGCGGAGAGGGAGGCCGTGACTGGGGGCGGGCGGGCGGGCGGAGCTGGGCGGCTGAAGGCAGGGCTGCGGGCAGGGACCCGGGACCCCGGGCGGGCAGCGGCTCAGCCATGAGCAGCAGAAGCAGCTTCTCCCGGCTCACCTGGTGGGTATCCCCTGCTGGGTATCCCCTGCTGGGTCACCCCACGGCCCTGGGCTCTGGGCTGGCTCCCTGGGCTCTGGGCCAGCTCCCTGGACTGACCCCCTAACGGTCTGTGTCTCTAAGGTTCCGGAAGCAGAGGAAGGCGGTGGTCAGTGCCAACGACAAGAAGATGCCCAACGGGATCCTCGAAGAGCAAGGTAAGGGGGGGACCCGGACAGGGCTGGGCGGAGGTGTGCCTTCCTCGCAGCTTAACATTTAAACCATAAACCCCTCCAGCTTTGCGACTCTCATCTGGCATTACCTGGGATCATGCTCTCTTTTATAATCAGTGCTTCCCCGTTTCAGAGCTTTCGTCATTTTCTCTCCGGTGTGAAACAGACGTTTGAGGCATTTCAGTTTGTGGCTTTGGAGGGAGACGGTGTTCCACATCCTGTCGTTTTTACAGGATTTTGAAACATCTAACATTTATCAGGGAGTCTTAGATCAGCCTTCGATGAGACGGGTGGGCTCATCACCAACCTTTTCAGAAGGGCCTCCCTGGCCCCCGAATCCGCACTGCTTTTCAGGTCAGATGAAAGAAGGGAATTGACGGAGCAACGCGGAGGGTCAGGGGCATTCCCTATCATTTTTTTTTAGGTTCCAGATTCAGCTACTGACTTGTAAATGCCCCTTTACAAAGGCACATTGGTGTTCTTCCCATGTGCTGAGATGTCCGAGAGAGGTGCGTGAGGCAGAGGCTTTTAAAAATACCAGTTCACACCAGTGACTACGACTTCCTCAGTCAGCTTGCTGCTGACTTGTTCCGTGGTTTGGGGGGACAGAAGTGCTGTCAAACTTCACCTGAATTGCAGAACTGACCCAGGACTCTGCAGAGAGTTCTCAGCAGCGAGGAACCTCGGCCAGATCCAGGAGGGCAGTTTTGCGGGGCTGGGGGAACGCGCGACCATGCTTAGATGATGGCACATGGCCTCCAGGCCCCTCCTTCCTGCCTCCTGCTCCTGCCCTGCCCGCCCTAACAGCCCGGATGGGGTGAGGAGGGTGTGGCTGGCGAGGCCGCCTAGCTCATTCTGGAGTGTCCGTCTCTGGGAGGGGTGAGCCCTTGGGGGCAGTTCTTGACGGGGCGTAGGAACAACTCTGCAGGTGGGGACTGGCCCTGCCACCAGTGACAGCAGAGCCATGTGGCCTCGTGGAGGGCAGCGGCTCGTTCTCCAGGATGGGAAGCACATGCCTCGGGGGTCGCTGTCTGTCTTGCTGAGTTTGTGGAGGCAGCTTGTCCAGGGACCCCCTTGCAGGCTGGCCCTTCTCCTTTTCGAAGCCTCTAGCCCCTCCCCCTCAAAAACCCAGGGGTGCTTTCTCTTATTTCTCCTGGAGCTGATGGGGTTTGAGTAACTGTTGCAAAGGTTACTGTCGCTACCTTTGTTAACCAGGACTATCTGTTACAAAGATAAGGCTATGGGGGCCTCCTAACTGGACAGGTCCCCAGTGTGTTACCAGTTTATGCCCATGGGGGCCTCCTATCTGGACAGGTCCCCAGTGTGTTACCAGTTTATGCCCATGGGGGCCTCCTATCTGGACAGGTCCCCAGTGTGTTACCAGTTTATGCCCATGGGGGCCTCCTATCTGGACAGGTCCCCAGTAGTTACCAGTTTATGCCCATGGGGGCCTCCTATCTGGACAGGTCCCCAGTAGTTACCAGTTTATGCCCATGGGGGCCTCCTATCTGGACAGGTCCCCAGTAGTTACCAGTTTATGCCCATGGGGGCCTCCTATCTGGACAGGTCCCCAGTAGTTACCAGTTTATGCCCATGGGGGCCTCCTAACTGGACAGGTCCCCAGTAGTTACCAGTTTATGCCCATGGGGGCCTCCTAACTGGACAGGTCCCCAGTAGTTACCAGTTTATGCCCATGGGGGCCTCCTATCTGGACAGGTCCCCAGTAGTTACCAGTTTATGCCCATGGGGGCCTCCTAACTGGACAGGTCCCCAGTAGTTACCAGTTTATGCCCATGGGGGCCTCCTATCTGGACAGGTCCCCAGTGTGTTACCAGTTTGTGCCCAGAAACCTGTCGTTACTCAACTCTGTTCCAAGCCTGGAGTGTGAAGGTGCCTAAGCCCTTTGTAGAAGGAGCAGGGGACAGACGGAAAGACAGGTAGGTGGGTGGGTGAGTGAGCTGGGAGGATAAGGCATCTCTGGTTGGCAAGAGCAGGTAACACCAGCCAGAGGGGGCCATCTATC
Organism: Bos indicus x Bos taurus; assembly: GCF_003369695.1. NCBI lineage: Eukaryota > Metazoa > Chordata > Mammalia > Artiodactyla > Bovidae > Bos > Bos indicus x Bos taurus. The sequence goes on along the minus strand of NC_040101.1, from coordinate 4,551,939 downwards.
CGTCACGACAAGTGATGAGGGTATGTTGTAGGAGACAGAGCTTGCCTTCAGCTGCTCATGGTCTGAGAGGAACATCCCTCTCCAGCTGCGTCATTCCTCCAGAAGGTTGTCCGTCTGTCTGGTTAGTAAGTCACCGGCACATCTGGGAGCACGGCTCAATGGCCCCTGTTTCTGTTGACCCCACAGAGCAGCAGAGAGTGATGCTTCTCAGCAGGTCCCCGTCGGGGCCAAAGAAGTACTTCCCCATCCCCGTGGCACACCTGGAGGATGAGATCCGTGCCCGCTCGGCGGATGACTGCAAGCGGTTTCGGGAGGAGTTCAATGTGAGTCTGGGCCCTCTGTCTCATCATGTGGAAGGGAGCTGGGATGTGGGGTGTTGTGTTACAGGATAAATTACCCCAAAGGCGCAGAACGCTCACATCCACCAAGACGCAGCCCCCGAACCAGGGTTCCAAGGAAACCCGATTTCTGCCGCAATGCCCTCCGCTGACCCTCATCCCCGTTGATAAGATGAGACGGTTGAGGGGGAGCTTCAGAGCCTCCTTCCAAGTCACACACCCTGAGCGATGAGTTCTGAATCAAGTAAGAAGGCGGCGCCGTTATCCCAGTGATGTGCACGACCCGGGCGAGCGGACCGTGGGTGACAATTTGACGCTGAGAGCTAAGGAGCCCTCGGACCACCCTGCACAACCTCAGACAGTCTAGAGGGCGGCCGTGAGGGGACATCACCCTGCCTCCACAGCCCTGTGATTCTGCCCGAGTCAGGGTGTTGGTCCTGCTACCGCTGTTTTCGATGAACTTAACAATGGCAAAATGAATGTCCCAGGGATGGGGAGCCTGGTGGGCCGCCATCTATGGGATTGCACAGAGTTGGACATGACTGAAGTGACTTAGGAGCAGCAGCAGCAACAATGGCAAAGCTAACTAAGATGAATTTAACCAACTGGTCCAGCCGGCTGGTAGCAAACAGAGCCTCCTCTCAACAAAAATACAAGTGTACAATAATGACGCCTCCCCTTGAGTTGCTAATATTTAATGTCCCATGAATTGTGAAGCTGCTAGACAGATAGATGATAGGTAGAGAGACAGGTAGAGAGACAGACAGACAGCTAGATAGACAGACACATAGAGAGATAGACAGGTGGGGGGATAGGTAGATACACACACAGATAACAATAGAGGGATGGAGGGCCAGGTGGACAGATAGACGCTTGGGTGCCCAAGCAGACAGACAGACACTGGGAAAGGCTGCTCAGTGTTTATCCCTGGTCATGTTTGAGTCTCCGTTTATGCATCTTCCTCATTTCGTAAATGTCCGCGCGCCGGCGTCGAGCCTGAAAGTGGGCGGCTTTGCAGCAGGAGGGCCGCCTGGTCCCAACTCTGCCTGTGCCACCCGGCCCCGACACGTCAGTTCGCCTCCTGAAGCGGGTTTCCTTCATCATGAACGAGCCGGGTGGGAAGATGCCTTAATGACCTCAGGTCAAACGTGAGGCTGGGACTTTGTGAAAAGCAAAGATGGTCCAAATGTGGTCTCTGAAGACGGGGTGACTCCGGCTGCAAACAAGTGACTTTTCACCCATAAGCAGCCCTGGAAGGAACAGCAGGCTGATGGTGCATTTAGACTGTACTTTTGGCTTTTTTTCTTTAACACAAGTCCTCCTTTGCCTTTATCTTGCTTCCTTTTAATTGTTTCCAAATGTGTCCCTTTTTTGGGGAAATTAGGTCATAGTGAAAGACAGCTCCAGGCAATATTGTTTTGCAGCCTCAGCCTGACAGCAGAAGTTAATTCTCCAGTTTTCAAAATGACTATCCAAGTTGGCGGCTGCAGGACCGCTTCCCCACCTCCTTTCTCGTCCCGTTTCCTCCGGTATTTGTGTTTCTCCACGTGGAGGCTGGTGACTGGCCTTGCAGAGGGAGGGCTGAGTCAGAAGTCACCGGCTGAGCCACAAATCTCAGAAGTTAGGGCCCGAGGAGAGAGTCAGGCAGGTAAGGCCCTTGCCCCAGGTGCAGTGTGTAAGGGGACTCCAAAACACCTATTGTCTGGATAGATACTATTTTCACACAGCTTTTAAAAATAGATCCAAGCCATCCTGTGGAACAAAATACAATTAATAATTGTAAATAAAGACAGGGTCCCCCTGGTGTCTCCTCTGACCCCAGGCTCCAACGGGGCTGGTGACCCCACCGTTAATTGACCCTGCCTTTATTTAGTAGTTTGATATTTTGGTCATCATGGATTTGTGTGTGTGTGTGTGTGTGTGTGTGTGTTAATTTAGGGGTCTTTTAGACGTTGAAATCAAACGTGATTTTTCTTAACCCCTGGGTTCTTTGGAATGCTCCTTTCCGCTTTGCAACCAAAGTGAGCACCTTGCCCTGCTCACCCCACCGCTGCCACTAAGCAGCCTTCCCGGCCACCCCCTGCCCACTGCCTCTGCTCAGGGAAGGGCCAAGAGGGAGAGTCGAGAGGTCGGAGTCCAGAGAGGACGTGGAGTCCGGTCCTGGCTCCAGGGGACCCTGAGCAACTGCCCGCCCCGCTCTGGACCCCAGTCCTCTCCTCTCTCAAGTGAGCGGGCAGCCCCTGCTAAGAGCATCGCAACCCCCACGACCTGCCCACGCGTGGCTCCACAGGTACCCACGCTTGCCATGGGCGCACACTCCTCTTTTTCCTTTTCTCGCCCTCTGTCCTGAGGGCCCCACCCAGAATCTGTGCCAGGAAACGGATGGGTCTCAGAGTAGTTGATCCAGAGAAATTTGGGCTCGTGCGCCTTGGCCAATCAAAGGTGACATGAATTTGAAGTTAACAAGGCCCTGGCTCTGGGAGCCGTTTGGAGGGGTGGTGGAGGTGCTGAGGCAGGAGGCCGGCTGCCCACGTGCCTGCTCAGGCCTGCTTCTCGCCAGCCTGGAGGGCTTGGGCAACGTGCGGCACCTCTGCCTCGGTTTCCTCTCCTGTGAAACGAGGCCCTCCCCACCCCTGCAGGAGTGTCTCAGCCTGTGAAAGAGCTAAGGCGTGTGTCCCGTGTCTGCAGGAGAGGGGTCTGAGCACCATCCTGCTCAGGACGACTTCTGTGACGGTCCAGTCAGCTGTCCGCTTGCCATGGTAGAATGCTGAGCTCGCAAAGGCTGTTCCAGGCCCCTGGTTGAGTCCTGCAGGTGTCCCTCTCCAGATAGCTCCTCCCAGGAGCCTCTGTCCCTCCCCTGCGGGTTATTTCAAGCCCAGAGCCTGGAATTGACCTAACCCTAAGTGCTGCAGGAAGGCCCAGGGAGGCGCCCCGAGGGGAGGGCCCGGCACGGACGCACCAGGATGAGGGAAAGGAATGTGTGCGTGTCTTTGTGTGCGACACACATGTTCCTTGAGATGAAAGGAAGGAAAGGAAAGGGAAAGTTAGTCGTACAGTCGTGTCCAACTCTTGCGACCCCATGGACTGTAGCCCGGCAGGTCCTCTGTCCATGGGATTCTCCAGGCACGAATACTGGAGTGGGTTGCCATTTCCCTTCTCCAGGGGACCTTCCCGACCCAGGGATCAAACCCAGGTCTCCTTTATTGCAGGCAGATTCTTTTACCAACTGAGCTACTATGAAACCTCACCTCAAACAAACCAACAACCCTTTTCAGCCAACATACATAAGACAACAATCGATCACAACTTACTTATCCGTCAGGGGCCACAGGTGTGGCACTCACCCTGGGCACAATGGCAGTGACCCAGGAATGGCAGAGCGCCCCCCAGGAGCCCCCGTCTTCGTCCTGAGGCCTCGGAGCTTAGAGACGCGATTCCCGGGTGGCTGACGGGGAGGAACGCTGGCCTGCTCGGAGGGGCCGTGCTTTCCGTGTGCTTGGAGACGGGGTGCGGGGCCTGGGGCGCTTTGCCTACTGCCCGTGTGGCCCCCTGTGCTGCCCCCCTCGGAGTCGGGATGTCACCCCGTGTCCCGGCTGTGTTCCTGGGTCATGGCTGGGGTGTCACAGCCCAGTTCATCCTCACTGCTCAGACGTCTCCAAGCCACTCCTTCAGCCCCGCCCTGCATACCCCTCACCTTCCGAGGAAAAGGGAGGCTTCTTTTTTTTTTTTTTTTTTTTTAATTAATTAATTGTAGTAGAGCATTCTTAGAGCAGATTTAGGTTTACAGAAAAATTGTGCAGAAAGTACCAGTTCCCATACACTCGTTCTTCCCGCACGGTTTTCCCCAGTGATGGCCGTCTTGCCTGAGTGTGTTACATTCGTCACAACTGTTGAATTAATATTGACTCATGATCACAGCTGCAGGTCAGATCAGAGTTCCAGAGTTGCACATTCTGTGGGTTTTAACTAACCCATCACATCACGTGCTGCCCCCCTCCCTGCCATGATGGTCTCATGACTCTTTGATTTTCAGGGCTGGGGTCAAAAATAGCTTTGAGGTGCAAAAGAGAAGACTCTAGAATGTGGTAACACATTTCGTGTTGAGGTTTGGCCAGGAAGCTCAGTGTTAAGAGCTCTGATGAAGAGCCAAGAGCTCCCTGCGGCAGTGGAGGTACTGGCCTGGCGGAGGCCTTGACCACTGGCCTTGCCCAGGCGCCCACTGGGCTGGCCTCCACACTGACCTGGGCAGAGCCTCCGCCTATGGCCGTTGGGCATGGAGCGGGGAGAGAACACGGGCTGGCAGGAGCTGAGTCAGTGACGGAGAAGCCCCCGCCCTGGGAGAAGGGGGCCCTGACTCAGGACTTTGACCCCAGGCTGGGCCCTAGTCTCCTGGGCACTGACCACTGGCAGCCCCTGCTTGTCCCCACACTTCAAGGAAGATAGTGTCCTTCTCGGGGTCCAGGTGCCAGCTCCAGGTCCCCTCCCACTGTCTGCTGCTTGCCAGGCAGGTGACTCTGGACAATTCCACAACCACCTTGGGGTTCTGTTTGCTTATCTACAGAACAGGAGGGATGGTCTTAGTGTCACCTGATACTGGGTGGGTTGTGAAGGTCGGTGATCCAGCCCTTCCCCAGTCCCCGCCCATCGAAAATACTCGATAAATGTTAACACTACTTACTCGAGTCCCAGTGGCCCCTGGTTCACCCGACGGTCAGGTTGGATGATGAAGGAGGTTCAGAAGGCTCTTTCCCACTGTGCTCTTGGAGAAGCACCACACCCCCCGACCCCGAGCATGGACCCTCCCCAGCAGCAAGCAAACGTGGGAGGAGGTTTGGCTCCAACAAGAGCCGAGAGACTCTGAGTGGTGGAAGGAACTAGAAGTCAGGAGGGAGGCTCGTACTAGCAGAGCCCCCAGACCTGATTTCCCTTCAAGACAAATGGAGGGTTAGGGCGGAACGTGCAGGCCCCCTGGGTTGTGGGTAACTGCGATGCTGACGGGGGGTGGGCCCAGGTCTGCGTTTCAAGGAGCCAGCAGCTATGTCTGTCCTGCTGGTCCACGCATCTTTAGGGGAGGACGGTCCTTCACCTCACCCTCCTCGTCCTCCAGCCCCACCGTCTATGTCCTCACCCCTGGATCAGAGCTCTGCCACGGCCACCTCCTACCTCCCTGAGCTGGGCCTGCTCCAGACCAGGGCTTCTGGGTCCCAGGAGTTTGTTGGCCACGCAGGCCCAGGGGCGGCCTGGATGCAGCTCAGGGTCCAGCTATGGGTCATCACTTTGTCCGCATCCCTGTCGGCCCCAGTGAACAGGAGGCCTCAGGGAAGACTGGCCTGTGTGTCCATCACAGCCCCTGCCCAGGGCAGGCCCAGTGCCCAAGGCAGAGGATTCTCTGGGCAGGAGCAGAGAGACGGGCAAAGCCCTGGAGGTAGTTTGCTCAGAGACCCGTTCTCTTGATTCCCGCGCTTGGTAGGGAGACTCGTAGATGAGGTGCTGGATTCTTCACGTTTAGTGCTGACTCTGCGTTTTCTTCTAGTCTCTGCCGTCTGGACACGTGCAAGGAACTTTTGAACTGGCCAATAAAGAAGAAAACAGAGAAAAAAACCGATACCCCAACATCCTTCCCAGTAAGATTTTATTCTTTTTTTTTTACATGATCGGTGGCATTCTGACAACACTCAACTTTGCTTTACAGCTCCTGGTGATTCTGCCTGTCCAATCAGCAGACTCCCGGGTGCTCAGAGGGCAGGGCCCGGGTCAGGACACCTGCTCAGCCTTCGCGCGTGGGCATCTAGGTGTGTCTCCCACCTGGGGCTCTGAGAGCCTGTGCCATTCGTGGTCTGGCTGCCAAGCCTGCGTTCACTGTTGAGACCTCGGCTGCCTGGGTGGGAGGAGATGGGGGCAAGAGGATGCCACCTGCCCCGGCTGGCAGGGCTCCCGCTGTGGACCAGCCCTGAGCCCTGGTCTCGGGCAGCCACTGGTCCCAAGCATCTCCCCATCTTGGACACGGTGCCCTGGGCCACCAGCGTCAAGGCTCTTGTACAGGGACAGAAGCGACAAGATTTCAGAGGGCTGTCGGGCTTTGGCAGCGCTGTGGGAAGGCTTGAGGCGTCCCAGTCTTTACCACCGCAGCTGATGGGGGTCGTGGGCGGGGGGTGTGGCCTCCAGGGGGTGACGAGGCCAGAGTGGACACACCTGTCCAGGGGTGTTGCTGGATGGGCTGTGCCTCGGGGGCCTCGGTGCCGAGTCAGACCCCCAGCATTCCAAGATGCCTGCGTAGAAGCTGGCCTGAGGGGCAGGGTGGGGTGAGTTGTGATGTCATTTCTCTAGCCTGGATCCTCCTGTCCACTTCGCCATCAGGCTAGCAGCAGGGCAGCCTCTAAGGACCCCGGTGAGTTCACGTTGGAGGCCCGACTCCCTTCTGGGGCAGAGCCTCCGTGGGGTGGAACCAGCCGGCCTGTGCCGGCCCTCAGTGAGGTGGCTCTTGGCTGGATTTTTAGGACCAGAATTGAGTCCATCTGCCCTGTGGGTAAGAGAAGCTGTGGTCTACCTAATCTATGTGGTCTCTGGATTTTCAGCACCTGATAGAAGCAATTCATTCCCATTTTGCCTGCATAGGATTTATTTGTGCTTTTGGTTGGGGTTTGTGTGTGTGTGTGTAGAGTCCACCATGAACTTGGGTCAACGGAAACCAGAGAAATCAGCCAAGTAGTCTTTGCCCCACGCACGTCTGTAGAGGAAGCCAGGGGAGCGCCAGGGAGATGACAGGTCAGGCAGCCAAGCAGAGAGGCTGGCTTAGACCAGGGTCAGGTTCTAGACTCAGAGCAAAGGTCACGCTGAGAGGACTTGATGTTAAATTGGGTAAGGCATATTAGAGGCAAGTTCCGTGGCTTGAACAGCTCAAGGGAAAGAAACACCACGCAGGAGGTTGGGGATCTTTGGCCTAATTTGCGCTGAATAAAAATTAGGGTATTTGGAAGTTAGCATCTGTTCTTAGTTGAATTAACTAGCTTAGTTTGCGCTTTGACTGCATGACGTGTGTGTGGAGGGCCAGCTCACTGCCAAGCCCTTTCCAAGGCTCCTGGCCTACATTTCTCTCTAATCACTGAGCCGTTTTCCTCCTAAAGGAAACGTTTACCTGGCTAATCAAGAGTGGTTTCAGCCTGAGCTCCATGGACCGGAGTTAGCAGCCAAGTGTGGGAATTACCTCTGATGGCCCAGGGCAGGGCATCCCCCACCCCCCGAGGGTTCCCAGCAGGGCCCGGCAGGGCCTGCTTCACGCCCGACTTGTCTAAGCCGCGTTCCTCTGGCTTGTATTACGGAAGGGAGCTGGCATTCTCCGCAAGTGTGAAAGTGTGGGTCCTGCCCCAGCCCCTCCCGGCCCAGGAGTGCCAGGCCAGAGGAAATTGAGGAGCTGGCGGTCACCACGGGCCCGGGGACTCTGTCCGATGTGAGCATTTCACGTTGGTGCAAGGACACATTTACAGAACCGTGTCCTGGAAACACTGGGGTGTGCCCTGGAGGAGGCCAGCTGGGGGCATCTGGCTTTGGCATCGGTGAGACCCAGGAGAAGCCAACCTGGTTAACCTGGGCGGTTGGCCAGAGGTGCCCTGGGGCAGCTGGATCACGGGAGGATTGTGCAGGGGGCTCCCAGGCCTGCTCCCCCGATCCTAAGCCTGGGAGACCCTGCTCGTACGCGGGGGTGGGGTCGGTCAACAGGCAGGGAGACGGGCAGGGGCCCAATCCCTCAGCCCCCTATACCTTCCCTCTCCGGCCCCCTTCCCCGCACAGAGAAAGGAAGGGAAAATGTAGTCCCTCAGTCGTGTCCAGCTCTTTGCGACCCCGTGGACTGCAACCCGCCAGGATCCTCTGTCCCTGGGATTTTCTCAGGCAAGAATACTGCAGTGGGTTGCCATTGCCTTCACCAGGGGGTCTTCTGGACTGAGTGATCCAACCCCCCTCTGCTGAGTCTCCTGCATTGGCAGGTGGATTTTTTACCATGGGCACCACCTAGGGAGCCCTGTAAGTGTATCCTATTTACAAGATGCCCTGGGACAGGAGCCAGTCCTGGTGTGAACCCAGGGAGCTCTGAGGACAGAGGTCAGCGTGCCTGGGGTGTTGAGGGGCCGCGTGTGGGGACGGCCCCACGCCCGGTGGCGAGGGAGCGTCCTTCTCTTTTCTGGAAAAAGATGCCAACCAGGGATAATTTTAGGAAATGATGTTTTAAGACAGAAGTGTAACGTTTTAGAATGAAAAGACAGGAAGCTCTTAGAACTGCAAGATGCTAAATCTAACCAGAAGGCTATTTTTAACTCCCGGCTTTCTACAGAGTCCTCAGAAGGGTAGATTGTTCCAAACCACGTTAAGCTGGCCCGATGCATGCTCCACTGGTGCTGCTTCCGCCTCAGGGCCGAGGGTCTCAGGGCCGAGCCTTTGAGGACTGTGAGCTTTGGGTCTGACACCCTGGCTGCCCTCTGCGGGCCGTGACTGCCCCAGACCTGCGCTCACCTGTCCTCCACTAGGAGCAGCGTATGGTGTCCAGACAGCAGGTGTCCGAGCCCGTCCGCTTGTGGTCAAGCCAGCAGCCCTCCGTGTAGAGGGGAGACATCCAGTCTGTGACCCGGGGTCTTTGCCCCAGACCCACACCACACACTCCCCCTCCTCGGTTAGTTTCAGTCCTCTGGCTACTCAGAGGGGACAAAGCAGGGAGCAGGACGCAGAACTATCCAATAATTAATGCAGTAAATACATGCAGAGTACCCACCAAGTACTGCCCAGCACAGAGTAAAAACCCAGAAGCAGCTTGATCCTAGAGCCCTGGGCCCAAGTCTGGGCCTCCTTCATACATTTCTACTCCTGTAAGTGGTCGGCCGCTTACACACCAGCATGGAGACCCAGAGCTGGAGCTGCTCCACTGGAGGGACCCATGAAATGGTCTAACTTCGTTGAGAATCAGAAGGAAATATATACCTAACACAGTCTGGCTCATACTCATCTTTATAGCAGCTACTAATGCAGGAGACGTAAGTGACCCGGGTTCGATCCCTGGGTTGGGAAGATCCCTTGGAGAAGGCAATGGCAACCCACTCCAGTATTCTTGCCTGGAGAATCCCATGGACAGAGGAGCCTGGTGGGCTACAGTCCATGATGTCGCAGAGTCAAACACAACTGAAGCGATTTGGTACACACACACACACACACACACACACACACACATAATGCCGTCGTAAAACAGAATGTGTAATTTTTTTCTTTAATTGAGAAAGGGGCCCATGAAGGCAGAAGTGACATGGACCCATGTAAGTCATATGGGGCCTGGTTAAAACCTCCCCACATGTATGTGTACATACATACCACAAACATACACACCACGCTCGTGTACATACAACACACTACACACACTGCATACAAGAACACCACTCACACACACCAATACACATACACACCCACACACCCACACCACGCACACACCAATACACATACACACCCACACACCCACACCACGCACACACCAATACACATACACACCCACACACCCACACCACGCACACACACACCACTCACACACACAAATACACATACACACCCACACACCCACACCACGCACACACCAATACACATACACACCCACACACCCACACCACGCACACACCCACACCACTCACACACACCAATACACATACACACCCACACACCCACACCACGCACACACCAATACACATACACACCCACACACCCACACCACGCACACACCCACACCACTCACACACACAAATACACATACACACCCACACACCCACACCACGTACACACACACACCACTCACACCCACAAATACACATACACACCCACACACCCACACCACGTACACACACACACCACTCACACCCACAAATACACATACACACCCACACACCCACACCACACACACACCCACACCACTCACACACACCAATACACATACACACCCACACACCCACACCACGCACACCCACAAATACACATACACACCCACACACCCACACCACGTACACACACACACCACTCACACACACCAATACACATACACACCCACACACCCACACCACACACACACCCACACCACTCACACACACCAATACACATACACACCCACACACCCACACCACACACACACCCACACCACTCACACACACCAATACACATACACACCCACACACCCACACCACGCACACACACACCACTCACACACACCAATACACATACACACCCACACACCCACACCACGCACACACACACCACTCACACACACCAATACACATACACACCCACACACCCACACCACGCACACACACACCACTCACACACACCAATACACATACACACCCACACACCCACACCACGCACACACACACCACTCACACACACCAATACACATACACACCCACACACCCACACCACACACACCCACACCACTCACACACACCAATACACATACACACCCACACACCCACACCACGCACACACCAATACACATACACACCCACACACCCACACCACGCACACACCAATACACATACACACCCACACACCCACACCACGCACACACACACCACTCACACACACCAATACACATACACACCCACACACCCACACCACGCACACACACACACCACTCACACACACCAATACACATACACACCCACACACCCACACCACGCACACACCAATACACATACACACCCACACACCCACACCACGCACACACACACACCACTCACACACACAAATACACATACACACCCACACACCCACACCACGTACACACACACACCACTCACACACACCAATACACATACACACCCACACACCCACACCACGTACACACACACACCACTCACACACACCAATACACATACACACCCACACACCCACACCACGCACACACCAATACACATACACACCCACACACCCACACCACTCACACCCACAAATACACATACACACCCACACACCCACACCATGCACACCCACACCACTCACACACACCAATACACATACACACCCACACACCCACACCACGTACACACACACACCAATACACATACACACCCACACACCCACACCACGCACACACACACACCACTCACACACACCAATACACATACACACCCACACACCCACACCACACACACACACCAATACACATACACACCCACACACCCACACCACGTACACACACACACCACTCACACACACCAATACACATACACACCCACACACCCACACCACTCACACCCACACCACTCACACACACAAATACACATACACACCCACACACCCACACCACGCACACACACCAATACACATACACACCCACACACCCACACCACGCACACCCACACCACTCACACCCACAAATACACATACACACCCACACACCCACACCACACACACCCACACCACGCACACACACCACTCACACACACACACACACACACCACTCACACACACCAATACACATACACACCCACACACCCACACCACGCACACACCCACACCACTCACACACCAATACACATACACACCCACACACCCACACCACGCACACACCCACACCACTCACACCCACAAATACACATACACACCCACACACCCACACCACGCACACACCCACACCACTCACACCCACAAATACACATACACACCCACACCACACACACCACACCACTCACACACACACACACACACACCACTGCACATCCACAAATACACATACACACCGCACACACCCACACCACACACACACACACCACTCACACACACAGCCCTCCCTGGTTGGCCCTCATACACTGGAAAATTCTGGAACCACAGGCCGGAATCTTCCAGGCAGTGGTCCATCCTGCACAGTCCGTCCGTGTGAGTCCAGTTAGCTGCCTGCTCCGGGGCAGACCTGAGCATGAGCACTGGGGTCTGGAGTCCCAAGCCCTCGGGCCTGACGCCCACCTGTCCAGAGGTGGACAGGCTCCCCTTCGAAAGCCTGAGAGAGTGGCCCACGGAAGTGCTCCCGAGGGCCAGCACATTGACTCCTGGGCCCTGAAGCTCTTACCTGTCAGCATCCCCCGGGTGTGTTCAGCTCTTTCGGGGCCTGGCCTGGCCTGGGTGCCGAGGTGCCGTGTTGGGTGAACAGGTGCGTCCCTGCACCAGGACACTGAGCGTCTCCTGGGAACGTTTAAGAAGAACTTCCCTTCTGTCCCATGGTCACCATGGTTACGTCCCTCACAGCGTTTAATCCTCCGTGTGATTCCCTGGCCTAATGTCACGGTTTTTGTGTTGTTTTTTTTCTGCAGATGACCATTCCAGGGTGATTTTAAGCCAAGTGGACGGAACCCCGTGTTCAGACTACATCAACGCTTCCTACATAGATGTAAGTACCCCCCAGCCCCGCGTGACACTCGTACCTGGACCACTGGGGGCTGAGTGTGGATGGCGACCACTGGACCCCCTCTTCCCGGGGCCAGGAAGGTAACTTGTCCACACTTTCCTGGACCTGGTGGCCACACCGGCCACCACACAGAGAGCAGGAAAGCATTGGGCCTTTTGAATTAGCATCTGTGCTGGGGACTTGTTCCTAAGTTGCAGATAAGCACAGGGGAGGCTCGTTTATGCTGCTGCTGCTTAGCCACTCAGTCGTGTCCGACTCTTTGCAACCCCATGGACTGTAACTGACCAGGCTCCTCTGTCCATGAGATTCTCCAGACAAGGATACCAGAGTGGGTTACCATTTCCTGCTCCAGGGGATTTTTCTGCTCCAGGGATCAAACCCAAATCTCCTGCTTGGCAGGCAGGTTCTTTACCACTGAGCCACCTGGGAAGCCCATACTCATTTATTTTACTGACCAAACAGAACAGAGGGGACCAGTTAAGTAATTTGCAGTAAAATCATATAGAATGGATTATTAAGAATCCAGTTTAGTTGAACCTTAAAAGATCATTTGATATAAGTTACGAATTATTGTAAAAATTCAGTATAAGAGAATGTGTGCATATTAACCAATTAAAAAAATATATATCTGTACCTGTGTGTCTGCTTGCATATCTGGAAAAGTAGTCACAGAAAAATACTGGCAAGGGATATGCAAAAATAGCATGTTATTTCTGAAACTCCTGGCAAGGTTTCTTCTTGGTTTTCTGTGTTTTCCAAATTCTCCACAACAAATACATGTTACTTTCCTAACCGTAAAGTCCTTCCACAATGACAATTGTGAAAAATCATAAATCTGATTTTATTTCTCTAGGGTTATAAAGAGAAGAATAAATTCATAGCTGCTCAAGGTAAGCTCTTCATTAAGTGACGAACGTGATTTTGGTAAAATGACGTGGAAGGCGATGGCTTCCTGACCTGGTACCAACCGTCCTGGGCGGTTATACAGGCTTTTTGTATATGTGTGTACTGCTACGTTTACACAGCGGGTCAGAGTTGTCCAGCCTCTCCCGAAGCACGGAAGTGAAAGATGGCATGACTCTCACAGCCTTGACGCTCAATGTGTCTGCTCCTCTGGCCAGGGGTGTCCCCTCCCCTGGGAGGTGGTCAGGAATGCGGGCCCCACCCCTGACCAGCTGCTGTCCCTGAGTTTGCATCTTAGCCACCATTCCCAGGTCATTCTGCGCCATAGCGTTTGAGGAGCATTATACTGTGAAGTGATGACATTCCTCCAGGTCACAGGGTTTCAGACGAGCACAAGAGCTGGACCTCTGCGCGCATACGCCCCCGTCTGTGGTCAGGGCAGACAGACGGGGAGGGCGTGGGGGCGTCCATCGTACACAGCCATGCCAGGTGTGCAGTCACACGGTGTGTGTGTGCACAGAGGCAGAGACACACGATCTGCTTCTGCGCCTGTATGAGTTAAACCCAGACGCCCAACGGTCCAGCGCTTGTTATCGCAGCGTGCTGATACTTGCGTTAGAAATCCTTGAATTTCTCTCTGCCGGCTGACTTCTATGTGACTTCCAAGTTGTTGGGCTTGGGGAACAGCAGGGAGGGGAGTAAGTAACTTTCTGGATCAAGCCCATAACCTTGAGGATGCTTTTAGCCGTGAAAGTTATTAGTCGATGAGTCATGTTCGACTCTTTGTGACCCCATGAACTATAGTCTGCCAGGCTCCCCTGTCCATGGGATTCTCCAGGCAAGAATGCCAGAATGGGTTGCCATGCCCACCTCCAGCGGACCTTCCTATGAAAGCATGCCCTTAAACCTCACACATGATCCTCTGTGTTTCCGAGCACTTTCAATCCAGCATACCAGCGTCTGCCTGCGGCTGTCATCCCCGGGAGCCAGGGCTGGTGAAGCTGGGTGTCAGGGAGCTAACAGTGGATTTCCTGCACATCCTCATTGCTCAGCAAGAGTCTTTAGAGCAGTGCGTACCAACATTCAGTGTAGATAGCAATCTTAATGCACATTTAAATGCACACACAAAAAATGGGCTTCCTTGGTGGCTCAGATGATAAAGAACCTGCCTGCAGTGCTGCAGAGCCAGGTTCAGTTCCTGGGTCAGGAAGATCCCCTGGAGAAGAGAATGGCAGCCCACTCCAGTATTCTCGTCTGGAGAATGGACAGAGGAGCCTGGTGGGCTACAGTCCCTGGGGTCGCAAGGAGTCAGACACCACTGAGCGACTGGCATTTTCACTTGCCGTGAAAAGTAGGGAGATATACACACAAGCCCACAGTCCATCACGAACATGCCCAGCTTTCAATGTCAGAAACCCTGGCAAACACCCACTGACACCAATGGAAATGTCTTTTTCATTCTTATAAGCAGACGTCTAGAGGAAGTAGCCCGGGCTGGGGCAGCAGCACAAGGGAGAGAGGCCCCTTTCATTCCTCCCCTGACCTCCTTACTGTCATCCTCAGGATCACAAAGTGGCTGCCGCACCTCCCGGCACTGCTGTCCCTAGTCAGGCAGGAAAGAGAGCAGCAGGCAGAGGACTTTCTTCCAGGGACACTACCTTTTGTTCAGACCCCTTCCCCAGGGACTTCAGCCTACATCTTACCAGAAAGCATCACTAGCTGTGAAGGCAGCTGGGAGATGTGATTTTTTTTTTTTTTTTCAGAGGAAAGGGGGTTAGACATGGCAGGTGGGTCAGGCAGCCGGCAGTGTGTCTCCCTTCCCCCACCCCCACACACAGTCTGATTCAGCGGTTTGGGATGGGAGGTCTTATTCTGAGGCTTCGACAAGCCCCTCCGTGGCCACAAACCACTTTGACAGCTTGCAAACCAGCTCACATTTAAACAGTGTTTGTGGCTCACGATCATCACCCAACTGGGTGCATTAACTTAGCCCCCAAGGATTTCCCAGCCCCTGGGTGGGCGGCTATCAGGGAGAGAGAGGCAGGGCCAGATGGGGAGGCTGCCCCCTACTCCAGTCCTGGGACTCTGCAGGGAGTGAACCGGCCCATCACCCCCTTCCTCAGGGCAGGTAGCGGGGAAGCAGCCGTCTCGAGGCCCAAAGGCCAGGGTGACAGGTCTGGGGCTCGCAGGGACCGCTCTGTCTGATTCGGACCATCCTCTCCTCCCAGGTCCCAAGCAGGAGACAGTGAATGACTTCTGGAGAATGATCTGGGAGCAGAAATGTGCAACCATCGTGATGCTGACGAATCTGAAAGAAAGAAAAGAGGTAAGCCCAGCCTGTTCTTCTCAGCTGCTGCTGCTTGGCTGGGGGTGTGCTCACCACTTCCTTTTCCCTTCTCCCTCCTGCTTATCACAGCAGACAAAAAAACACAAAACACCTCGGGGCTCACAGCACTTTTATCTTGAAATACATTGTCTGTGTTCCCAGGATCTCACTGTCCCAGTCAGTCAGTCAGTCAGGTCAGTCACTCAGTCGTGTCCACTCTGTGGGACCCCATGGACTGCAGCACGCCAGGCCTCCCTGTCCATCACCAACTCCCGGAGTTTACTCAAACTGAGTCGATGATGCCCTCCGACCATCTCATCCTCTGTGGTCCCCTTCTCCTCCTGCCTTCAATCTTTCCCAGCATCAGGGTCTTTTCCAGTGAGTCAGCTCTTCACATCAGGTGGCCAGAGTATTGGAGTTCAGCCTCAGCATCAGTCCTTCCAATGAATATTCAGGACTGATTTCTTTTAGGATGGACTGGTTGGATCTCCTTGTTGTCCAAGGGACTTGCAAGAGTCTTCTCCAACACCACAGTGCAAAAGCATCAATTCTTCAATGCTCAGCTTTCTTTACAGTCCAACTCTCACATCCTAGACCCCAATATAAAATGATGGAGGGATTTTCTTCTTTCAGTAGAGAGTCATCCCTGGGTGACCCACCAGTTCTTACGCCATGGTGGGAGCAGTGAATTTTAATATAGAAATTTTTTAGAACCTTGGAACATAATATGTTGGGCCTTAGACCATAAAAAAAAAAAAGTGATTTTTCCCTTATTATTCAGACCAGAGAAATGTATTGGAAAAAAACAAGGTGTATTGAAGTCGTATTGATTTGGTATTTCAATGTGTGCGATTAGCTGTTTCGACTTCAAAAAGTAATGCATACACATTATAAGAACTTGAAATCTCTATGAAGAAGTGCGAGTCAAGCTGATTCGTTTCCTAAGTGTGCCTTCTAGACAGGACTGCCCTGGGTGGGGTGCAGGCAGTGAGCCACCGGGCAGACCCCTCGTGCAATTCCTGTTGCGATGTGAGGGGCTGCAGGTCATGTCAGGAGATGACATAAAGCATAATGGAGACAGAAAATAAAACACAGCAGGAACAGTGGAGGTCCAGGAGGGACAGACCCAGATGCGCGGCCAGGCCGAGGCCCTGCTGGGCTCCGTGTCGGGCTCAGAGATGCCGAGGCCTCCTTATGCCTGGAAGGCATTCACTTTTCAACTCCAAGGACACAGACGCCTGTAGAAAAAACTGGGACACAGCATGACTGGGGCTCTGGAGGTGTGGTGAAGAGGGGGAGAGCCCCCCACCCTGGTTCCTGGGCCAGGCCAGGCAGGAGGGCTCATGTAGAGGGTGATGGTGCTGCTGGGTCTTGGAGACTGGGGCGCGGGGTGGGGGAGCTATGCCAGATGCAAGCAGAGAGAAGCACTGGGGCATGTTTGTGAGGCAGGGAGCAATCTGCTGGACCCAGAACCAGGAAGTCCATGCCAAGAGCAGAATGGCCAGAAATGCATCAAGGCACCAACCGGCGCTTGCAGCCTGGATATCAGGCTGACGTGGATGGGCGCTCCAGGGCTTCCTCAGCAGTAAGCAGAGGCCTGTGCTTTCGGAAATGAGCTCGCACTCCAGAGTTGAAAGCAGAGCAGGGAGGCAGATGGGAAGCGAGCAGCAGGCAGACTGTTCTTCTCGCCCGTTCCAGCGCGAGCGCCCGAACAGGGGTGGTGGCAAGCGGGTCAACAGGGAGACACAGCTCGGTCAGAGACATCTGTCCCAGGGCCTGTGTGGTCCTGGCTCCAGCCGGACATAGGTGCCATCCACCCTCACTCACTGGCTGGGGGCTGGCCGGCCTGTCCCCACGAAAGCCCAGGCTGCTTGGCTAGGGCTTGGGGTAAGGCGGCTGCCCTTTGGTATGGAAGAACTCAGCCAGGGCAGGAGAGGGGAGGCCGGCTGGCTGGGAGGGCAGCCATGAGGTGGCCCCCAGCTCCCCCACCACTAATTTATTCCATCCAGAAAAGCAGCGGAAAAGCCTCCAACCCCACCCCATTTCCGGTCGGGGAGTGGAGAGGGGTTTTCTTTTGTTTCGAAGCGAGCTGGGACAGGGCTGGGGAGGGCCAGCCTCCTCCTCCTCCATGTTAATCCTGCCCAGGCCCCGTGCGTGCTCTCTCACCGGAAAGAGTGATGGGCGGAAGCAGGGGGTTCCCAGGCAGGGACACGTTCCGGGGGAGGGGGGCGGGGGGGCGTTGTGGGGAAGGTGTCCCCGCGCTCTGAGCGGATGCTGCAGCCCCACGGCCCCAGACGAGGAGGATGACCTGGAGCCTGGCGTCCCCTGGGACCAGCTGATCTCTGGGCCAGGTTTTCAGGGGCTTGTTTGCAAAGAGACAGAGGAGACCAGTGCAGGGACTGTGGGGCTCAGAAGGCACCCCCATCTCCCCCATCAGTCATCTCGTTGCCACATTACTTGACACGCCCCCTCCCCCGGCTCTTTTCTCTGCAGCCTCCTACTGCATTTTTCCATCTCTGTGACTCAGACTCAGCCTGCCTTTGGGCCTCGATTTTCAGTGTCTCAGATAAAATCGTTTCTCAACAGAGTTCCCCTTTTGTTAATTGCTTACACTTCTGTTGTGGTCTCCTTGGCTTCAGCATCCTGGCTCGGTGTTGTGAAAGCTGGCATCTCATGATCTGATGGGGGCGGAGCGGGCGGGTGGAGGCGGGTGGCAGGCGGTGGTGACCGCTGTGTAGACGGGAACAGAGCACACCCTGAGCCCTGTGGGGGTCTGAGAAGCAGCCCTCGGGTCTTCGAGTGAGAGTCTGTCAAGGCGAGAGTCTCTGGAGGGTCCCCGGGAGGCCAAGACTGCCCAAACCATGACCTTCAGGGTGGGCTTCTCCTCAGGGTCCCTTCAGAGCTGCCCAGGGCCAGGCTGTGGGAGGGGAAGTTGGTGGGTGTCATCACACAAGCCTTGGGCTCTGGTAAATACCAGCTGATTCTTGTTTATAGGATTATTAATCCTCGTGGCCTGGCCTGTGAGCTGTGCCTGTTGGGCAATGTCCAGGATCAATGGCTTGCTGACGCCTGCGGCCATGGAGCAGGGAGCCCCCCAATAGGGGGACCTCATGCCTTCAAGTCCTTCTTGCAGGAGGACCCCCTGGGGTCAGGAACTGGAGGCCCAGTCTCCCCGTCTCGTGTGTGGTCCATTTGTAGTTCTGAGGGAGGGAAAGCAAAGGAAGACCTCTCTGTGACCACTCACCCATCCAGCTCTACAAATGCCTGCATCAGTCTTATCCCTGGTTGGAGAAAAGTCAGGAGCGTTCAGCTGACTACAAGTCCATGACTTCCACAGAGGGTGGGTGGGATGCAAATTAAGTTCGCCGTTAGCGCTGGGCAGGAAAAATGACCCACCGAGTCCGATGGGCAGTGTTTGGGGAGCACATGGTCCTCTGGGGCTTGACGAAGAGCCACCTAGGTGAGGCCGCTTCCACGTGGGCCCCCCTGTAGAGCAGCTCAGCCTGACAGTCCGGTCAGTATGTGTGGTTAGTAAGGGGATGAGTAACCGAGGCATCAGAGGGGTCTGATTCTGGTCTCAGTCCTGCCGTTAACCAGCACCGATGAGACGGAGACGCACCGCCCTGGCCTCTGAGGACTGCGTCACTGGAGCTGGCTGTGTGTGAGGCCTTGTGTCTGTGGCCGGGGCGGGGGGCTGCGAGGTGATGAAAGGCCCCCCGCAGACCTTCTGTTTCTGTCCGCGTGTCCCACGCAGGAGAAGTGCTATCAGTACTGGCCGGACCAGGGCTGCTGGACGTACGGGAACATCCGGGTGTGTGTGGAGGACTGCGCGGTGCTGGTGGACTACACCATCCGGAAGTTCTGCATTCAGTCTGTAAGCACGCGACTTCCCGCAGAGGCAGGCTGGCGAGGAGAGACGCGTGTGTGCTTACAGTAGGGAGCACTGGCCGCACCCCAACAGCCCCACCCCTACCCCCACTCCCAGCAGCTCTCACAAGGGGAGACGAGGCTGGAGGCAGTGCCGGGCGGGGACGCGGGACGCTCCCTTGTGGGCCACAGATCTGAGTCTACAGGCGGCTGACAGGCAGGAGCACGTGACCTTGAGTCAGGGTCTCTGGCTCCCAGAAACCACCTGGGTGGAGGAAGTTGAGACAGTTGGAGCGTCCTGGGGGTGTGGGAAGGGGTCCCCTACTCAATTACACAGGGCCGTTTCACACACTGGCATGGAGACGTGAGGTTTTTCCTTTCTTTTTTTTTTTTTTTACAGTTTCAAAATTTTATCTGAAACATTTCATTATTTTTCAAACTCTTTTCCTGCTAGTCACTCCTCCCCGAGATGATTTAAGGCAGCCTTAAATAAAGACACCTGTAGGCGAGGCAGATGAAATAAGAGATTTCAGAGATTAAAAAAAAAATCAGAAAAAAGCAGAAGGTGGTGTTATCAAGAATCAAAGGTAGAGTGATGGGTGTGGTTAGATCACAGAATATGAGCCTGAGCTTCCTAGAAGCCACAGCAAAAGAGGAGAGACGATGAGTTTTATCATATTACTGTCCCCAACCTTGGCCTACCTCCTCCCAGAAACACAAACGTACACACACACACACACACACACACACACACACGCTTCCAAATACACTATATAACTTTCCATGGCTTGGGATGAGAACCGGACTCCTCGGCTCTGGGTAAGAAGAGTGGAGAGAGGTTTTGAGGGAAAGGTTGGGGTGGGGTGGGGTCTCCCAAGGGTAGACCAACCAGATGTTTTCCCCACAAATCAAGCCGCTTTTAAGAGTGAAAGCTTATGCTGTTGGCAGTTACACGGCAA
Source organism: Bos indicus x Bos taurus (assembly GCF_003369695.1). Lineage (NCBI taxonomy): Eukaryota > Metazoa > Chordata > Mammalia > Artiodactyla > Bovidae > Bos > Bos indicus x Bos taurus. The sequence continues at coordinate 4,531,125 of NC_040101.1, read as the reverse complement.
CATGAAGTCGCGGCAAACTGGGACGCAGCCAGCCTGCTGGCCGACGGGTCCGTTAGCCCTGAGGCCGGCTGCAGGGAATTGCCTGGCTGCTGGGGTCTGGCCCAGCCTGGTCCTGGCCCAGGTGACCGTGGGCCCTGCTATGCTGTTCCCGCTGCTGTGGGGCCAGTAAGCATCAGGGTCTCTCACTCCCGGGCATCCAGTCTTCACTGATGGGCCCCTCTCTGCATGAGTCCCCACGGTGGCTCACGCCTGGACGGCAGAAGGGTACCTCGAGCAAGTGTCCTGGAGCCATGATGCTAGGGGTGGGGAGGGGGCAGGGGCCGTCCCGCCCGCTCACGTCTCCGCGTGTCCCCACAGCAACTCCCTGACGGCTGCAAAGCGCCTCGGCTGGTCTGCCAGCTGCACTTCACCAGCTGGCCCGACTTTGGGGTGCCTTTCACCCCCATCGGCATGCTCAAGTTCCTGAAGAAAGTGAGGACGCTCAACCCCGCGCACGCCGGGCCCATTGTGGTTCACTGCAGGTGCGTGTGGGGTGGGGCCAGGCGGCCCCAGGAAGCATACAGCCCCTAGTGGGACAGTGACCAGTGGGCAGACATCAGGGTGGGCAGAGGGGCGGCTGGGGTGACCTGAGAGTACCTCCCAGACACTGGAAGCAGCTCAGAGAATCCCTCAGGGCGAGAGCCGGAGGGATGCTCTCCATCCGGGGAGGCAGAGCCCTTCATCAGTACCACCTGTCAGGGAACCTTAGTATCAAAAGCAGACAAGCGCCTTGTGACCCGGCACAGCATGCTCCTCTGAGCCACTGGCTTTGCGGAGTCTGGGGCCTGGTCCAGCCCCGCCTGGCCCTCTCAAGGGGGCAGCCCCCATTCTTGCTCAGACTTCCTGAAAGCCAGAGTTGGTGTGTCGCTTCCACTGAACACCTGTGTGGCAGATTTAGAGCCCCTGTGTCCCTGGAGGGCAGGTGCCTCTTGTCCCTGGCCGGGCCCTGATACTCGGAATGACCCCATCTGTAACAGCCAGAAACCCCATGTCCAGTGGAGAGTTACAGCCAGTGAGCAGGACCGTCCATCCTCCAGCCGGGAGGGCAGGGCCACCGGCCTGAGTCCCTGCACAGGGAAGCCCCTCGGAGGTGTGGACCCGTGGTGGCCCCAGCTAGAGGGGACACTGGTCAGCAGCATGTCCTCAGGGCGGAGAGTTTGAATGGCCCATGGCAGGCAGGCGCGCTCCAGTTCGCGTCAGCTGACAGCCGGCTGGGCTCCAGACGGCAGGGATGAAGGAGCCGCCTCTGCGTGGGGTCAGGGCTGGCTGCGGGGATTGGTTCAGCTCTGTTTTGTTCTGATGCCTCCAGATTCCCTGGTGCTGGTGGAACCTCAGCGCCTGGCCCCTCCCCTGCTCGCCTCCCCGCTCGCTGTGGTGCTGGGGCAGGCCATTTGCCCTTCATCTTGGTTTCCGCCCTCCGCTGTCTGTGGCCCCTTCCACGCACCTGTTGGGTGGGCTGTCTTGACCTGGCTCTGCACCTGACGATCGTCTCATTCTTTGTTTGTAAAGAACTAAGACTCTTGAAGGAGCCCCTCATGTCTCATCCGCTCTCCCCTCCCCGTGATGAGCAGGGAGTCTCCGATGGGGCAGGGCTTCATTGCCTGCCTAGTGCCATTTTGGAGACAAGCTGGAAAGAGTGGTGCCATCCTCCCTGCCAAAAGAGGAACATGGTTGGGGGGGTGCTTCATTCCTTCAGTTGTGAACCTTCTGTTTAAAAGATGACTTTCTTTTTTTAAAAGAGGCTAATGCCGCAGTGGGTTGGCGTGCTGGGGGCAAGCCCAGTTCAACCTAGAGACCCTGCACCCGTGGCTGCTGTGTGCAGTTGTGGTCTGGACCATTAGGGGTTTTTTTCATCCTGCGGATGTTGGCTGAGTTTGTTTGTGTGCCTGCTGAGTCCTGGGTGTTGGGGAGACACATATGGACAGCCTGCATTGGTTGGAGGGGATCTAGATGGACAGGTAGGGTGGAGGTGGGAGGATGTGCAGAGACCGCCATGGGGAGACCATTGGGGAGAAAGGAAACCCAGCCCAGGAGTGGCATCGAGCAGCTTCCCGAGGAAGGAGACCTCTCAGTGGAGCCCCTGAGCACTAGCTGGCCCCAGCCAGCCGGGGGTTCAGGGTTGGGGTCACAGACAGAGCCAGCTGGTGCCCCAGTTTGTATGACCTTGGCTCTAGGGCCAACAGACCTGGCCTGGAGTCCTTCTTTCTTATGAAGAACCTGGAAAACCACATCAAGTGTGACAATAAAAAAAAATCCGGTTGCACAAGTGATCATGAGGAGACAGTGTTCGGTAATAGAAGAAAAATTACCGTACAGTTCACACAAAGCTTAGACAGCGGCCCTTTTCCGGAAGCCTGTTAGCAGTCTCCAATCCACCTACAGTTGCAGGACCTGCAGGAGACGCGGGTTTGATCCCTGGGTTGGGAAGATCCCCTGGAAGAGGAAAGAGGAAATGGCAACCCTCTCCAGGATTTCTGCCTGGAGAATCCCATGGACAGAGGAGCTTGGCGGGCTACAGTCTCTAGGGTCTCAGAGTCAGACAGGACCACAGTGACAGCTCGCTGGCCCTTGAAGGAAATTTGAGATCTTGTCCCTGAGATTTGGTGCCCTCCGGTGGCCCTACTGGATTTGTCTTTATTAACGGAAGGAAGTTTGTGCGCCGTGAAGAGGTTCGTCTTCACTGAGGGTGGCGTGTCCTCCAGTCCGGACTGCAGGCGTGTTCCAAGTTCCCATCATCGCAGTGGGGACCGGGGACTCATGACGTGGCCTCTTCCTCTCTCCCCAAGCGCGGGCGTGGGCCGGACGGGCACCTTCATAGTGATCGACGCCATGATGGACATGGTGCACGCAGAGCAGAAGGTGGACGTCTTTGACTTCGTGTCCAGAATCCGCAATCAGCGGCCTCAGATGGTTCAGACAGACGTGAGTCATGCCTTCCTCTGGCCCAGCCACCTATGCTGGTGTGAGCTTGGCTCAGCAAACCCCGACGCCCCGGGACACGAGTCAGGTGCATGCAGAGTGGTGCCTGGCCGGGACCATGTCACCCCGGCCCTCTTCAAGGCCGCAGATGGTCACTACAGACAGCGCTTAATCTGACGTTCCCCCCAACCCCTTCCCCTTTGCACAAAAAGAAAGGGTCCCCCTACTCCAGGGGCCCCCCTTGGAGTCCATCTGGGTCTCCCTGCAGATGCAGTACACGTTCATCTACCAAGCCTTACTGGAGTACTACCTCTATGGGGACACCGAGCTGGACGTGTCCTCCCTGGAGAAGCACCTTCAGGCGCTGCACGGCCCCACCGCCCACTTCGACAAGATCGGGCTGGAGGAGGAGTTCAGGGTAAGCGCCAACCTGCTCTCAAGGAGGACCAGCCTCATTCACACAAAGCTGCTTACAGCTGCTTCCTCCCTTAGGAATCCCTGGAAAAGTAAGGGGGTCCGTCCTGCCCATGACTTTCAAGGGAGGAACAACGGGGACTTTCAGAGCTCTGCAGCCATGTTGGCGGGTGGGGGGAATATCATACATGCACATTTTATCTCCCAAGACTCGGGCCATGTCTGGAGATGGAGACAGTTTCCTCTGAGCGGGTGTCCTTGATGGCAGTGGGGTTAGAAGGCTGAGCAGTCTCTCGGGAACATCAGGGTTTTAACTGCGTGGCTGTGTCTCTCTTGGCTGCAGAAACTGACAAACGTCCGCATCATGAAGGAGAACATGAGGACAGGCAATCTGCCCGCGAACATGAAGAAGGCCAGGGTCATCCAGATCATTCCATGTAAGGGCCGCCCGCGGAGGGCAGGCGCGCGCAGCAGGCGCTGTCGGCGGGCATCCTGGGGCTTCAGTCGCTGGAAGGTCGTTGACCACCTGCTCCTGTAAACCGGGGGTCCGGGGTGGGGTGCCCTCGGGGAGCTCTGTCAAGTGTGGGGAAGAGAACGCCCACCTGTGAAGACATGAGTGACCTAGGCTGTCCCACGCGTGTCAGGCAGGCATCTCGTGACCTGGACTTGGAGGCAGGACAGGGAGGGGGACTTCCTGGAAATGGAAAGATGAGCTTCGGGCCTGACGTGGTGCCTCCTGATTCTACGAGATGCCATCCTGTCTTCCCCCAAGCGGGTGGAGGCACGACACCCCCCTGTACACAGAGTGGGGTCCTGGCCCATGCTGTGCAGCCGGATCCGAAGGGAGCTCAGCTGAGATCTTCCAGGGAGAAGCCTTGGGGCCGGCACACCGTGGGCAAGGGAGGCATCGGGCGCTGGGCAGCCTGAGGTCTAAGGGGACGGAAAACCTACAGGCCTGGTAGAAGCAGAGGCATCGGAGGAACCCCAGGGGAAGAGAGGAGGCGGAAGGGCTCACCCAGACCTCCCCTCCACATCCTCTCCTGGACTCCAGCTCCTGCAGCGGCAGGCCCTCACATGGACCTGCCCAGGCCGGCAGTGCGTGGGTCTGGGCAGGCCCTCTCCAGCCTCAGACCCCGGGGGCTCTATGGCTGTGATGCCTCTGGCCGGCTACGCCAAGTTGCCTGGCCGGCCACACTCCTTTGACACCTTAAGTTTACTTTAATGCTTACGTTTTGGTATGAATGACCTCAATTTAGGGCTTCCCTGGGCACTCAGCTGGTAAAGAATCTTCCTGCCATGCAGGAGACCCAGGTTTGATTCCTTGATCAGGAGGATCCCCTGGAGAAGGGATAGGCTACCTGCTCCAGTACTCTTGCCTGGAGAATCCCCAAGGACACTGGAGCCTGGTGGCCTACAGTCCACGGGGTTCCAATGAGTCAGACACGACTGAGCGATTAAGCACAGCCCAGCACCTCAATTTATGACTGATGAAGACAATGAGTCAGTTATTTGAGAACTTTGCTCACAAAACACAGCTTCCCCCGGCCACTTGAAGGAACCTAGTTTAGGAAGGAAACCTTCCAAGGGGTTGACTGTATTTAGTGATTTTATCCATAAGCTTTGTCTCAGAAGCTCCTAACAGCGAGTTCAAGTTTGCCAGGCAGGATGGGGTCGCTTCTGACCCAGGGGATGCACTGCTTTACAGATGACTTCAACCGCGTGATTCTCTCCATGAAGAGGGGCCAGGAGTACACAGACTACATCAACGCGTCCTTTATAGACGTAAGTGCCGGGCCCCCGCCGAGCCTGCGTGCCTGGCGGGGACGCAGCTCCTTTGCCCCATGATTTCAGTCTCTTCAGCTACTTGCTTTCACAATCAGAAAGGGTGGACACGCCCCCAGAAAGCCAAACCAGTTCATTAGCAAACACTTGCTGAAAAAAAAAAGGAATAAGGAACTTTGAAGTAGAGGATGTACGTGCACTTTTAAATAATTGGCTGCTTTTCCATTCTGCCTTTAATACGTCATAGCTTCTCTTTTGCTCGGCTGTTACACTCCAGCCCTCTGTCCCTGCTCATTCGTGCTTTCTGTCCTGTGACCACAGTTCAGTTCAGGCCCCATCACAGCCTGCCTTGTGCACAGCGGAGCTAAATGGGTGGGAGACAGCATTGCAGTCAAGTCTGTGCTCGGATTCTGGTTTACAGATGAGAGAACACTGTGCCGGAGAGGGGGTCACGTGGGCACCAAGCCAGGACTGGGGAATTAACTCACTTCCTCTAACTCCGCACCCTCTCTGCCCTGCCTTGATGCTAAGTTAGCTGTGACACATACAGACGCATTAATAGAATCGAAGCCAGTCCAAGCAAGGGTCCTGTTACATCCGTACAGAGGTGAAGGGGCCCCTTGACCTGTTTTCTGAGCACGTGCCATCTGGGTCTCGGCTCAGGCCCCGGAAGCCTGAATGCCGTCCCTCCTGCAGCCCTGGGCTGTCCTAAAGCCACATGTCCCAGCGTGGGAGAGCGGTGGCAGGAAGCCAGACTTGAACCTGTCTCCCATTTGAAGGGCTACCGGCAGAAGGACTACTTCATCGCCACCCAGGGGCCCCTGGCGCACACGGTGGAGGACTTCTGGAGGATGGTCTGGGAGTGGAAGTGCCACACGATCGTGATGCTGACCGAGGTGCAGGAGAGAGAGCAGGTCAGCCCGCCCCCCACCCCCGCCCCAGCGGCCTCCAGGGCTGCTCACACCCACCAGGTGCAGCCCACCCGACGGACTGCCTGTCCCCTGGGAACGCCTCACCTGCCATCGGCTGTGAGGCCAGGCCACGACTACTGAGGAGGGAGAGAGGCTGCAAATGAAAAAGGTTTTATTTCAACTCCTTCCCCCGCCAACTCCAGTTCATTGTAACTATCCACTGGCTGTTGTTCTTAGCCTATATTTTATTTAAAGTGAAGTCGCTCAGTCGTGTCCGACTCTTTGCGACCCCATGGACTGTAGCCTACCAGGTTCCTCCGTCCATGGGATTTTCCAGGCAAGAGTACTGGAGTGGGCTACCATTTCCTTCTGCAGGGGATCTTCCTGACCCAGGGATAGAACCCTGGTCTCCCGCATTGTAGGCAGACGCTTTACCGTCTTAGCCACCTTTAACCAGCCTTGAATTTCTGCCATTTTGTGTTTGCCACAAATACATATTTGGTCACAACCTGTTGAAGGAAAAGACCTTTACTCACTTTTCTTGGGACAAAAAGACAGAGGTATTGAAATGTGTGCCTAATTAATATAGTCCTGGTAGAACTGAACGGGTTAAATATTTCTTTTCTCCCAGAGATCCATCCAGAGGCACATAGTCTTCTTGTTTTTATTTAATAAAGCATCATCCAAGTGAGAAACCAAACTGTTGCTGATAACATACACTTACCTAGGCGTTCTCCCAAGAGGCATCCACTACCCTGAAGTCGTGGGGTTTTACTTCTTTGCCTTTTTAAAAACAGTTTTATTGGGATATAACACACATATCATGCAATTCCTCTTTCTAAAAGGTATAGTGCAGTGGTTTTTAGTGTGTTCACAGAGTTGTACAACATCACTAATTCCAGATCATTTTCATCACCTGAAAAGAAACCCCATACCCAGGAATGATCACTGCCTACTCCCCCCTCACAATCCCTGCAACCACAGATTAGTTACTTTCTGAGTGTGAATTTGCCTCATCTGGACATTTCATATAAATGGAATCACGCCACCTATTTCTCATGATTGAGCACTTTCACTTAGCATGTTTATAAGGCTCATTCATGAATCAGTTCCTCACTCTTTTTTTTAAATAGTATGGCCCTAAATTTTGTGTATTCATCCATTAGTGTTTGGACATTTGGGTTGTTTCACTTTGGGCTGTTACGAATACTGTTTTGAACATTCATGGACAAGTTTTTACGTGGACACACAGTTTTATTTCTCTTAGGTAGATGCCTGGGGCTGGAACTGCTGGGGCCTGTCATAACTATATTGCAAACTCATATCACTTAACTGTGCAAGCGGCCCCACCAGTAATGTACAAGTGTTCCAGTTTCTCCCCCTCCTCATCAACACTTATAATTACCTTTTTAATTAAGCCCTCCTAGTGGGCGTTTCCTTAGCTTTTTAAGAAATCTTTTTTTATCGAGTAAATATATTCCTCAAGAAGCTACTATTTAGTTTTGTCTGCTTTTCAACTTCATATAAGAGGGCACCACTAAGATATACAATGGGGCTTCCCTGGTGGCTCAGCTGGTAAAGAATCTACCTGCAATGCAGGAGACCCGGGTTCGATCCCTGGGTTGGGAAGATCCCCTGGAGAAGGGAACGGCTACCCACTCCAATATTCCGGCCTGGAGAATTCTACAGACTCTACAGTCCATGGGGTCACAAGGAGTCAGACACAACTGAGTGACTTTCACATAAGGTATACGGTCTTCCGAGACTTGACTTTTCCACTCAGAGTTATGCATTCAATATTTTGCTGTGTTGCTGCCTGTAACTGTGGCTCATTCACCATTATTTCCTTCTGCTCCATGACACAAACTGTACATCCTGTATCCATTGACTTGCCCCTCCTTCTGCCACGGGCATTTGGGTTGGTTTCATTTTGTTGTTTTACAAACAGTGCTGTGGGTACTTTCTCGTATGTGTCTCATGATGCACGCGGAATTGTACGGTTCAGAGACAAAAATGCCACGTTGGAGAGTGTGTGAACGTTTGAGTTGGCAGGGCAGTTCCTAACGACTTTCCAAAGTAGTTATGGTTTTCAAAGCAGACCCTGGATGAACGTCATTCTTCTACATGCCTAGGATGGTCTGGCATCCTCATTTTTGTTAATTAAATAGGTATAAATATCCTCTCTGTGGCCTTGATTTGCATCTCTCTGATCCCTCTGAGGGAGAAGGCAATGGCACCCCACTCCAGTACTGTTGCCTGGAAAATCCCATGGATGGAGGAGCCTGGTAGGCTGCAGTCCATGGGGTCCCTAAGAGTCGGACACGACTGAGCGACTTCACTTTCACTTTCCACTTTCATGTATTGGAGAAGGAAATGGCAACCCACTCCAGTGTTCTTGCCTGGAGAATCCCAGGGATGGAGAAGCCTGGTAGGCTGCGTCCATGGGGTCGAACAGAGTTGGGCATTATTTAAGCAACTTAGCAGCAGCAGTAGCAGATCCCTCTGAGGTCAGGCATCACTTTGTGTATTTATAGATGATGACATGTTTCCTCTTGGTCAAAGAGCCTGTTCATGCCTTTCACTCATTTTTCTTGTGGGTTGTTTGCACTTTTCTTATTGATTTAGAGGATTTCTTTATATATTCTTGGTACTGATTCCTTGTTGCTTTTATGTATTGCAAGTATCTCATCTCAGTTGATGGCCTGTCTTTTTACTCTCTCAATGTCTGTTGGAGTTCCCCAAGTGGCTCAGTGGTAAAGAGTCCGCCTGCCAACGCAGAAGATGCTGGTTTGATCCCTGGGTGGGGAAGATTCCCCTGGAGGAGGAAATGGCAACCCGCTCCTGTATTCTTGCCTGGAAAATCCTATGGACACAGGAGCCTGGTGGGCTGCAGTCCATGGGGTCGCAAAAGAGTCACATACAACTTAGCGACTAAGCACCAACAAAATGTTTATTGATGACATAGGGTTAATTTTAATATAATCTGATGTTGAGATCTTCTTTGTCATGGTTGGTTAGCTTTTTGGGGTTCTTGTCTGGTAAACCTATACCCCAAATTGAAAAGATATTTTTTCTAAGGCGTTCACAGTTTTATTGTTGACTTCAAGTCTTACCCTGCCTTGGTTTGTCTTTATTAAACTTCAAGTCTGCCATATACAGTTATGCAGGTTGCACACTGCCCAACTCCAAGAGGGGCTGGGGCATTCATATCAGCCCAGGCAGCTGAGCCAGGCAGGTGAGTTAGGGCTCCAGCTCGCTTTTCCGTACAGAGAGCGGACTCTCCAGCTCCAGTTACTGGCGGGCCCCTCCGCTGTGGCCTGTCATTGCTGTTCTGTGTCTGTTCCTGAACTGTCCGCTTTGTTCCCTTGGTCAGCAGGCACTGGTAGCATTCATATTTATATTCATATTTATGTTCATGAGTTAGTTTCCTGTTCAGATTAAATACATTAAATGGTTTCACAGCACGCCTGCATCCTATTGTTAAAACTGCTGGCAGCAAGTTCTTTATTACAAGACTTAAAACATTTTTATTTCATCCCCCAGGATAAATGCTACCAGTATTGGCCAACAGAGGGCTCAGTGACTCACGGAGAAATAACGATCGAAATAAAGAGCGATACCCTTTCTGAAGCCATCAGCATACGAGACTTCCTGGTCACCTTCAATCAGGTATTGTTACCAGAAACCTTTAGTCTCTTATGGACAGAACACCCTGCAGCTGTCGTGTGGGCTCTGTCTTTGTGCCAGAATGTCCTGTCCCTCAGACTTTTCCAGATCCCCACGTTCGTGTCAGTGGTCAGTATGGGCAGTCGGCAGCCGTGTTACCAAGTGGCTGATCTCTCGTAAGATCGTCCCCCAGCTCCTTGCTGGAGCCCAGGGATGGTGGGGCCAGGTACCCGACTCCAAGAGGCATCCTACCGCTGCCCAGTCCCTGGGAGAAACAACCATGGGTCAGAGAGCAGGAGGAATGAATGCGTGACGCCACAGAGGCCTCCTGGGCTTCTCTGCCAGACCCCTTCTCAGAACCTCCCACCACCCCTCACCAGCCAGGTCTTGGGAACTCTCCCTGTGTGTCAACCATGGGTAAAATGACCTACCTGTGGGATCTGATTCCGAGTTCAAGACGGTCAGTACAGAGAAACCCAGCTTTGCCCAAAGACTTGGTCTCCTCCACATGGATCACAGAAAGACCCAGGGCCCCTAGACTGAAACTGCTTATCCCCAGCCTTGAAGAGACATGGTGGGTCCTGAAAGTCAAAGTCACCCAGTTGTGTCCAACTCTTTGCAATCCCATGGACTATACATTCCTTGGAATTCTCCAGGCCAGAATACTGGAGTGGGTAGCCTATGCCCGTCTCTTGGGGATCTTCCCAATCCAGGGGTCGAACCCAGGTCTCTCACATTGCAGGCAGATTCTTTATCAGCTGAACCACAAGGGAAGCCCAAGAATACTGGAGTGGGTAGATATCCTTTCTCCAGGGGATCTTCCCGACCCAGGAATCAAACTGGGGTCTCCTGCATTGCAGCAAGATTCTTGACTGAGCTATCAGGGAAGTGAGTCCTGGCTTCTTACAAAACACGGATGATTCTTGTCATCTCAAGAAAAACTGCCCAGGATCCCATAACGGGGTCTGGCAGGCCCTGTGGGCTCCGGGGAGCATCCTTTGACTGTCATGACCCCCACCCAGAAAGAGGCACGGCTGGCCTTCTGCTTTAGGGTGACCACAGCCTACGAGTAGCCAGCATCTGGGAGTCCAGCCAGATGAGAACTCCACTGGCTGCTCCAGATTGTGGCCCGAATCCCCCCCGGGTAGGGTTGGGAGGGCGGCCGGGTGACTGTGACTACTCAGCCCTGAGACGCTCTTCCCGCCCCGCAGCCCCTGGCCCGGCCGGAGGAGCAGACGCGGGTGGTGCGGCAGTTCCACTTCCACGGCTGGCCCGAGATTGGGATCCCGGCTGAGGGCAAGGGCATGATCGACCTCATCGCGGCCGTGCAGAAGCAGCAGCAGCAGACCGGCAACCATCCAATCACCGTGCACTGCAGGCAAGTGGGCCCCGGGGCGCCCCCTCCCGGTAGGCCTGACATGGACCCCACGCCCAGTGCACCGCTCCCCTCAGCAACCCTTCTCTGGACTGTCTTCTTCACCTTCCCCCTCTCCCAGACTTAACACAAACGCGTAAATATCTTCCTAGACTTGCAGAAGCATTTGGTGAGGAGGAGTCAGGAAGCGACTCAGACACGTTTCTTTGTGCTTTTTAAGTCATCAAAAAAAAAAAAAGAAACATTTCCAAGCATAGCTCAGACAAACCTTGAACTTGAATTATCTTTGTTTTGAAAGACCGGCGGGGCTCTGGCTGGCATGCCCACCCAGCACAGCAGGAAGCTTTTCTTGAACTACTCAGGGATGTCCAGGCCGGGGTCCATAACAGAGGGTCCGCAGCCCCAGCCCATCCTGACGCCACTCAGCCTGGCTCCCAAGCCCCCCACCCCCCACCGTGAGGAGAAGGACCCACCGGGGGGCACCTGGATGCAGCAGGACACCCCGCCCCCCCCCCCCCCCCAGCAAGAACCTTGATAAACAGCTCTATGAGGCAGAGGGTGAATCCTATGGAGACGTGCCAGCTCTCCTTCCTTCTGGCCCAGGCCCTCCTGCTGGCAGGGACCTTGATCACCCTTGCAAAACTCTTCCTGCGGGAGCTTGGGGTGTCTGATCTTGGGGTGGGGTCTGATTTGCTTCTAAGACTGCACTTCTGTGCCTCTGTCTACATGTGGTGCCCATTTCTCTGACTGCCACTCGCCCCCACCCGCTTACCCCTCGTGTCAACAAAGCCCGGCTTAACCTGGAAGATTGGTCTGGCCGCTTTCCTGACCTTGGACCCAGAGATGCACCCTTCGGGCACGGCCAGCAGGGGGTGCACACACCTAGGTTTTCAGTCCCTGGTGCCTTCGTAGATGTCCTTTAGAATAAATGAGAACTGAGTTCCTTCTTGTTCCGCCTCCGCAAACCCAGACTGAACGTTATAGGTGTCGGGCACCAGGGATGCCAACAAAGATGAGCGAAACCCACAGTCGGGATTTGGGGCCCCCGTGGGAACCCCGCGTCCACCGAGGGCTCCGTGGAAGAGGCCAGCCAAGCCTGCCTCCGTTAGGCCTGCTCTCTCTCCCAAGAGGGTCTGCTTCTGTAGGGTTTATCCGAATGATTCTGCTAAGTAGAGGAGATGCAGACCTTCACTGTCGGGATCTGACCCTTCCTGCCAGGAAGCAACCCTTTGTCCAAGCAACCCTTCCATCCACCTGCACGCCTCCCGTCTCGGAAGGTGGTCCCTGCACAAACGGGGAGTCTGGGCCAGGATTGCAGCTCCCTACGCCTGAACCGGGAAGGGTTTCGCTCCTAAGAAGTTTCCAGGTGATGTAGCTGCTGCCCGTCCAGGGGCCATCCTCTGAGAGTCCCCCCGACAAGGAGGAAGGGAAATGGGTCCACCAGCTTGAAAACTCGTCACTGGTTCTGATCTGACTCATGTTACATTTAGGCCTGTTCTTGAGGACTTCTGTGTTTGCTGACTCCCAGTCCAGAGCCAAGCTACATATAAAATGGTCGTTTAAAGAGCCAGGCTCCGGTCATTCAGCCTGGCTTGCAGGGCCTGCTGGAGGCTGTGGGTTTCTCGTGCCCACGGGCGAGTTTCGGTGTCTTACTCCGTGTTCTCTCTGCAGTGCTGGAGCTGGGCGGACAGGGACTTTCATAGCACTCAGCAACATTCTGGAACGGGTCAAGGCTGAGGGGCTTTTAGACGTATTCCAAGCTGTGAAGAGTTTACGACTTCAGAGGCCACACATGGTGCAGACCCTGGTAAGAAAGGGCTTCCGGAGGAGTTGAGAATTGTCTCATGTTGCATTTGATGTATGTTGCACTGAAGGAGTTCAAGTCCACCAGGAAGGAAGGAGGGAGGTTACGTTTCCAGGACAGAGAGCTGAAAGTCCCAGACAGCATACAGTCAAGCTTCACAGACTCCCTTCCTCCCTTGCATCGGGGTGGGGTGTGTCCCCTGGGCAGACATGTGAGGAGGGGCACAGCCCTGCCTTTGGATGATAAGACCTGTTGAACAGAGGCCCTGCTGCGCGTCAGCAAACTGTTCCTGCAGATTCCAGTCTACGCTTACAGACGTAGATGTTCACAAGCGGCGGTGACATTTACAGTCCTGATTCTTGCCATCTGCTGCCTTCCACGGGCCACGTGGACTCTTGACCTTGGCTGGGTCTCACTCAGCCTCCAGACGCTGCTCAGGGGGCTTAAGGAATCCATGCAGAGTGCAGTTGCCCATAGGTTTTCATTCATTCCGTGGTGAAAACCCACCCTTTCTGGTTTTCAGAAGAGATGAATCCCTACCAAATTCAGTGATTGCCCTGCAACAGCAAGTTCAGTTTTCAAGACTATTATAACCCGTTGCTTTTCCCAAGAAAAGTGAAAGTGTTTGTCATGTTCGAATTTTTGAGACCCCCCATGGACTGTAGCCCACCAGGTTCTTCTGTCCGCAGGATCCTCCAGGCAAGAACACTGGGGCGGGTTGCTATGCACTTCTCCAGGGACATATTTATTTTCCCCAGTTCAGTTCCAGTTCAGTTCAGTTGCTCAGTTGTGTCCGACTCTTTCTGACCCCACGGACTGCAGCACGCCAGGCCTCCCGGTCCATCACCAACTCCCGGAGCTTACTCAAACTCATGCCATTGAGTCGGTGATGCCATCCAACCATCTCATCCTCTGTCGTCCCCTTCTCCTCCCACCTTCCATCTTTCCCAGCATCAGCGTGTTTTCCAATGAGTCAGTTCTTCACAGCAGGTGGCCAACGTATTGGAGTTTTCCCCAAGGCTTCCTATCTTAGGACTTGCCCTCCCAGGCCCCTGGCACAGCCCACTGGTTCTCTATGCTCACTCAGTCCTGATGCAGGCACTTTCTCTTTCCTTCCAAGAGCTGGGTGACTGGGTGGGATCTTAGTAGCTGGAAGGGAGGACCCTGTAGTGACTCTTGACTCTCCCAACGCCCCTGCAACCACAGGGCATCAGCTTTTGGCTCCGTCTTTCTTTCCCTGCAAAGCACAGCTCTGTCCTATGCTGGCTGGACCAAGACCCCAGAAGGGCTAGAAGGGCTAATGTTTGGCCTCTTCCAAACCAAAGGCCAGTAGATTCTTGTTCAGTGTGAATTTAGGTAAGAGGCTGAACCCAAGGTGCTGGGAAAGAAGAGGAGGGGGCTAGGAGCCTCCCTTGGGCCCCCTGCTTCCCCAGCTCCCATATTCACTGGGCCAGCAAGTGACCGGGGTCTGCAAGGCTAGCTGCCGTCTGTTGTTCCTCAAACCACCGGGGTCTACCCCCATGTCTGCTTACTGTTGTGCTCATGGTTTTCCTAGACACATGGTAGGCTCACCAAGAAAGTCCAGGCATTGCCATTTTCCCCATCTGCTTCATTTCTTCCTCCCCCCAGCCCTTTGGCCGCACTGCCCAGCGTGTGGGATCTTAGTTCTCCAACCAGGGATCGAACACGCACCCCTTGCATTGGAAGCGCCAAGGCTTACCCGCTGGACCACCAGCGAAGTCCTCATTTCTTCTTTTCAGTGCTCGTTACTGGTAGTGTCACATGCCCTGCTCACCTGTCCCCCGTTAACCCATCACCTGGCTCTAGTCTCACACCCTCAAAGAGCTGCTGGAAGGTTGGAAGTCAGGCGATGTCCAAGTGTGCTTAGAAGTTAAGAGCCTCACACAGATGTGCAGTGGGGCCTTCCCAGGTGGCTCAGTGGCAAAGAATCTGCGGCCAGTGTAGGAGACACAAGAGATGGGGGTTCAGTCCTTGGGTCGGGAAGATCCCCTGGAGTAGGAAGTGGTGACCCACTCCAGTATTCTTGCCTGGAAAATTCTGTGGACAGAGGAGCCTGACGGGCTGCAGTCTGTGTATTCACAAAGAATCGGACACGACTGAGTGTGCACCCGCAGATGCAAGGCATCATTCTTTTAAATTTTAGTAAAGTTGATATAAAGCAATGCCCTTTTGTAGTGTAAATTTAGGTTTAAAAATAATCTACATTTCCATCTTATTTAACTTTTATAGATTATTTTCTTTGCATTATGAAGTTTGATGTTAGGTTTGCTATTATTTTTTCATTCCGAAGTAGTGGTTTTTAGTTTAAATATGAAAACTAGAGATCTCTCACTCAGAGAGTGAGTCCAAAATACACTGAGTTGAAACACTGACATTTTCTATGTAGAAAAGTAGATTTGGAAACGTGTGCCTAAAAACTAAATTATGTAGCAGAAGTTTATATGCATCAGGATATACAGTATTTTAATAACTGGTCAGACTTTTTTATGTCTTCTCTTTAGTGTTTCTTCTAATTAAATTAATTAAATATATCTTTAATATTATTTTAATATGTTCTTGGTTTTCTTTTTCAGGAACAGTATGAATTCTGCTACAAAGTGGTACAAGATTTTATTGATATATTTTCTGATTATGCTAATTTCAAATGAAAATTCCTGCCTTAAAATATTTTTTAATTTAATGGTCAGTATATTTTGTAAAAATCATGTTAATTTATTTCATAGTTGACATTAATATTCTTCCTAATTTCTTTGTATATATTTTGTTATGCTTTAAAGGCCACCTGCTGTAAAGTTGTTAAATCTTAAATACGCCCTTTAAAAACTGGAATAATGTATTAAGGTCAAATAATATCCCATAAAATATATATTTCTGCTAATATCATTAAAAAAGTTTTAATTTTTCATTAGATTCATATCATTTAACTTCACACAGTTAGCACCTCTAAAAATCTTAATATGCCGAGTGTGTTTATTTATGCAGGGTACTAACCACAGCTTCATTAGGAAACAGTCGAGGACTCAGAAATTAGTGGAAAATTTCCTGATACTGATTTCACAGCCCTGCGCAGCAGCAGTTTTTTGAAGGCAAACTGCTCGTGAAGATACAGTGCAAACAAGGAGTCTTGTAGACCTCAGTCTCAGTCCGTGTGGTCTCCCTTTACCTTCTAAAGATCAAAGAAGACTTTACAACCCGAGTCCAGGTCTAAAACCCTCTGGAGTAATCGGTGGCTGTGTAGTGATCCTTAAACATGCATTCATTCAAGACTGTGTTGTGACATCTTGTCGAGACAAAAGAGATGTGAAGGCCGGTCTTCCCGAGGCCCTGTGGCCTCGGGTCCCGCAAACCGGCTCTCGGAGCTTCACTCCCCGGGCGCTGCTTGCTCTCCATCTGTCTGGGTGGTTGACTCAGGTCGGAGCTTCACTCCCCGGGCGCTGCTTGCTCTCCATCTGTCTGGGTGGTTGACTCAGGTGACCCTCTGAGAGTCACACCCACTGCCCTTCTCCCTCCTCTGCCCCCACCCGCACTCCACCATTCTGCCCTGCTAGTCGTGAGCTATACCTCGAGGCACGATAAAAAGTCACTTCCCATCCAAAAGGTCAGACAGCGCATCTGACACGCACAGAGAAGCCAGGAGCTCCTCCTGGGAGAAACCGTCCGGCAACCACAAGCGATTATGCTTTAAACTTTCTGAGAAGTGTTTTGGTATTTTAGAAAATCTCTTGTAAAAGTTAAGACTGTTTGTAAGAAAAAAAAATCTTAAAATCTAGATTTATACAGTTTTTTTAAGTCCCACTCCTTAATATTTAATAAAAGGAAAGAAAGAGAAATCCTTACTGTAGACTAACTTCTTTTTGAATGGTTCCTGTTGAGACTTCTGACACTGGATAATAATGATCTCATTGCCACTCAGGATTGGCTTGTGGGGAGAAAAAAAAAAGAGGATGAACCTTGAAAGGTTTAATTTAATGGCAGCGACCTGTCTGTGGCCATCAGGTGCCTAAGCAGATGAGCACAATGTAAAAAAAGACATCTGGTCTACCTTTCTGTAATCATTTAACATGTACATTTTGGGGTACTTTTTTTTTTTGCTTTCTAAAAGAGATATGAATCTAAAGATCTAATTTGATATTTCCTCTGGTAACTGATTGCACGACTGCAACCCATGGTAGATGATGTCCTAATAACAGGCCCGCAGGTAATCAAGGTTCTTCTGCTCCTCCACGCCCCACCCAAAGGTCAGAGGAGGAGCCCAGATGGATGGACAAAAGCACAACTTTGTGGGTGCTGCCATGCCACCAGCAGCAGCCCTGGGCTCCTCACGCAGCCGACCGCCGCCCTCTCCCTTCTGGGCGCACTGTGATGATTTTGGGTCAAAGAGGAACACGGGAGGAGCTTCGCGAGACGCATCAGGTGGCCCCATTTGTTTCCATTGTCAAAGTCCCGAGCCCGAAGTCCTTCTCTGACTAAAGGGGAAGAGAGAAAACTGAGCACCGAAGCCTAGAAACAGAGCTGCTGTTTGCAGTGATGGCAACACGGGATCGCAGCGTCCAAGGGCCTGGATGGGCCAACTTCAGGAGCCTGCACTGAATGTCCTGCAGACCCTTCGTGGTCTAGCTGGCATCCGTGGCGTGGGATTAAGGTAGACCTTTTCAGGGGTGCCCTCGAGGAAGCACCCCGTTTGTATCTCCTGCCCCTTGGGCCATTGCCTGCATCTGCTGAGGCTCCACGCTGGTGGTTCTGAGAACAGAGCAAACGCCACTGGCCCTGGGGTGCTCCCTCCACAATCACAGCAGCACTTGCCTCCCCGGGGGGCTCAGTCGCCAGCCTCCGGGCCCCTGCCATCACCCCGCAGCTCTGATTCCAGCCTCGGTGGGCGCTCCAGGACTCCACATCCTGTCTGTCTTGCCCTGAAAGTTGGCACCTCCTCCCCTTGGGTCAAAGAAAGTCCGTTGTACATAACTGAACAGCGCCATGCTGGTAAAGTCATTTTTCCTTTGACGTGTTTCTCTGTTGCATGCGGTTGCATTCAAATGCCAAATAGCGATTAGAAGACGACCAATTCTGATCTCCTTGCTTTATTGGTCACTGTGTGACTCTTTACTGTTTCTCTCCATGTGCTCTATGAATGAAGACTGCGTACCAGTGTTTTAAAAGGTATTTTTATGTATTTTTTAAAACTTTTTAAAATGAGCCTGATGCCTCTGTTTCAGCATTTGGAGACATGCCTTTTTTTTTTTTTTAATGTATGATTACTGATATTTCTATTGTGTTTAACTAAGTTGTGTTTAATTTATGTGCAATCTTTATAATATATGTATGTTTTCTGGTTTCAACTATCATTTTTTTTGTTTTATCCCATTTCTCATTTGATCTTGCTCTGATTCCAATGCCAGTGAATGTTGCTGAATTTGTATATGCAAATTGCAAGATCCAAAATATTCTGTTGCAAGGATAAATCTTTACTTTGACTCTCAGCCTGCGTCTCTTTCTTCAGTGAAGTCTCCTAATCTTATTCCTATGCCTTAAATCCTTCTAGATGAGACATTCATTAGGAGGTAAGCATGGATTTATGTAGACAATTTTAGGACTTGTAAAATTTAACTAAGACGTGCCACAGACACGTGTGGATGTGATGGCCAGTGCACTGGTCTTCAGAAGCCCTGAGTGGTTCGTGAAGCCTGGATTATAACCACCTTACAGAGGGCGACCTTCCTAGAGTCCAAACAGAAGCCCTGAACAGTGGTTTCTCAGAATATACAAGGAAGGTGACCGAATGCTCCGAGTCCATTGCCAGGCGGGATCAGAAAGCCTTTCCAACGCTGCTTCCCCTCCTAAAACCTCAACTCCTGTTAGGCCTTCCTTTCCACATCTATGTCTGGGGATCCCAGATCACTCTCTTTTTCAGTTTCACACCTTCCCTAATTCACACACCAGCTTCCTCTTTCAGATATTCTGGGCCTAATGTGGAAATTGAAGCATATGCTTTTTATTATTGGTAGCATTTATTTAATAAATTTTATAAGCTTTGTTGCTGCTGCTAAGTCACGTCAGTCATGTCCGACTGTGCGACCCCATAGATGGCAGCCCACCAGGCTCCCGTCCCTGGGTTTGTCCCAGCAAGAATACTGGAGTGGGTTGCCATTTCCTTCTCCAGTGCATGAAAGTGAAAAGTGAAAATGAAATCGCTCAGTCGTGTCCGACTCTTCGTGACCCCGTGGACTGTAGCCTACCAGGATCCTCCGTCCATGGGATTTCCCAGGCAAGAGTACTGGAGTGGGGTGCCATTGCCTTCTCCTAAGCTTTGTTATATTTGTTAAAATGGATCATCTGAAAACCTTTATTCCCCTTTATCTGAAAAAAATCACCTGCAATGAATCTGTTTGCTCCTACGGACCCTCTAGCTATTGGGTTTGCCTTATGGGTCTGTGGGTTTCCCAGGTGATGCTAGTGATAAAAGAACCCACTGGCCAATGCAGGAGACATGAGAAGCGGGTGCGATCCCTGGGTTGGGAAGATCCCCTGGAGAAGGAAATGGCAACCCACTCCAGTATTCTTGCCTGGAGAATTCTATGGACAGACGAGCCTGGCGGGCTGCCGTCCATGGGGTTGCAGAGTTGGACACGACTGAACACGCACGTATGGATCTGTCTGCATGTCTGTTAAATAAGGGGGGCTCACTTCTGCTCTCGGTGTGGTGGGGGCTCTTTCCCCCATAAGTGTAAGACAGCAGGAGAATGGAAGGTGCAGATGCAGCCTGAGGCAGGAGACAGCGAGGACAGGGGGCAAGGAGGAGTTTTGGAGGAGGGTCCATGAGGACAGGAACCAGCACTCCCAGGCAACCAGGGACAAACAGACTTGACCACCTGGCGGGGTACACAGACTCAGGAGGGTGTGAGGGGCTGAGAGGGAACAAACCCCAGGTCTACCCCAGAGGGGCCCGTTGTCAAATAGAAACACACCAATGCACCCCCTGTGATAACAGATCTCAGGACGGGCCAGCAGGTGAGCCGATGGCCAGGGGAGGTCAGCACCTGGCTGGGATTGGATGGCGCAGGATAGGGGCATGACTTTTAGCAGGCTCTGTGGCTTTTCCAATAATTGAAGACCATCTACAATGTGGATGGTCCCCATCACTAACCATGGATAACGGCAAGCCTTTGAGCTCTTGTCAAGCTGAGGCAAAAAAAGAAAAGAAACATGCCTTCAATCAGTTTGCATTTCCTTAACTTCTAGTGGGTTGAGCATCTTTTCACATTTATATTTCATCTCTGAATCACCAATTTGTATTTTTTATCCATCTTCCTAATTGAGTCATTTGACTTTGCCTTATTCATTTATTTTGTGTTAGTCGCTCAGTCATGTCCAACTCTTTGTGACCCCATGGACTGTAGCCCACCAGGCTCCTCTGTCCATAGGATTCTCCGGGCAAGAATACCAGAGTGGGTTACCATTCCCTTCTCCAAATTCATTTATAGTAATTCTGTTTAAAACATGGATACTGACCCTTTGTTATTCACATTATAGCCAACCCACCACAGGCTGCTACCCCTGGGACTTGCCTGCAAGTTCACTCCCAGAATCTGGTTGCATCAGGGCAGCCAGCCTCTGGGCAACAAGCATGGTCCTTTGCTGATTCTGCAGCCTGGACCAAATCCCTGTCCTGGAGTCCAGACAAGGAGGACAAGACCTGGGTGGTGGGGAGTCCCCTCCCCCAAATACCAGGGCTGTTCCTGCAGGACCCAGCGGGCCTCCTGGCTGGGAGGAGTTCCTGTCTGGCTATGGCAGTTGTGGAAATGCAGGCAGGAGGCTGGGAGCCGGCCCTCTGCCCCACCCCTTTCTGCCACTGTCTCTGGTATGATTTTCTTTCCCCCTTCCTCCCTTTAATAAAAACACTGAGTTTTAACATCATTTCGTCTCAGACGCTTCCTGCACCTGATCATCAGGGTGTAGACTTGTCAGTCTGTGGTCTGACCCTGGATGGACAAAGCTTTGTCCTGGGGGTGGGCACCTAGTTCTCACTGTGCTCTATTCCACCAGGAAGTACAGCATGACTCTGGGCCACGAAACAGGGGGACAACCTGGCCTGGGAAACCAGGGTAGGACTGAAACAGGCCTCTTGGAGGGAGTCTCACTGGAGCTGAGCTCAGAGCTGAAGGGAAGCAAGAGTGGGGAAGAGAGCAGAGGGTGTGTGTGTGTGTGTGAGCATGAGTGTGTGTGTGAGTAAATAGGTGTATATCCATGTGTATGTATGTGTATGTTGAATGAATGGGTATGGATCCATGTGTATGTATGTATACATGTGTGAATGAACGGGTGTGTGCCTGTGTACATGTATGCATGTGAATATACTACATGCGTATGAG
The DNA here is from genome assembly GCF_003369695.1 of Bos indicus x Bos taurus. Lineage (NCBI taxonomy): Eukaryota > Metazoa > Chordata > Mammalia > Artiodactyla > Bovidae > Bos > Bos indicus x Bos taurus. The sequence continues at coordinate 4,509,828 of NC_040101.1, read as the reverse complement.
CATGTGCGTGTGTGATACTGTGTATCCATGCATATGTATGTGAATGAATGGGTGTCTGTACATATATGTATGTGTACTACATGCATGTGTGTATGAACATATGTAAGAAACCTTGTATATTCATGTGTGTGCATGTGTGAATGAATGGGTGTATGTGTGTGTTCATGTATGCATGTGTGAATACTACATGTGGGGGATAGAGTCTTAACTAAGGAAGGCAAGAGATGACTGGTAGAAAATTAAAGCAAAAAAATCACATCATGGAAAACTTGGAGATAAAGTGAAATTAGAAGGAAATGGCAACCCACTCCAGTGTTCTTGCCTGGAGAATCCCAGGGATGGGGGAGCCTGGTGGGTTTTCGTCTCTGGGATCGCACAGAGTTGGACGCGACTGAAGCAACTTAGCAGCCGCAGCAGCTTCCATTTAATGAGCTTTCCATCAGAGCGATGCTACTTTCTTGGAATCTGAAGCTCAGAGAAGTTACCAAATCACACAGTGAGTAGATGTTTATTTCTTGTACCCCATTCTCAAGCAAACAATTAGCCTTGCTAAATAGTAATATAATGGTTAATATTTCTATCTGATGCTTCCTCCCCCAAAAAATGCTAAATAAAGGATGTGTCCTGTGGACGTGCATTTTTTTAAACACATTTGAATGACCTTTTCTAATTCAGCACCTACAACCATATAAAATAAAACCACCCTTCTTTCTTTTTTACTTATTTTACAATATTGTGTTGGTTTTGCCACACATAGACTTGAATCCACCACGGGTGTACATGTGTTCCCCATCCCAGTGCACCAGCCCCAAGCACCCTGTATCCTGCATTAAACCTGGACTGGCGACTTGTTTCTTATATATTATACATGTTTCAGTGCCATTCTCCCAAATCATCCCACCCTCTCCCTCTCCCACAGAGTCCAAAAGACTGTTCTATACATCTGTGTCTCTTTTCCTGTCTCGCATACAGGATTATCATTACCTTCTAAATTCCATATATATATGCGTTCGTATCCTGTACTGGTGTTTCTGGCTTACTTCACTCTGTATAATAGGCTCCAGTTTCATCCACCTCATTAGAACTGATTCAAATTATTCTTTTTAATGGCTGAATAATATTCCATTGTGTATATGTACCACAGCTTTCTTTCCATGCGTCTGCTGATGGACATCTAGGTTGCTTCCATGTCCTGGCTATTATAAACAGTGCTGCGATGAACATTGGGGTACACGTGTCTCTTTCAATTCTGGTTTCCTTGGTGTGTATGCCCAGAAGTGGGATTACTGGGTCATATGGCAGTTCTATTTCCAGTTTTTTAAGGAAAAAACCACCCTTCTTATGCTCTTCAAATATTCTGCTTAAGAAGGCGAGAAAATGTGCTGATATAGTTCAGTGAGATTTGGGGTTAGAAATGAACCCTAATGGCTTTTTAATTAATTTTTACCCCATTCCCCAGGAACACAGCTAACTGAAATTTTTCTATGTGTGAAGTTCATAATTATCACTAAATCTGAAGTGTTGGCAAAACAACTCACTCACAGGAAGTTCCTGTGTTCCTTGGATTTTGCCTCAGTGACACACTGACGGCTCACGTCCAGAAGGCCTTTTCTGATGAGGCTTACACTTCCTAAAATACCATCCCTTCTGCTCGTCGGAACCCCACTTTCTTTCCGGCCCCACTTGACGATGACCCCCAATTTCAGGCAATGCCGTCTAAATAACTGTATTAATAAGGCAGCCAAAATAGCAAACAAATGCCCCTGACTCAGACAGATGTGCCTGGACTCATGCATTTGTTCAAAGGCATTTATTGTGATGTGGACCTCGCTCCATGCCAGACCCGGGGGGACACAAGAGTCGATGGAGGCAGGGGTGACAGCTCGCGCGCTTGGGCACAGTGACCCTCCCGGCCTCCAGCCTCGCCTCCACCAGGCAGGGCAGGCAGATGGGGAGGCCTCCACACAGGTGACTGGAGGGGATGGGGCGCTCGTGTCCGACCCGGGGAACACGGAGGAGCCGGAGGACAGAGCGAAACAGCAGTGAGACGGGCGGCTCTGAAACCAAAGGAGGACGGACGACCAGGCAAAAAACGACATGCAACGGCCTCGAGCTCCAAGTGTCAGAAATGGCCGCTTTCTGGGGGAAGGCACAAGGTCAGGGCAACAGGTATGGGCAGAGAGAGCACAGGGGAGTCGGAAAACGGGACACAAGGGCGTGGAGGGGTGTCAGGATGTGGACTCGAGGGGCACGCGTCAGCGGCCCTCAGGCAGGGTGGGGAGATGCCCTCTCAGATGAAAGCAGTCCTAGTTCAGACAGAGACACTTCACGTGGAACAGGCAAGCTGGCAGGCCCTCCTCAAGCAAAGCGTCACGCTACCCTGCAGATGGTGGCACAGACCAGCCTCGGAATCATGTCTCTCGCCTCCGAGGCCAGGGCAGCAAACAGGACTGTCCTGTGCAGATGGCCCGCAGCCCGAGCGCCTGGACCCGCAGTCTCCCCGGGGTGAAGGCGGACACCCTGTCATTGTTCTCGTCCTCTGCTCATTCATTCCTGCGTCCTGAGCCCCTGCCTTTCACGTTTGCATGCGGACGCACACAAAGGGCACAGACACACAGAGAAGCATTTACAGCAGCCTGGCGAACGCGGGAGCCCACGGCGACGGCATCGACTCGGCAGTCACAAACCCCGGGGCTTCATTTTACTGAGATGAAGGCCACACCTTGGCAAACTCCCCCCACCCCCCCACCCCCTACTCAAGTCTTAAATTTTTTACTAATTTAGGAGACTCAGCGGTCTCCTTCATAATCTCCATGTGGGGGCTTTTGAATAAACTCTTGAGTTAGAAAATTCTAAGCCTTCTTCCCTTAAACCCCCACCCCACCCCACCCCCAACAGTATTATTTACAGAATTCACTTTAAAACTTATGACAAATATCGTACTACAACTTATCACTAAATTCATTACTCCCCCCCTCTCCCTTTAAACTTCTTAGCTATATATCTTCAGGGTCGACGACTTCTGGTTCTTATTTTCTTGACACACACATTGTCACTTTCCTGTTTGGGAAGAAAAATATCTCTTAAGTCATTTGAAAGAACAGTTTGTGTAATCAACTCTATTCTGTAAAAACCCAAATCCTTACAGGGTGCGATGCAGGCCTTTAGCTCCAGAAAACTAGTCTTGAAGTTGGCAGTGAGCTTTAAAATAGAGACTGTAAAAGCTGCCTTAAACTCTTACTATGTAAATCTTTAAAGTTAAATATTGTGTCTTGACAGAAAGGTTGGTAAGCTATTTTTAAGTTATAAACACATTATAAAAAGGAAAAAGAAAATTCCACATGTTTTTCACTGATTTTTATAAATACCACTCAGAAAAAGTGAATTCAAACGTGTAATCAGGCTGAAGCCTTTTGGACCTTCTGAACAACTGGTGTGTCCAGAGGGGACATCACTCAGTGCTGGCTGAGCGTGAGCGGAGACCACGCTTGGGGCTGAATGTGAGTGGAGACCACGCTTGGGTTGCCGTCTTTGGGAGGAGGAAAGGACACCAGGCTGCTTCCTGAATGGGAACTGTTCACAGGGCTGTTTGTCTACGGACGCCTCACCCACTCTGTGCCCCAGCTTTCCAAGGGGACACCTCTGAAATCAAGCATTACCTTTCGGGAAGTTTGTTCAATCTCTAACCACACACTGAAGGCAGTGCCTGGAATCTTAGTACAGGAGTGCAGTGAGCACTTAGAAAGCACTAACTGGATAAATCCCCTGAAAGAAGATATCATCGTGTGAATTTACTATTCAAGTGGAATTCCCAAGCCACATCCACCTGAATACTGAGCCACAGAATATGGTTTAGACGCCTGCTTCTCATGCTAGTTTAACTGAGGGTTGGCAGCGTATTATCCCATTTGCTGCATCTGCTCTTGCAGCGTGGGCTAAACCTCTACTGACATAGTGTCTATGCTTAGAAAAAGAGCAACAGGAGATTACTAGCCTTCTGAAGACTGTGGGCACATCTCTTGGCACTCCGGGTCACTCTCTGCTCAGATGCAGTCTCTGAAGGGTTTCCTCGAGGGCGGACGCTAACCTTTCTGGATCTCGAACCCTTGGGGTCTGAATGTCCTGTCCCTTCTTTCTCTTCCTGCTTCTTCGCTGGGATGTCCACCCTTCCCTCCCTCACTTTCTCTTCTGCAGCCTCAGGCAAAGGCGGCTGGTTCTGCCTCCCAGGTCTTGAGCGTGTCCTCCTCTCTTCAACTTTGCCCCCAGAGGCAGGCTTCTTGGCTCCATCTTCAGGGCTCTGGAGCTTCATCTCCTGGGAGGGCTGCACGGACTTCTTTTCGCTTCTCTTTATTTTCACCTTTTCTTCTGATATAAGAACCTCAGGTCTTTGCTCCTCTACAGAAGTTTTAGCAGGACGCCTGGAACGCAGGGACACTCCCTAAAAAAATTCAAAAGACATCCACAAAATGTCAAGAATGAGGAATACAAATTACAAATCTCAACATGGAGAACATCATTTGAAAGTGAACTCAAAGGGGAATCAATTGCAACATTTGCCATTGATTCATATCCTAACATGCAAGTAAGTCTAAGCAAGTCAGGGGTGTACCTGTCAATTTGCTCCTACAGAGAAATCACCATTTCCACCAATAAACCCTAAGTAAGGAATTCAGTATGAACTCCAACCACAATGTCTGTCACACACATCAACGTGATTTTAACAAGCATTAAAAGGATATTCCAGGAAAACACCCCAATATTCAGACAGAAAATGATTTCCTAATCCTTCAAGTCATTGCTAGACCAGAAGAGGAAAATTTCAGTTTCTGGAATCCAATTTACAAACGTCTCTGACAACACGTATAGCTTCCTTACTGGCTTAGATGGTAAAGAATCTGCCTGCCATGCAGGGGGCCTGGGTTCAATCCCTGGGTCGGGAAGATCCCCTGGAGAAGGGACTGGCAACCCACTCCAGTGTTCTGCCTGGAGAATCCCCTGGACAGAGGAGGCTAGCGGGCTGCAGTTCACGGGGTCGCAAAACGCTGGACACAACTAAACGACAAACACTTTCGCCAACAGCCTGGACAGTGATGGTCTTCCCAGGACACACATACCCTGGGCGAATTGTTCCAATTGTTTAAGTACGGATGCAGATACTACTTGTACTCAGCCCTCCAGGTCTCAGTGTCTAGAACAAGGCAGGTCTGAGTTGCCCACTTTTTCTCAGCATAAAGCTCCATATCTTTGAAGACGAACATAGGAAGATCCCCTGGAGAGTGAAACAGCAACCCACTCCAGTCTTCTTGCCTGGAGAATCCCATGGACACATGAACCTGGAGAGCGATAGTCCACGGGGTTGCAGTCGGACACGACCGAGCAACAGCTCTGTAAACTCTAAGGGGACGCTTTCCAGTTCTGCAGCTACTCACTGTCCACGGGGTTGCAGTCGGACACGACCGAGCAACAGCTCTGTAAACTCTAAGGGGACGCTCTCCAGTTCTGCAGCTACTCACTGTGTTGCCTGTGGACCCCGAGGGAAAGGGGACCCCCACTTACATCAGGGTTACATACAGTTGATAGCAAATTTATGCCAGAATGGAGAGCATCCACCCAAGGTGCTGTGCTGTGCCAAGTCATTCAGTCATGTTCAACTCTTTGCGACCCCATTGACTGTAGCCTGCCAGGCTCCTCTGTCCATAGGATCCTCCAGACAAGAAGACTGGAGTGGGTCGCCATGCCCTCCTCCAGGGAATCTTTCCGACCCAGGGATCAAATCCGCATCTCTTACGTCTCCTGCACTGGCAGGCGGGCTCTTTACGACCGCCGCCACCTGGGAAGCCCACAGGGCACAGTCACATCACTCCTCCCATCACCTTATTCGGAGCCTGTGCGACTTCTTGCGGATCCGTAGCTTTAGCTTTTAGGTCATCGTTGGGCAGGTTTCCCCCAGGTTCAGTCCTTTGTGCCAAAGTCCGCAGGCTTCTCTTCTTCACTCCTGGGGGTTCGGGGGGCTCCCGTGTCTCCCTGGGGGCTGTCCTCTGCTTCTTCTGGAGTGGCCTCTCGTCCTCGGGGTCCTGGGCAGCTGTCACAGGGCGCAGTCTCTTCCTGCCTGTGACTCTTCCGTCTTCTCCCTGCTCCCTCTCGGGGGACGGGGAAACGCAACTTTCACCTGGGTGTTTTGCAGGCTCTCTGCTGCCCACAAGGTCTTCTGTGAATCTTACTTTAGGGGCCCTGAGGACTCTTCGGGATGTTTCTACAGGTCTTCTGTCTACTGTTTGCTTTGAGGCTCTCTTGATGGCAGTAGAACTGCTTTCCAGTTCCTCGGCCTGATCAGGCTTTTGGAAGGGCTCCTGGGAACCGGCTGGGTCTTCCACCGTCTTCTCCTGAAATGCTTTTCGCCGACTCCTGACGCCAATGAAGTTTTCTGCTGAGTTCAGGTTCCTCCTTGACGTTTCCTTGGCCATCTTGATCTTGTTCTCATCGCCCACAGGTTCTGTGTGCGTCATTTCCCCTGGAGTCTGTGCAGGCCTGCTAAGCGCTGAGGGCTTGTCTACAGCCACTTTTCTTGGTGGTGACCTGAGCTGTTTCTGTCTACCTGTTCTCCTGGTGACTGGTTGTGCTGGTGGAGACTGGTGGGGCGCTGGAGCCGTCGTAACATCACTCACTGGTTCCTTGGCCCCATCTTGCTTTTGGAAGAGCTCTTTGGCACCGGCCAGGTCTTTCAGGGGTTGGGTCTTTTCCTTCAGTGTTCTTAGTCGGCTCCTGACCCCAATTACATTTTCTGCTGCATTGAGTTTCTGCTTTGAATTTTCCTTCAATACTCTGTTGTCTTTTTCATCATGTACAGGCTCGCTGTGTGTGGTTTCCCCTGGTGTCCGTGTGGGCTCTCTGAGCGCCGAGGGCCTTTCTATGTCCACTTTCTCTGGCGACGCCTTAAGTCGCCTCTTTCTGCTTGTTGGTCTGGTGATGGGTTTTGCTGGTGGAGACTGGCGGGGCACTGGAATGGTTGTAACATCACCCTCTGGCTCTTTGACCTGATCTGGGTCTTGGAAGAGCTCTTTGACGCTGGCTGGGTCTTCCAGGGGTTGGGTCTTTTCCCTCAGTGTTCTTAGCCGACTCCGGACTCCAGTTACATTTTCTGCAGGATTGAGTTTCTGCCTTGGATTTTCCTTCAGCACTCTGCTGTCTTCTTCATCACGTGCAGGCTGGCCCCGTGTGCTTTCCCCTGGTGTCGGTGTGGGCTCTTCTTTGGCCACTTTCTCTGGTGATGACTTGGGCCGCCTCTTTCTGCTTGTTGGCCTGGTGACCGGTTCTGCTGGTGGGGATGGGCGGGGCCCTGGAGCTACTGCAACATCACCGTCTGCTTCTTTGGCCTGATCTGGCTTTTGGAAGAGCTCTTTGACACCGGCTGAGTCTTCCAAGGGTTGGGTCTTTTTCTTAAGTGTTCTTAGCCGACTCCTGATGCCTGTTACATTCTCTGCAGGACTCAGTTTCTGCCCTGAAGTTTCCTTCAACACCTTGCTGTCTTTTCCTTTGCCTACAGGCTCTGTGTGTGTATCCCCTGGCGTCTGTGTAGGCCCTGTGGACGCTGAGGGCTCTTCCACGGCCACTTTTCCTGGTGGTGACCTGAGCCGTCTCTGTCTGGTCCTTCTCCTGATGACTGGTTGTGCTGGTGGAGACTGGCAGGACGCTGGAGCGATTTTTACATCACTCGCTGGTTCCTCAGTCTGGTTGGGGTTTTGGAAGGGCTCTTTGACCCTGGCTGGGTCTTCTGTGGGTTGGGCCTTTTCTTTAATGTTTCTTAGCCGACTCTTGACGCCAGTTACATTTTCTGCTGAGACCAGTTTCTGCCTTGAAGTTTTCTTACACACTTTGATGTCTTTTTCATCCTCTTCAGCTTCTCTCTGCATGCGTGTGGCTTCCTCTGGAGTCTGGGAGGGCCTCCTGAGTGCTGAGGGCTCTTCTACACCCACTTTCTCTGGCGATGACCTGAGTTGTTTCTTTCTACCTGTTCTCCTGGTAACAGGTTCTGCTGGTGATTTACAGGGTATGGCAGGGGGATGGTCATCGATCATTATGGGCTGCTTTGCATGATCTGGGGTTTGGAAGAGCTCTTTGAAGCCACTCAGGTCTTCCAGGGGCTGGGCTTTCTCCTTAGTTATCCTTGGCCACCTCTTGTGTGCAGTTATGTTTTCTGCAGAGTTTGGTTTCTCTTCTGGAGCTTCCTGAGACACTGCAGTGCCTCTGTCACCATCTTCTGGTTCTCTGGGTGAGTGTGTGGTTTCCCCTGGTGTTTGCTGAGGCTTCCTGAGAGCTGAGCAGTCTTCCTGCCTGTCCACTGTCTTGGAAGGTGTCCTGAGATGCCCCCTTCTACCTGGTGTTATGGTGACTGGTTCTGGTTGTGGAGACTGGCAGAGCATTTGAGGGATACTGTTATCAGTCATTGGTTCCTTGGATTGACGTGGGGTTTGGAAGAGCTCTTTAAAGCCAGTCAGGTCTTCCAGGGGCTGGGCCTTTTCCTTAAGTGATGCTCTTGGCCGCCTCTTGCTTCCAGTTAAACTTTCTGCTGAGTCCAGTTTCTGCTTTGGAGTTTTCTTAAATGCTTTTTCTTCACCATCACCTGCTTGTTCTCCTTCTGAGTGCCTGGTTCCCCGTGGAGTCTGTGCGGGCCTCCTGAGTGCCGAGAGCTCCTCTTTTACACCCACTTTCTGGGGAGAGGACTTGAGTCGTCTCTTCTCACTTGTTGGTGTGTTGAATGGTTCTGCTGGTGGAGATGTACAGGGCATTGTGGTGAGTTTGTCATCAGTCATTGCTCCATTTGCACGATCTGGGGTTTGGAAGAGCTCTTTGAAGCCATCCAGGTCTTCCAAGAGTTGGGCCTTTTCCTGGGGTGTCCTTGGCTGCCTCTTGCTTGAAGTTGAATGTTCTGCAGGGTCTGGTTTCTCTTCTGGAGCTTCCCGAGACACTGCAGCGCCTCTGTCGCCACCCTCTGGTTCTTTGGGTGAGTGTGTGGTCACCCCTGGTGTATGTGTAGGCTTCCTGAGAGCTGAGCGGTCTTCCTGCATGTCCACTTTTTGGGAAGGTGTCCTGAGACTTCCCCTTCTACCTGGTGTTATGTTGACTGGTTCCAGTAGTGGAGACTGACAGAGCATCTTAGGGGTTTTGAGAACAGCCTTTGGCTCCTTGGTGTGATCTGGGGTCTGGAAGAGCTCTCTGAAGCCAGTCAGGTCTTCTAGAGATTGGACCTTTTCCTTAGGTGTTCTTAGCTGCCTCTTAATTCGAGGGTCCAGTTTCTGCCTCGGCGTTCCTGTGAATGCTTTGATGTCTTCAAAATCACTTCCTGCTTCTCCTGAGTGCCTGGTTCCCCGTGGAGTCTGTGCAGGCCTCCTGAGCACTGAGAGCTCCTCCTCTATGCCCACTTCCCGGGGAGGTGACTTGAGTCGTCTCTTCTTACTGGTCGGCGTGTTGACTGTTTCTGCTGGTGATTTATAGAGTGTTTTGGTGGTTTTGGCATCTGTCATTGGTTCCCTGGCTTGATCTGGGGTTTGGAAGAGCTCCTTAAAGCCAGTCAGGTCTTCCAGGGGCTGGGCCTTTCTCTTGGGTGTCCTTGGTCTCCTCTTGGCTGAAGGTACCTTTTCTGCAAGGTCTAGCATCTCTTCTGGAGCTTCCTGAGACACTGCAATGCCCTTGTCACCACCCTCTGGTTCTCTGGGTGACTGTGTGGTTTTTCCTGGTGTTTGTTGAGGTTTCCTGAGAGCTGAGAGGCCTTCCAGCACATTCACTTTTTGGGAAGGTGTCCTACTTGGTGTGTTGACTGGTTCTGGTTGTGGAGATGTATAGGGTGTTTTGGTGGTTTTGGCATCTGTCATGGGTTCCCTGGCTTGATCTGGGGTTTGGAAGAGCTCCTTGAAGCCGGTCAGATCTTCCAGGGGCTGGGCCTTTCCCTTGGGTGTCCTTGGTCGCCTCTTGGCTGAAGGTACCTTTTCTGCAAGGTCTAGCATCTCTTCTGGAGCTTCCTGAGACACTGTAATGCCCTTGTCACCACCCTCTGGTTCTCTGGGTGACTGTGTGGCTTTTCCTGGTGTTTGTTGAGGTTTCCTGAGAGCTGAGAGGTCCTCCTGCACATTCACCTTCTGGGAAGGTGTCCTGAGACGTCCCCTTCTACTTGGTGTGTTGACTGGCTCTGACTGCGGAGATGTACAGGGTGTTTTGGTGGTTTTGTCATCAGTCATTGGTTCCTTGGCTTGATGAGGGGTTTGGAAGAGTTCTTTGAAGCCAGCCAGGTCTTCCAGAGGTGGGGCCTTTCCCTTGGGTGTCGCTGGCCTCCTCTTACTTCCAGCAGAATTCTCTGCAGGGCCCAGTTTCTGCTTTGGCGTTTCCTCAAACGATTCGGTGCTTTTATCATCAACTCCTGGTTCTCTGCACCATGTATGCATGGTTTGCCCTGACGCTGGTGTGTGTCTCCTAAGCACTGACAGTTCTTTCTCTGTATCCACCTTCCCAAGAAGTGTCCTGGGCTGTCTCTTTCTATTGGTTGGTGTGACAATTAACTCTGATTGGGAAGATGTGCAGAGCATTTGGGGTGTTTTGAGAACAGCCTTTGGCTCCTTGGTGTGATTTGGGGTCTGGAAGAGCTCTCTGAAGCCAGTCAGGTCTTCTAGAGATTGGACCTTTTCCTTGGGTGTTCTTAGCTGCCTCTTAATTCCAGTCACGTTTTCTGTAGGGTCCAGTTTCTGCCTTGGCATTTCCATGAATGCTTTGATGTCTTCACCATCACCTGCTGCTTCTCCTTCTGAGTGCCTGGTTCCCCCTGGAGCCTGTGCAGGCCTCCTGAGCACTGAGAGCTCCTCCTCTATGCCCACTTCCCGGGGAGGTGACTTGAGTTGTCTCTTCTTACTGGTCGGCGTGTTGACTGGTTCTGCTGGTGGAGATTTACAGGGTATTGTGGTGGGTTTTTCATCTGTCATTGTTTCCTTGGCTTGATGTGGAGTTTGGAAGAGCTCCTTAAAGCCAGCCAGGTCTTCCAGTAGTGGGGTCTTTCTCTTGGGTGTTCTTGACCCCCTCTTGGTTGCAGGTATCTTTTCTGCAAGGTCTAGCATCTCTTCTGGAGCTTCCTGAGATACTGCAATGCTTCTGTCACCAGCCTCTGGCTCTCTGGGTGATTGTGTGGTTTCCCCTGGTGTTTGCTGAGGTTTCCTGAGAGCTGAGAGGTCTTCTTGCACATCCATTTTCTGGGAAGGTGTTCTGAGACGTCCCCTTCTAGTTGGTGTCATGTTGACTGGTTTCAGTTGTGGAGACTGGCCAAGCATTTGGGGGGTTTTGACAATAGCCCTTGGCAGGTTGGTGTGGGTTGGGGTTTGGAAGAGTTCTCTGAAGCCAGTCAGGTCTTCGAGAGACTGGACATCTTCTTTAGGTGTCCTTGACTGTCTCTTAATTCCAGTCACATAATCTGCAGGGTCCATTTTCTGCCTTGGCATTTCCTTGGACACTTTGATGTCTTCACCATCTGCTGGTTCTCTATCTGAGTGCCCGGTTCCCCTTGGTATTTGTTGAGGTTTCCCGAGAGATGAGAGCTCCTCCTCTACGTCCACTTTCTGGGAAGGTGTCCTGAGACGTCCCCTTCTACTTGGTGTGTTGACTGGCTCCGGTTGAGAAGATTTACAGGGTGTTTTGGTGGTTTTGGCATCTGTCATGGGTTCCCTGGCTTGATCTGGGGTTTGGAAGAGCTCCTTGAAGCCGGTCAGATCTTCCAGGGGCTGGGCCTTTCCCTTGGGTGTCCTTGGTCGCCTCTTGGCTGAAGGTACCTTTTCTGCAAGGTCTAGCATCTCTTCTGGAGCTTCCTGAGACACTGCAATGCCCTTGTCACCACCCTCTGGTTCTCTGGGTGACCGTGTGGCTTTTCCTGGTGTTTGTTGAGGTTTCCTGAGAGCTGAGAGGTCCTCCTGCACATTCACCTTCTGGGAAGGTGTCCTGAGACGTCCCCTTCTACTTGGTGTGTTGACTGACTCTGACTGTGGAGATGTACAGGGTGTTTTGGTGGTTTTGTCATCAGTCATTGGTTCCTTGGCTTGATGAGGGGTTTGGAAGAGTTCTTTGAAGCCAGCCAGGTCTTCCAGAGGTGGGGCCTTTCCCTTGGGTGTCGTTGGCCTCCTCTTACTTCCAGCAGAATTCTCTGCAGGGTCCAGTTTCTGCTTTGAAGTTTCCTTAAACAATTGGATGCTTTTAGCATCTCTTGATTCTCTTTGAGTGGGTGTGGCTTTCCCCAGAGTTTCCGAGAGCTTCCTAAGGTCCGAGAAACTTCCTACATCCACTTTCTGGGATGGTGTCTTGAGCTGTGTGCTCATCCTGGTGTGTATGCTGACTGCTCCTGGCTTGGGAGACTTACAGCTCATCCTTGTGGCTTTGTTCTTTGCATCCATCACTTCCTTGGCATGAACTGGAGTCTGTAGGAGACTCAGGATGTCCACCTGCTTCTCCTCGGGCTCTGTGTCCTGCGATCTCTGGAGGGTGGTCAGGTCTGCCGCTGGTTCACACTTCAGCTCTGAGGCTCGTCTTGATCTCCTCACAGCTATCGTCTTTTCAGAATTTTCTTTTGATTTGATGTTTTGCTTACATTGTTCGAACGACTTTTCACTTTCCTTTGTGTCTCTCTCTGGCTTCAGCTCTGGTTGTGGTGTTTTCCTCAGACGTCTTCCCAAGATGTCCTCAACGGTGTCAGGTTTTGCGTCTTGGTTCTCTGGCCCTGTACCTGGCGTCTGCACACCGCTGAGCTCTGCAGACCTTCTAGACCTGTTTGCACTTGATGTTGCCTTTGGAGTCGCTGTCGTGGACACAGGAGTTTTTATCTCAGCAGCTATGGTTTTATTCGTGCTCCTTGGTGTTTTCACAGGATCTTCGCTCATTTTAATACTGGGGCGTCTCAAGGCAGGGCTTGCAGAACTTTGATCAGATGGCCCTTTCACTGTATCGTGAGTCCTAGGAAACACATCTTCGCCTATAAAATATTAAAACACACATGATAAACAGATTCTGTTCACTGTGTTGTGCCAATTTGCTATCTGATTCTCATAAAATATTACTTAAAAGCTAGTTTTGACTCTCATCCACCCCAGGATATGAGGCTGTCTCTACCAGACAGAGATAAATCTGTCTGACGTGAACCACACCCATGTATGAATAATGCTGCTGCTGCTGCCGCTAAGTCACTTCAGTCGTGTCCGACTCTGTGCGACCCCATAGACTGCAGCCCACAAGGCTCCCCCATCCCTGGGATTCTCCAGGCAAGAACACTGGAGTGGGTTGCCATTTCCTTCTCCAGTGCATGAAAGTGAAAAATGAAAGTGAAGTCGTTCAGTCGTGTCTGACTCTTCGCGACCCCATGGACTGCAGCCTACCAGGCTCCTCCATCCATGGGATTTTCCAGGCAAGAGTACTGGAGTGGGGTGCCATTGCCTTCTCCGATGAATCATGTTAAGGGTGCTATAGAGTGAGGTCATCATAGGTGGTGATAAGGAGCTATAGGAATTAGGTAAAAGAAAAATAATTCCTTAGCAGGGGTTCCCTGGGACTTCCCTTGTGGTCCAGTGGTTAAACCTTCACCTTCCAATGCAAGAGGTATGGGTTCGAACACTGGTCAGGGAGCAAAAATCCCACATGCCTCTTGGCTAAAAAAAACGAAAATATAATACAGAAGCAGTATTGTAATGAATTCAATAGACTTGAAAAATAGTCCACATTAAGAAAAAAAAAATCTTAAAAAAGAAAGAAAGGTCCTCTGAAGGCTGCCACCCAGGTCTCAGTGACAGACATTTTTTCCATCAAACCATAGAAACAGCTGTTCAATCTGCTGGACCACCAATGCAATAATGGGGATTATACTTAGCGTGCTTAGGGTCTGTGTTACACAGGAAACATCTATTTTTCAGCGATAGGAAGCACCTCAAGCATAGCATGCTGTTCTCTCTACGACAGGTACATGGTGATCAGTGTCAATGGCAGAGAAGATAGACATCATGTGTCCATCTCACACTCATCCTGTGGCAGGTGTCTACCCCAGAGAAGCCTCAGTACCTGCGCGGTGGACACCTGCTGTCTTTCTCTTTGCCGACAGCACTTTCACATCTGAGTAATTTACCTACAAGTATGATGAGAGCTTCCCTTCTAGCTAAGTTGGTAAACAATCTGCCTGCAATGCAGGAGACATAGGTTCGATCCCCAGATCAGGAAGATTCCCTAGAGAAGGAAATGGCAACCCACTCCAGTATTCTTGCCTGGAGAATCCCATGGACAGAGGAGCCTGGCAGGCTACAGTCCATGGGCTCGCAAGAGTAGGACACAACCTAGTGACTAAACCACCACCATGATGAGAGAGGGCTTCCCAGGTGGCACTAGTGGTAAAGCACCCGCTGTCAATGCAGGAGACTTAAAAGACACAGGTTTGATCTCTGGGTGGGGAAGGTCCCCTGGAGGAAGGCATCGCAACCCATTCCAGTATTCTTGCCTGGAGAATCCCATGGCCAGAGGAGTCTGGTGGGCTACATACAGTCCATGGGGTCACAAAGAGTCAGACGCAACAAGCAACCTAGCACACGCACACACACACGAAGAGAGATGATTACACTTGGCTGCTTGTCAACCTCTTCACTTATGCAAGATGAAGAAGGCCACGTGCACAGAGGGAGCTTATGGTTAGTAAACGGGTTTGCCTTTTTATGCAAGTCTCTGAAAGTCAGTGCTGGTTCTACTGCTGATAGAAATTCCCCCTATAAACAATAGGACAAAGAAGCTGGACAGCATTATCTGTCGTAGAGAGATAATACCATAGCTTTTGTAACAAAAGAAGACTGTCTACAGTTCTGACTGAAAAGATCAAAGTGCTGGGGTGAAAAAAGGAAACCAACCAAAATTTTCCAAAGTGCACAGCAGAGGTTTTTCTCCTGAATGAGGTCCTGGAAGCTCTTTTCCAAACAAATCCTCTGAATTTGGAAAAGTGGGGGGACACATGCTCATCCTTTGCAGCTTCTCTTTTACTGGTGTCTTGAACATTTCAGGCAGCCCTGTCACACAACAGTGGAAAAGCAGTTAGTAGACTGCCCATACCTGCAAACAAGCATGCCCGTCAAGCACAAAAGAGGGGATGGCAGAAGCCAAATAACAGATCACCCCCTAGAATTCCAGGGATAGAGTCTCAGGAGAGGGTGATGCTGGTTGTGAACCCATTTTTAGAAGCGGGCACTGGGGAGTTAGATCATTTATCACATCTCCTCTGCCCTTCTTCTTGGAAAGATCTAATGAAGGAGGTCGACATCTGCAGTCTTTTAGTGTTCTCCAGATGTGAGTGCTGCGGAGAGGACAGAGATTGCCCTGTGGGGGGTCTCCCTACCATGCCTGCCGAAACCTAGGGCCCTCAAGCTTCCTGAAAACGTCCTTAGGGACGCAGTTCTGGAGTTCATGTACAAACAAAATGTCTCCAGATTTTAAAAGTGACATAGGACTGCCCATTTTTAGTACTCTCAAGTAATAATATCACCTCCTTTTCATTTTAACACCAAAAGGCAGTACTAACAAAACCTCAAGGGGAAAAAAAAATACAGTTCTCCAAAGGGAAGATTTAAGTTTCTCAAACATTCATTATCCCCCATTCTCCTTATTGTTCTCATTCTGACAACAATGGATCAAAAAGATGCTCTCAGGCTGGCAACATCTGCAAAGTGTGTTTGGCAGCCTGTTCTGAAGGTACCCAAGCCAGCCAAGCCCCTTAAAACCTCATCCATCCACTACTGCTAAGGCCTCACTGAAAATATCCAGGATATTTAGGCTTCATCATGTGTTAATGTTTTGTCATAAAAGTACTCACACTGAGGGTGACCATTGTTGCATGTCTACAAAATGTTTTGGAGGAAGGCTGAGAACACCCACACCCCACGTGCTAAGTATTTAAACTTCTCTTCATCTTTGTCTTCACTGTTTCACAACATACACCTTAACACACTCTCAGTGTGCACAATTTACAGGGATACACAGATACACATGGAGCTGCATGTTGGGTGGTGTAAGCTCTAATTTTTTTTTTTTTTAATTTTATTTGTTTATGTTTGGCTGTGCAGGGGGTCTTCACTGCTGAGTGGGCTTTTCCCTGGTTGTGGCAACTGGGGGCTGCTCTTGAGTTATGGTCCGCAGGCTCCTCATGGCGGTGGCTTCTCCTGCTGCAGAACACAGGCTCTGGAGCACAGGCTCAGTACTTGAGGCACATGCGCTTAGTTACTCCACAGGCTCAGTACTTGAGGCACATGCGCTTAGTTACCCCGCAGCACGTGGGATCCTCCCAGACCAGGGCTCGAACCTGTGTCTCCTGCATTGGCAGGCGGATTCTTATCCACTGGGCCACCATGGAAGCCCGAGCTCCAAGTTTTTTTCCCCTCATGGGGCATCCTCCCAGAATGATTTGTAGTTTACTTTTAAAAAGCTAAATGTGTTGCTCCAGATGTGACTTTAATTAGAGGGCATCTTGCATTGTTATATAAGTGGTACAGTAATTTTCCCGTCTGAAAATCTGCCAGGAGATAAAAACGGGATGCCACCTAATGGATGCAAGTGTCACCTCCCACCAGAAGTGGGAGCTCAGAAGGGAAGCCACTGGGCAAGCCATGCACCAATAGCATCAAAGCTCAGAGCCAGGGCCCTGCCGTGGCCCTAACCTGGTCCAAGCACAAGCAGGTCACATCATACTTTAAAAATGGCAACACTGGCTCAACTACGAAAGGTTCAAGGAAGCCCTTCCACAGGCCTTTGTTCCACAAAACAAGGGGAGGAAGTCTTCAAGAAGCAAAATATCACTTAAATCAAATACCCCAACTCTGGGGTAACCCACTGGTAGAGATGCAAAGAAAGGGCAATTATACAAGCAAGCCTGCTTTCCTCACCAAGCACACAGTGGCTGCCAGTTCTCCTGTACCTGTGCTGCTCTGCCAGGCAATGATGTGCATTCACTTAGGGAACCACCAAGGATCTACCAAATAGCACACGGAACTATACTCCATTTCCGAGTATAACTCATACTGTAGTAGTAACTCATACTGGAAAAGAATTTTAAAAAGAATACAGCCGTCACCTGGTGGTCCAGTGGTTAAGAATTTGCCTTCCAATGTAGCGGACATGGGTTTGATCCCTGGTCAAGGAACTAAGATCCCATATGTCAGAGGGGCAACTAAGCCTGCGTGTCTCAACTACTGAGCCTGCGTCACCACGACTAGAGAGAAGCCTGTGTGCCACAAAGAACTGACACAGCCAGACGAGTAAAACAGCTAAAGAAATATTTTTTTAAAATAATTATATACATATATATTTGAATCTCTGTGCTACACACTTAAAACTAACACAACACTGTAAACCAACTGCTCTTCAATCCAAAGGGAAAACAAGTGTGCATTTCCCATCTGCTTCCTGCAGGACATGTGACCCCAGATCGTCGGGGACCGGTCCTTGCTCTCCAATCCAGCTCCCTCTTCCTTGAACACCATGCCGCCCCCCGCCCCCGAGTTGTCTGGATTATTTATCTTCCTGTCCCAGGCACAGCAGATAAACAAACGAAATGCCCACCCCGGTGGAACCCCCACAGGAGGAGGACAGGGCTCTGGTTTATAAGAGACAGGGCTATGCTTTTACCTGAAAGATCTTCACTGAAGTCCCTCGGTTTGCTGACCAAGAAGTTGTTTATCACCCTGTAGGGCCGAGCCGGTGCGGTCACTTTCTCGAGCTGAGCTTTCCCTATGACGATGGTGCAGGGAGAGTTCGCGTGGCCGGTGCTGAACTGACTGTGAACGGGGCCGGGCGGCTTCTGGAAAACGATCGGGATATCGACAACACGTCAAAGCCTGAAAGCCACCCTTCACATCCCCCTGATGCAAGAGCACACGCCACGTTGGAACACGCACCTTCAGAGTGTTGGCTCTTCTCTGCCGTCTGCCCGGTTGCTTGGGAAGGCCACGTTTCACAGCTTTATTCTGGGCCTGCTTGGCACCGAGTTTCACCACATCTGCCCATGATCTTGCCACTGTCACGGGAAAGAGATGCGGAGACATTCCCAAACCGGCACCCACAGGAAAGTCCGCCTCGAACCCCATCTGCAGACACCACGCACTTACCAATCAAATTGGCTTCCGAGGCACCGCTCCTTCTCCTGGAGAAAATCGTCTGGAGGATCCCATGCTGGTTCCGCTCCAGGGAGGCTCTCTGGGGAGGGAGGCTGCCGCTCCGTCTCCCTCCTTTTCTGGGGACATCTGTCTGATGCGGGGACCTGCTGACACCGGACACGCAAGACACCTTGGACAGCCTGCGGCATCGGTCAGGAGTGGCCGCAGAAGCGTGGACGGCGTTAGCAGCCAGAGGGCTCATGAAGGCATCCGGTGAGGTCACTTTCAGACGGACTTCTGAAGAATCTTCTTTCCCTGATGGCTGGGGCTGCTCCTGGCAAGATTGGAATGTGTAGGAAACCTTACCCCAAATATAACATCCGTGTAATGAATGTGAAAACCCTACCCATGCAACAATTTTAGTCGTGCAAATCTCAAAGCACCGACTGCCCTGACTAGTGTCTGTCAAGCGTACAGCGGAGATAGGAGTCTGTGTCTCTCACTTAAAAAGAAGGGAGAAAAGAAAGCACTGAATAAGTCTTAACTGAGGCATTTCCAGTGGAAAGGTGGAAGGAACTTCCTGATGAGTGGGGCTCTGATCTATACCCAAGGAAACACACTCCGTGGGAATCTAACCACCTTGGGTCAGCGTGGGTTCCAAACCCATCAGAAGGTTGGGTTCGGCCCGTTTCCAGGGCTCATACAAAAGAGGTGGGAAGGAGACATACCAACAGGAAAAGAAAATTAACTGAAATGAAAAGAAATTAAAGACTACCCAGGCCCTGTGGAGAAGGGGAGCTAGGGGGTGGGGTCCACACCTCTCTAGAGATGTAAGATCACACCCCTAAAGGGTCAGTGATGAAAAATTCTAAAGAGCTGACGGTCAAAACCATGGTGTGCATGCCATCCAAGCTCTGTCTTTCACCTCGTCATTCTAAAAGGGAAAAAACACAATCTTACGGCTCTGTCTTTCCAAATGGTATTTAACTATAACCCGAGCGTGACCACCTGGCCCAGAAGTGTGGTCGGCAGGCCGCCTCTGCAGAGAAGGGAGGTCCTGAGGACCCACCTGTGCTCAGGCACCCTTGGGTTGTGGTTCGGAACTCAGGGTCCATTTGCCAACACCCCTGGGAATGCGTCCTCACAGAGATGTTGGCTTTTTATTTTTTTCTTAGAAAGAAGGTCTTCACTGTCATTCTACTAGTGTGAGAGGTTTGTAAAGAGTGAAAAAAAAAGTGTTCGTCACTTCAGTCACATCCAACCCTTTGCAACCTCATGGACTGTAACCCACCAGGCTCCTCTGTCCATGGGATTTCCCAGGCAAGAATGGTGGAGTGGGTTACCAGTCCCTTCTCCAGGGGATCTTCCTGACCCAGGGATCAAATCTGGGTCTCCTGCACTGCAGGCAGATCCTTTACTGCTGAGCCACCAGGGAAGCCCTTGGAAAGAGTGTGGACCAAGGATGTACGCCATCATCAGACCCCAGGGGGACCCGTGGGGAGCCTCACCTTGATGATTTTCTTCAGGACGGTGGGCGTGTGGGCGGCCAGTGACCGTCTTTGCTTTGGCGTCTCTCCTCTTTTGAGAGGTGTGTTGGGAGGTAAGTTTTCGTCGAATAATTCGGGTCTCAGGCAACCCCCAAAGGAGACCCGCCTCCTCTTTGCAGCCATGCCCTCCATCTTATCTAGAGGAATGGGCACAGATGTCAGAGTGCAAAGGAAACCGCGCCCCAGGTGTGACCTGCTTCCACTAACCATTAAAGACAAACCTACTGCGAGTTCCCTGAGGCCTGGCACCTCACCACCCTCATACTCTCCTGATGCTGACGAAGCTAACGAAAGATCCAGGACAAACCACGAAATGCCAAGGCCCAACGCAACAGTGCAAGGACTCTGTTTACACGGTGACAAGTCCTGTGCGGACGGAGCCTAATGCAGGGCATGGCTGATCAATGGTCCCCACTCTGGACCACGGGGATGCCAGCGATGAGCTCCCTGATCAGTGGTCCCCACTGGTGGACCAGGGCGATACCAGCGATGAGCTCCAGCAGTGGCCTGAGTAGGCTTTCCCAAGGGACTCACACTCAGGCCTCACCCAGACCTGCATGTGAGTGGAACCAGGGGCTGGAAGCTTCTCCCGGAGATCTGGACAGACAGGCCCAACTACACACCTTTGTGAACTGCTCATTAACACAAACCCTTGTCTAAGTGACATGCCCCATTTGTGACACTCATGGGGAACACCATGAAGTCATGCACGTGAGTCTGATTTCAGAACCACACACCCCACCCCACGGGCTCCCTGCAGATGCAGAGCCGACAGCTGGACACAGCCTCTGAGCACCCAGGGGGTCCCCATGAGGACTGTGAGCCGGGCATAGCCTGAGAGCACCCAGGGGTCCCCGTGAGGACTATAAGCCAGGCACAGCCTGAGAGCACCCGGGAGCCCCCCGGAGGACTATGAGCCGGGCACAGCCTCTGAGCACCCAGCGGCCCCGTAAGGACTGTGAGCCGGGCACAGCCTGAGAGTACCTGGGAGTCCCCCCTGAGGACTGTGAGCCGGGCACAGCCTCTGAGCACCTGGGGTCCCCTAGGGAGTGTGGGAGGCTCCCGAGCTGCCCCTCCTGCCCCACGGGTCACATCTCTGCCGCCTGCGGCATGCCATCAGGTGGCTTCCCCACTTGCAGAAGAGAATACGACACCTGTCCCACGGGCCCGCCTGTGCCAGCATGGAGGCTGGGGAGCAGGTGTCTGAAGGGCACCCACAGCAGCACCTGGCACATAAACCCACGGAGGCAGTCCAAGGGTGTTCTAGGAACCACTCCACATGAAAAGATTTCCAAGGGGTTTCCACTGCTTATTCTAAAGGCCCAACTTATAGGATATAAGAGCTTATAGTTCAGAACTGAACTTCTATGAAAAGCAATTATGCTCAAGCTTATTCTCCCAAGAATCAAATATATTTTGGGGCCACCCTATCTCCTTAGACCCCTGCTAGTTCTTCCCTAGTAGCCAGCACCTCCTCTGGTTGGTGAGTTATCAGGGTTTTCACATAAATCTATGGGCAGATGACGAATATGGCTCTTAACACGATCCCTAAGTGCCTCAGAGCGAATCATTAGCAAATGAAGGAAGGACCGCTAATTCACACCTAGACACGAGGTAGGCGCAAACTTCGGGGGGGAAATAAACGGACAGTTAAACAGACTTACTCGTGGAATCACCGAAGCTGCTGACGTCAGCTGTGTCGAGACCGGATAACCCAGGGCCCACTTGTCCAGTTGCCGGGCCCAGCTTCTCAGGCTTGTTGAGAAGATCGCTCTCAATCTTCCTTTCTACTTGAAGGGCCAGTGGAGCTGAGATCATCGGAGGTGGAATCTCAGTTTCTGCAGTCAGACGGTCAACATTTGCAGGAACACTCTTCCTCTTTCTGGAGAAAAGCTTTTCTGGTGTATTTTCAAAACTCCCAATTTTAACAGGTGTTTGATTTCCAGGCAAGAACTTCTGGGGAGTGAACATCTGATCATCTGCCCTGGAGCCTTCACTTTGGTCTAGACTCTGGGATACACGGCCACCGCCGACACTCGGGTCTTCACTCCGCTGCCTCCGGGAGGGGCTGTGTGGTGAACACCACAGGGGCATTTTGGTTTGCTGTGAACACCGCACAGGGGTCCTGGTTTTCCTTGTCTCCGTCTCCGTGAGGGCGATGCCAGGACTCTTGGGCTCCTTGGGCATCTGAACCGGCTCCCCACTCCCGTCTCCCTCAGTCTGGCTACTTCCTTGCTCCCCCAAACCAGGGTCTGCTTTCATGTGGGGGCTTCGGCCCGACTTCCGTCTGGATTTGGGGGAGACCAGAGTCTCGTCCTGTAACCCATCAGCGCTTTCTCTGCCCGCTGTGCAGTGATGCTGCAGTCCTGATTTTCTGCGATTCTGCAGAACATTGTCTTTTCCTGGGTTCACATCTAACTCCACTTTCATTGACTCGTAAAGCTTCCTAAAGGGAGACTCACTTTGGTCACTCCTCTTAAGACATTGTATGGAGGAAAGAGCCTTCGGTTCTTCACGACAGGTCCCTGATGCTACACTGCGATCTTCTTTCAAGTCCCCGGTGGTAGGATCCGTCGGACCTCTGCAGGTATCTCCAGGAAGTTCTGAGGAACGAACACGACTGGGTGTTTTCCTGGACACATGGTCTTCCTGGCGCCCTGAGACAGCGTGTGTGGCCGTGACGTCTTCCCCGTGGGCCACAGGCCTTCCTGAAACAGCTTCTTCCGTGACTTCTGAATGGGCGCTGGAATCTTGAGCTTTCCCTTCTTGACAATGAATTATGAAATAAGAAGTTTGAGATTTTCTCAATGATTTTAACATGCGCAATATGCACATTTTGGAAACTATTTCAAACTGTCTTAAAAACCTAGCTTTTCACTTGGCCTAAAACTTTCTTAATGTCCAAAATGTATGGTGACAGTATTCTGACACTAATATTACAAACCAAATAGATAAAGCACTTCAGCGTGTGACAGCCAGTCTCAGGCATCCAGTGCTGCCAATCTGCCCAGAATTAAGGGGACAACTGAGTCGGCCAATGTGTCTCCACGTGGACCCCTCCATCCAGCATGGCGCCCAAACACCACTTGGGGGAAAGGTTAACTCGGGTGCCTGCCTATGTCTGTCCCTTCCTCACCACAAGTCTACATGAAGAACTGATCTTACAGGATCTCAGGAAAACAAACGAAAACAAAAAACTACTGACCTGGATTGGAAGATAAGCTGGATCTTGAGACCCGACGTGAAGCTTCCTGTAAATGGGCAAAATACGAAGATCAATTTAGAAGCCTTTTCAGATACTGACAGTAAATCATATTTACTGAGATACTCTTCCGGCGGGATGGCCTTCTCTACCCTACTGCTCTTTAGGACTTGAAGAGACTTTGGGAAATGAGCCCAGACCTTCAGGTGCTGGTGCTCACAACACAAGGATTTCTCAGATGGTTTTTTAATTCATTGAACTTCTGTGAAAGAAGAATCAAAGCTGAAAGTCAACATCACCTACCCTCAGGGTCTGGGAACCTACCAAAGGCACAGGGTCATCGCCTTCACACTCCGTTTTAGCAAAAATTGGCTACAGGATCCGTGGGGGAAGTGGGATTAATTTAGCATGTGGGCTCTCTGCTGGCAGACACTGGAGGTGTATCTGAAAGCCCAGGAGTTAAGGCAGAGGTGAACAGCGCGCCCAGAGGCTCTGCACCCTCAGAGCACTGGGATCAGATCTAGCTTTCCTGCTTGGCCGCCTTCATGATCTTTCCCAGGCAGCTTTTTATCCGGTGAAGACCGACTACAGAATAACAAGATACAAGATACAAAGTCCAATACTGTTCCAAAGTTAGAAGAATAATGTCCTCTGAATCACTGGGGGAAATCACAAAATATACCCAACGGCAAATACTTTAACTTCTGTCTTTAATCAATTTCCGATTTCTTGGTATTGAATGCACTGCTTGTCAAACTTCCTGTGTGAGGGCTCAGTTTCTGAACAATAAAAACCAATTAAAATTTAAAAAGTCTGTACAAAATATAAGCCTGTATTTTTTGCACGATAATATCCAACAGTCATAAAGATCAGTCAGATGACATGTTCTAAGTATTCAATTTCGATATTTCTGTTATCCCAACCCAGATAACACTCTGGTCACAGACCCTTGGAACCCCCTATCTAACCCTTAGTTCAACTTTTTGATTGGTTTCTTTATACCCACTCACAAGTTAGAGTTACAAGTTCACAAACTCCAGGAGATAGTAAAGGACAGGGAAGCCTGGCATGCTGAAGTCCATGGAGTCACAAAGAGTTGGACACGACTGAGTGAATGAATAACAACAGCAAGTTGGAGGGTGTGGTGATAGACGGGATACCTCAGAAGCTGTGTGTGGGAGTATTTAGCTGCTCAGTCGCATCTGACTCTTTTCGACCCCCATGGACTGTAGCCCACCAGGCTCCTCTGTCCATGGATTTTTCTAGGAAAGAATACTGGCATGGGTTGCCATTATCTCTTCCAGAGTATCTTCCAGACCCAGGGACCGAACCCACATCTCCTGCACTGGCAGGCAGATTCTTTACCACCTGGGAAGCCCTCAGAAGCTAGCCTTCCCCCAAAGCTGATGAGCAGGTTGACATTAGTTACTTCTCTCGGGAAGGAGGAGCACCTTCAAATGCAGAGCCTCTGGCTGATCTCAGGAGTCCCTGTGATAAGACTCTCAAGCCAGGGTATTCCAACCTGGTCAGACAAGACTAGCTTGAGTAGCTTTGTAAAAAGGAGGATGGACAGGAAGTCTCAGGATTTACCTGGAACATTCTAAGTCCTACTAAATCTCCCAGAACTGCATTTTAGGAAGACGGACCATTTGGAATGTGTTCTCTCCACTGATAAACAAAAGGCACTGACTCTCTTTCAGTGTTATGGGTCATCTGTCCATCAAACCTGGAAAGCATCTCTGCCACCCACAACTCTAATGTGATTATCTCAGAAAAATAAAAATGGATGAATAAATGGGGCACAAAATGAACCACCAGATCCCATGGTTCTGGAATCAGAGTTCTATGTCAGGGCTGTCTTATCCAAAGGTTTGCAAAATCAGATTGTGAGACACTTGAGGAGACTTTGGGGCCCAAAGTGTGACACTCAGTACTCGCACGTTGAATAAAAGAGGAATGGTAGCTTAGATTATACTGATATATCTAAGTCCAGCTTGCTTTATACCTTAGTGACACTTCCTACTATAACTGGTAAACTGTTCTCCTGGGTAACAAAACACACTGTCAGTGCAGACAAATGCTTTCATATCATCATGCAGAAAAGACTCAGAGCCCAAAGCTGGGTGACATCCCCCATCACCTGGTCCCGTCTTTGTCCCGGAAATCCAGGTGACTTGCTTCCATCCTGATGACTTTCATTTTCATACCTGAAGTGCACAGAATCACAGACATATACTCAGATTAAACATTTGTGACCGAAAATAAAACTACTATATCTGACTAATGTCCAAGGAACAAACTTCAGGTTTTGTTCAAGATATTACCTTATTCAAGGAAAGACATTTAGAGTTAGAGAAGTGTTTTTACACAAAAAACTTAGGTAAATTGCTTTGTTTCTTTCAGAACACCGTCGTCAGTGATTGGAACCAGATTAATTTCTGAAACCCTAACCAGCCTTTACAGTATCGCTGAGCACCTACACTGTTGGACCCGACTGTGTAATCGAACAAAATCAGGTGTCTCTTAGTTTTTTCTCATGGAAATCATGTGATGGCGTGGAAGGTTAACCAAGAAGCTGGGTGGCATCTGTCACCTTTTACCACTTTGTGATGTCATTCACTGCAGAGTAATTACAGAGCTATACTTTAACTTCAGATCACTATGAGCTCTTCAAGCTTCCCAGTTACTCCATCTGTGTCTGAACAGAGGCACGTTTTAGGAAGATGTAAAGATATTTAGGAAGAGACATAGTTGTTCTAACAGACTTCGGGTATCAACTCACAGAACAAGATTTTGTAACACATACTGAACTTAGGTAACCAGGTAAGAGAGGATGAAAAGAATTTAGATGCCACCTAAGTAAGATCTAAAGGCTGAGTGTCGAAGAATTGATGCTTTTGAACTGTGGTATTGAAGAAGACTCTTAAGAGTCCCTTGGGCTGCAAGGAGATCAAACCAGTCATTCCTAAAGGAAATCAACCCTGAATATACATTAGAAGGACTAATGCTGAAGCTGAAACTCCAATACTTTGGCCACCTGATGCGAAGAACTGACTCCTTGGAAAAGACTCTGATGCTGGGAAAGATTGAGGGCAGGAGGAAAAGGGGGAGACAGAGGATGAGATGGTTGGATGGTGCCACTGACTCAGTGGATGTGAGTTTGAGCAGATTTAAGGAGATGGTGAAGGACAGGGATGCCTGGTGTGCTGCAGTCCATGGGGTCTCAAAGAGTTGGACACAACTGAGCAACTGAACAGTAGCACCAAGCAAGACTGGAGCCGCCAGGCGTCTGGGATTGTTTCTCACAGCGCCAGAGTTCTGAAACAAGCCCTTCTTCCTCAAACCCATTTTCTATTTGTTGCTAGAGATATTTGATCATCTCAGTCTTAATCTGAACAGCATCTCATTTGGGGGAAATAGTTCTGGTTCTCCATTCCACACCAGTTATTTCCTATCTAGAAGTCTCTATCCAATAAAAACACCCTTTAAAAATGAAGGCAAATTCACAAAAAGCACAGAAAAAGAAATGATCAGTATATTCAAATTTGAAAATATCTATTCAATACAAATGAAGGCAGTAATGAAAACGGAGTTCCATTTAGCAGAATGGATGACAAAAAGGATCTGACTATTAATATATTGCCTCCTACAACAGATACAGTTGAGAATCAAAGACACAAATAGTACTGCAAAAAAATATATATATGTTTCATTTATCTGAAATTCAAGCTTAACTGAACAACCTGGGCTTTTTGGCTTTGTTTTGTTTTTCTAAGTCTGGCAACCTTAGCAATTTGGTCACAGAAAATCACTAACACCATGTAAATTCTTCTAGACGTCACTCTCTTTCGTATGGGATGTAAGACCTTTTTTCTCTCACCCTCTACTTTCCAAAAGAGGGCATCAAAGAACTCAATTTGCCTGCATGATGAGTTTCTATTTAAGACATCTTTATGACTGTATTTAACCTGTAAGTAAGTGTGCTTTGGCTAAATGTCTAACTTACAGTACTTATAATCATTTAATATTCAGTAAAAACATTTTTAAAGTGTATATTTTCTTAAAAAAACATACATAGGATGAAAGTATAATGATGGAGAAAGATATACCAGGCAAACAGCAACCAGAAGACAGGTGCAGAGGTTGTACCAATACCAGACAAAATTAACTTTAAGATAAAAATTATTTAGAGACATTGCACATTTTACAATGATGAAAGGGTCAATCTGTCAAGATCAACCAGTTATAGACAAAAGTCCGTCTAGCAGCCAGTTCCTAGAGACCATCTAAACCTTAAGGATTATGAAAGCTGAAAGCAATGTGATTTTTAAAAAAAGAGGCAGAAAGAACAATAGTATGAAATCTCTCATCAAAAGCATTACTAAATGTACGGGACATTTCAGAATGATGCATGATGGAGCTTCATCCTCCCAGAGGAGATAATTCTTAATTTAAACCCACAGTATGGCCTCAAAATAGAGGAAGCAAAAACCTACAGAGCTAAAAACAAAAGAGAAAAAAATCCTAAATGCATGATTACAGCTTACCTGTCCAAGTAACCAAGAATCAGCAGAAAATGTTACCAGGATTCTAGTTAGGAATTTGAATCTTATGGACCTATAAGGATAGAACACTCTGCCCGGCAGCTGTGGAACACACGTGCTTTTCAAACACACAGGACAGGTTAGTACAGAGTTAACCACATCTGATCATAAAAAGCAAGCCCTGACTCATTTCAAAAACAAAACTGCTCAAATGTCCATCCAGAATGAATAGTGTGTATCTGTGTATAAAACTGTGGTTAATTCAAAGAAACCCTTAAGCAGTGAGAAGGAACTGGGATGGGTCCACCCATCCTATCCATGCTGTGAATCTCACAACCGTGAGAGCAGAACTCAGTCACAAGTGTAGGCAGCTTAATAAAGGCAGACAAAACCATAGTGGTGAGAGATGCAAGCTTAGGCAGGACTCCGAAGCCTCTCAGGCTATCAGAGAAGCCACGCTCTCGTGGTTTACATGGTGAGTGGAGATGGTGATGAGAAGACGTGTGAGGAGAACTTCCGGAAATGCTGCTGATGGTTTGGGTGGTATATCAGTTCTCTAACCAAACGCCACACCCTTAAACAAGAGAAATGTCTTTCCTCACAGTTCCAAAGGCCGGGAGTCCAAGATCAAGGCGTGGGCAGGGCGGCCTCCCGGGACCTTTCTCCTAGGCTCCAGCTGCTTCCTCGGGGTTGTTCCCTGAGTACCTGCTCCCCTGGCTCCCCTGAGTCCTAGTCTCTTCTTATAAGGACACGGGTGGGAGTGGGTTAGGACTCACTCTAACAGCCTCATTTTAACTTCATCCTCTTTTTCAAGGCCTGTCTGAAAACGGCCCCATTCCAGGGGAGCTAGGGGTTAGGATTTGAACCTGTGAATTTAGGAGAGCACAGTTCAGTCCCTGACAGGTGAAATCACAAGGCTGGT
Source organism: Bos indicus x Bos taurus (assembly GCF_003369695.1). NCBI lineage: Eukaryota > Metazoa > Chordata > Mammalia > Artiodactyla > Bovidae > Bos > Bos indicus x Bos taurus. The sequence goes on along the minus strand of NC_040101.1, from coordinate 4,481,482 downwards.
CCATCCCGATAAGTTGGGTCGTGCATCTCGTTTTGTTCTTTTTCTATGAGTGTGCCTGACTTTAACATAGAGAAGGAAAACGAATGCAGCTTCACAACGTTTGCCGCATCATGATTCTCCTTTAGGGCCTGGTCGCTGTCCTTGGCACAGCTATGTGCTCCCAAGTCCTTGAGCTGGGCACAATAAACTCCATTTGTCATTCCTTCTAGATGCTCATGGATTCAGATGAAGACTTAGTGTTGGGAATGACAACCTCAAACATGTTGACGTTCACCCGCATTAAAGAAGGATCCCAGGTGAACTGTGAGGCTGGCTTTTGGTGACTCAGAAAGTCTTTAGCCCAGTTAGTTCTTACCTACCTGAAAGACCGATCAACAATAGTTATCACATCGCCATGTTTTAGCTGTACAGGTTTATCAAAAGTAGATCCATTTATTTGTGTTGGATTTGTGGAACTGAAATTAAACAATACTGCCTATAAATAGAAAACACAGGAAAACATGTAACTAATAAATGGATACAAAGTGAAAAGTTTTTAAAAATAGACTTCCAAAAACCCACTCACCTCCTGCTCACTGATTTCAATTTTGCAGTGTTGTTTAGAGACTACAGGAAGCTGAATACGAATGTCACACTCGATACTCCTTAATTTAAAAGATTAAAGATTTTTTAGGTTGTTGTGATTAAAAAAAATTTACATTACTGACTCAAAATAAAACAGCGTTTGACTCTGTTTGATCTGTAAACGCAATGACATAAAGGAAAAACAAACGGGGCAATGTAAATGGTCTTTGCGTTTTGCTGACCATTTTTACAAGCACTGTAGAAGCAACTACTTTAAATCACTAAAACTCCATGGTGCTCTGCGTACAATTAAATGAGCTCCTCAGGTCTGTCAGTTGCCTGGCACGCAGCAAATGCTCACAACTTGTGAGCTTCTGATTGTTTTAAAACTGCACTATTAACTGACAAAGTCACAAGTCTCCTCTCACTACAGACCCTAAACACAAGCAACAACAACCAATCGTCTAGATGCAACCTGTCTCTTCACAGGAAGCTGACGTCAGCAGCAAGCACACAAGAGAGAATTCCCCAGACCACAGAGAAACTGGTCGAAGACACCCTTAGCAAGGCTCCCTGGGCCTCCGGTGCTCCTGGTACCATCATGGGTTTAACAGGTTTGAACAGACCGTGACTCCTCTGTTCTCAACAGGAACCTCTGGAGCCTTAGAGTAGCCCTTTGTCCCCGTGTCACACGATCAAACACTACAAATGGGTTTCTAGATTAAACAATCTTACATAAAAAGACACTTAATCACTACAGTATGAAAGAATGAGTGCCATTTGATACCAAAATGTTTTTTTGTCTTTTCCTTTCGAAGAGAGTGGAAGTTATGGAAAGTGAACAGCTACTCTAAGTCAATGAAAAGATTCTGATTTTGAGGCATGAGAGAAAGACTATCTCGTTAGAAATGAGAATGTTTGGCAGGAGACTGCCAGTGAGAATGGCTACAGAGCAGTGATTCTCCACCTCGGCACCACTGACATCCCAGCCAGACAGTTCTTTGTAGGGGGAGCTGTCCTGTACGTTGTAGGATTGGCAGCAAAGCTGACCTCTGCTCCCTGACGTCAGTGATGTGGGGCTCCCACATCGTGACATGAAAAAATGTCTCCAGACTTTGCCAGGTATCTCCTGAGGGTCATATGGCTCTCAGCTGACAGCCATTGCTACATACTGACTCCAAACCCAATTCTCCAGCTGATGTTTCAACAGGACAGTTGTTGGTGTGCCAGACAGTAACCACCTCTCATACACCAGACCCCATACCAGACCCCAGCTACATAATTGTTAACAAGATAGTTTCTGCTCTCGGGACCTTAGGAGTGAAACGGACAAACTGCAGCCTCATCACCATGTGCGGGTTAGGAAAGAAAAGAGCAGTGCTCAGTGAAGGCTTCTTCTCAGGGGAACATGAATCGCTCATGTAGGAGGGTAGAGAGAAAATTCCAGAGACAGAAGTGCCAACTGGCTGACAGCACCAAGGTGAGCCAGAGTTAGGCCTGTGGTGAAACATGGGTGCAGGGCGACTGGTAGGAGGATGGAGTGTGGGTGGGGGCGTCAGGGTTCCACCACACGGGGCTCTACAGGGAGGGTAACTTACCCATCACTTTTAGAGAACGAGAGCGGGCTGTGATTAACGGTTCCTGTTTATACACGGGCCACTGCCACCAACAACACAGGAAGGCAACCAAAGAAAAGTTCTCAAAACACAACCGGAAAGACTCTTCTTCCCATTCCCACTTTTTTTCCAAAAAGACCCAACAAGCCAACACAGATCCCTTCCTTATTTGTTCAATAGTAACCCCCAGCAGCCAAGGAATGCTCAGTTCAGAGAGATTTCAGATGAACACAGTGGCCTTCAAAAGCCTGCCTGAAGTCAAGCAGGATTTGAGAATCCTTTACATTTTTCTCCAATTATAGATTTTTATCAAACCAATTTTTAAATCTTTGATTTAGAAAACAACAATTATATAAACATCATCCTCAAAATTCTATTTCATATGAAACAGCTAGTCACATTGACAGTACATAGGCAATCCTGTGCAAACCCAAGGGCTCCACTTCTCCTGGAGCTGTGCGTCCCATCTGTCAACCTGTGATTAATAACACTGAGGGGTTTTTAAAGCCAAATTGTCTAAATTGTCCAGGCAAGGGCAGGGCTCACCTTCCAAACAAGCAGGTGCTGAGGCTCAGCGGAAAGTGAGGGCCATCCACCCCGCTCCTTTTGATGGTAACCAGGCGTCTTGTAGGACCCATTTTCTAAACAAAAATTTGAGTATAATCCCCGGACGGGAAGGTCAGGCATCAAAAGGTTTGCTGAAGCGGACTTACAGGTCACTGAACGAAATGACAAAAATAAAACACACGGGGAGCCGGAGGTTACCCTAAAGCAAAGAGCTAAGAAGGCACTTGTAAGTGACCAACTGGGGTCGCTTCACCAATGCCTCGGCCGCCCCGACCCACACTTTATACTGACGGCTGTGGAAGCCCCAGGCTGGTCCCAGGCTGTCCCCCCGCAACTCGGCGCCCCCCTCACAAACCTGCGGCCAGGACGGCGCCCACCAGGGTCGCGGCTCCCGGGGGCTTCCCGCCGAGACCCCACGCGAGCACTGAGAACGAGCAGGGCCCAGCCCAGGGCGCCGGTGCCCGCAGAGTCCCGCGTGGTCCACGCGGCCCCCACCGGGGCCCCGCCAGCTGCCCCTGCCCCCGCCCCCTGAAGGGCCCCGGCCGCGGCTTACCAGGGACGAGACTCCCGCGCCGACACCAGGGGAATCGATCCACCACCCCGCGGCGCGCACCTCGCGTCGGCCCCGGGAGGAGCAGGGGACACGTCCACCTGCGTCCGCCTCCCGGCCCGCGCCGCAGGGACCGACCGGGCCTCAGCCCGCAGACTCGCGCCCACCTCCGCCGCGGCCGCGGTCCCCGCTCCACCCCCTGCCCTCGCCCCTTGTCCTCGCCGGCGGCCGGATGGCCCAGCCCAGCCACGTCCGGGAGGCGCCCGGCGTTAGCTGCTCGGGCGCGAAAAGCCGCCGCGGCGCCCTCTCGATTCAAATGATAACATCGATTCAAATTTGGCGCTAAGCGCAGCGATTGGGCGCAGCGGCGTAGAGACAGACCAATGGGAGTGGAGGGGCGGGCAAGGGAAGCGGGTTAGGGCTGCGCGGAGCGGGGCGGCCTCCCGGCGTAGACACAGACCAATGGGAATTGAGGGGCGGGGCAAGGGGAGCGCGGTTAGGGCTGCCCGGGGCGGGGCGGGCTCCCCGTAGAGATAGGCCAATGGGAACAGAGGGGCGGGGCAAGGCGGTAGGGCTGCGCGGGGCGGGGCGGCCTCCCGGTGTAGACACAGACCAATGGGAATGGAGGGGCGGGGATGGGGAAGGGTTAGCGCGGCGCGGGGCGGGGCGGGCTCCGCGGGGGCGGGCTCCCCGCGGCCGGGCATTCGCGGAAGGCGCACTCGTTAAGGGTCCTCCACCCTTACAGCGCAGACCCTGCTGAAATGCAACACGGTCCCACCTCCGCGAAAACCTTGCCTCCTTTTCTCTAAGGATCAAACACAGTTAACATGGTTATATTACTCGTATGTTACTCGTTGCTGGTAGGTTTACAGTTTTTTTAAGTTCCTCTATTTCCCTAAAAATGACCAGTTGTTACAAGCCATCTCTTGTGTCTTTTCCCAGTAATACACACATGATTCTCTTTAAAAAATAAAGGCATGAGGAATATCGTAATATGCACTTTTTTCTGCACTTATATTCACTGCTTTATAAAGATGTAGAGAACGTCTTCCTCTTTTACTTTCTTTTTGATGGCTATAAAGTATTTGGCTTTGGAAATCGTAATTTACTTAATCTTTGCTATTGACTCATTAATTTAGGTTTTCTAAGGTTTACTGTGTCTTCCTGTTAGGAAGAATTTTCAATGAGTAAACCTTATGCACTACAACAGGGATGAACTGTAAAATAATTAACCACGGGATTCCTCCATGTGCGTGACCGGACGGGCGAAAGGAGATGCCGCGGGCCATCACGCTGTGAAGGGAACTGGGGACGCCCACCCTTGGAGCTTGGTTTTCCTTGATCCGAAACTGCTGTTCTCACAGCTTGGTCTGGGAGCCCTCGGGAATCTCTGAGATCCTTGCAAAGGGAAACCCATCTTTGTAATAACAGACGGTCCTTGCCCTTTTCACTGCCATTTCTTATACGTGGAGGATGGCATTTCCCTGGTGCAGAAGCAGATGAGAGAATCCAGCTGTTTTGTTGTTGTTGTTGTTGTTTACTAAATCAGTATCACGGAGATTTGCAAAAACATACAATAATGCTGCTCTTTCACTAATTTTTGATAATAGAGGTTTTTTTTTTTTTAAAGGTGTTTCTATGTGAAAATGAAACGGGATCATCACTGCTTTAAAGTGAATAAACGAAACTTTTTAAAAGTATTAAGTAAAAAAAAAAAAAAAAACGTATTAATAGCCTGTGTAAACAAAAGGGCTTAGTGGTCCTCAGTGGATTCTTTTAGGAGCGGAAAGGGACCCTAAGACTCTAAGCCTTTATGCTCCTGAAAGGTGGGAGAGAGCCTGGAAACCTGACGCTCCTGTATAGGATTTCCAGCTCCGGATCCTGTGTGACAAAGCTGCTGGGGCTGTGTAGTGTAGATGCCTGGATTCTATTAACCTTCTTGGGGGATTCGTTTCATTTCTTCCCCCTTACACTATCAAAGCTCATCCCTGATCCACCCCGTAAAATGCTGCTCTGTCACTCTGATTATTGTTTGTCATCAGGACTGTTCTGTGACCCTGTGGGAGCAGCCTAATTAGAACTAGGAGGTGCTAGATTTCCTGTCAAATAATCTTACAAATCCTCGGCTACACACACCATACCTTCAGTCCTCCAGCGAGAGCAAGGAATTAGGAAAGACTTCAGGGACCGTCAAAATTGGGGCGCTTAGGTCTGCGGGAGGACCCCATTTTAAACTGTTGATGGTAAACTGGAGCAGCGGTGTTTTCTGATGAATAGGAGGTTTGCCCCACAGCCCCAGGTTCCATCAAAGCCCAGGTCTCACTCCTGGGAGGAGCGTCCCTTTGCACAATCAGCCTTGAAAAGGACCCGGAATAGGGACCCTGTAGTTAAAGCACCGCCGACCCCGATGGACAGGAGTCTGCCGACCTGGGAGCTTTCAGGGAACCCACTTCCAGACCTTCATACTCTACACGCATGCGTGCGCGAAATCAATCAGCCTAAGAAAGTGTCTTGGAGTGGGGGCTGGGGGGGTGGGTCCCTATCCCCGGGCTGATCTCCCTAGCCCTCACCCTTCCTACTCTCACCTGCCAGAAACTCCGGAAGAGGCATTACTCCGCACCCAATGAAGGGACAGTTCAACGATTCCAGTAAACTCCAAGCCCCTCAGCCTGATTAGAGCGTGTACTTCCAATAAACTGAATATATGTATAATATTTACCATCTGTGAGACGTTTGTGTTCTTTGGTCATCCTTGTTCCAATAAATGGTCTGTATACTGACACTTGGTCCTGCTGGGGTGCAGAGAAGGGGCAAGGAGGGAGGCGCCCCTCCAGGCCCGTCCCATCCCCCCACCACCTCCACACACAAGTTCAGGGTCTCCCCGCAGGGTCTCCTCCGCACGGGCCGGTGCCCCATCCCAGTCCATGGGCTCTCTTGGGTCCCACCCAGGCGCCCTGGCCTCGGGACTCCTGGCTGCAGGTAGGGGTCGCAGAGCCCTCCAGCAGCGGCCCTAGACTCACCGCTTCACTCCCCACCCCCTTAATCACCCAGCTCCTCCGCCAGCCTTCCAGTCAAAGGAGGAAACAGCCCTCAGGCGTGGATCTGGGACAAGAAAGGCGGCCAAGGGTGGGGCTGGGGTCCTTCTGAAGTGCCTCCTGCAAGCTCTTCCTGCGCTGGTCAGCCGCCCTGCTGAGACCCTGGGGGCCTCTCGGTGTCTGGTCACTGTCAGCTCCAGCACCCACGCCCAGGCGTTGACTACGCCCCGGGCACCTGCCTGTTTCCAATCTCCAGCCCCAAAGCTAGGGTTGCTTCCCCAGGCCCTAAATCCCGGTTCTCCTGGGCTCCCTATGCAGGATGCCATTCGCCTCTCATCTCAGTCAGAAGCTGGACTCCTCGACCACTCCCCTTGGGCAGCATTCCACAGGTATGGTGACCAAGGTGTCTGTGGGGTTGCCCCTACTTGACTGCCAGCCTCTGTCCCCATTGGGTCTCCTGGGCCTTCATTCCTGGCCCCCCTAGGAGGCTAACTGCATCTGGGTCCAAGCACACGTGGGGCCACACCTCCCCCTCCAGACTCCCCATCACCTCGGAGCCATTCCCTTAGTCCCAGCTCTGAAGGGGTGTGGTACAATCCTGCTGCCCCTGGGACCTCAGCTCAGGACCTTCTAGAGAGGATCTGATCACAGTAGACAGGGAGCTGCTGCAAACAGTCCCCAGATCATGTGACTTCCTGGGCTACACCCTTCAGAGGTTGCTAACTGCTCTCAGAATTGAATAAAAACTCCTGCCAGGACCTAGAGGCCACTGTGACCTGGGCCTCTCCTCCTTGGTCTGTGTCTGTGTGGTCCCAATCCACTTCCAGCTCAAGCCCCTAGAGTTCTTCCTTCTCCAAAGGTGCCCAGATCCCTCCTAGCCTCAAGGCTGTTGATTCCACCCACTATCCCAGGGAACTTTTCACTGTGGGAGGAAGGGGAGGTGGGCTTTGCAGACAGGCTGAACCACAGCTAGAACAGGTTGTTCAAGAGCCCACATTGAGGAGTCAGCCTGGACGTTCCCGAGCGGTGAAGGATGGCTCCAGCCACCCGGCACCTACCCTGTGCCCACAGTCGACTGAAGAGCCCAATGAGAAAGGGAACCAGCGCACTGGTTTCTACTTTGAGTTTAGAGAGAGAAGCTGGACAGAACATCGCACCAAAACACATGAAAGGAATTTTGAGAAACATTTTTTAATTTAAAAAGCTAATAGTATATGTTGTTGCTATGGAATATTTGAAAAATAGACTAGTGTAGAAGAAAAAATAACTTATCCCAAGATGCACACACAGGCACACACAAAGGTCGGTCATATTTTTATGTATAGTGTTATTTTGCATGATAAGCAGTGCATATCTGTATAAACACACACTAGTTTTTCTTATACTTTCATTTAGGATTATTACATAAGTATTTTCTCATTCACTTTTGGTGAATATCACTTTGATAATCTTAATTCCTTGTGTTTGAACATTTAAGGTTTTCCCTAACATTTTATTATTATAAGTAATTGGCTAATGAACATATTGGCAAAAACCTTGTTTTGACATAACAGATTATGTCCTTAGTTTATATTGCCTAAAATCTAGTTTCTAGATCAAATAATATTTGCTTCTTGTCATCAAATTGCATGCTTTTCAAAAGGCTTACAACAATTTTTCTACTCAGTGCAATGCTTGAAAATGCATATTTTACCACCAGTTCTGAGCATTCAGATTTTAAATTCTCTGCTATTTTGATTAGCCAAAGATGGGATATTGTTTCCATTTTCATTTTCATTTTCATTTTTTAATATTTAATTTTTATTGAAATATAATTGATTTACAATGTTGTATTAGTCTCAGGTAAACCATAAAGTGATCACTTCAGGTGCGCAACTATATATACGTATATATACATACCTATATTCTTTTTCAGATTCTTTTCCATTGCACATCAATACAAGATATTGAGTATAGCTCTCTGTGCTATACAGTAGGTCTTTGTTGGTTATCTATTTTTCATTTTGAATTTAAAATGTCCTGGTAAGGTTGAATACTTTTCCTTACCTATTTAAATTTTTCATCTTTTTTACTTTTGGGCAACAGTCTTTTTTGTGCCATTTCCCTAAGTATCTTTAATGTCTTTGAGTTTTCTTTATCAATTTATTTAACAATATATAAATTCTTGATCTGCAGAGTTAGCAGAATTTTAAAAGCCAGGCATAAAGCCAAAGAATATTTAAAGCTTGGATAAATGTGTATAAAGAATAAAACTCCCTAGCTCTCTGAGAAAATTCTATGCATGGCTGACATACATTGGTGGGGGCAAGGGACAGATAAGATCAAAAAAGCTGTCTTCAAAGATGGCCCAAAAGCCCACAGTGAGACTCCCAGAGTAATGTCGCTTGAGTATAAAATGGGAAAATAAAAGTAAAATAAGGTCAGAAAGCACAGCAGGTCCTTGATCCCTGGATTCCTTGAAGGGACACTGGATTCCTTGATCTCTATCCAGGAGTGGCTTCATTTCAAATGGAGACACCGGCATATCAGCAGGCAAAGGACAGTGAGGGGCTCTGCCAGCATGCCGACATCCCCAAAAGATGCGGAACAAAACCATCACATCAGAGGGGAGCTGACATAGGAGGAAACGATCTTACTGGAGAAGGTTATTACCTCTAGGTATATGAGTAGCTGAACTAGGTAGGTAATTGATAATCTAATATAAAAGATCATTCTTCCCATTGTCAAAGGTTTGAAAAACAATGTGAAACGTTCAGTTCTGTGGTTTTCATAATTCTTGGAATCCCAGGGCCAGATGGTGCCCCTGGAGAGAATCTCATAAAACCTCTTTCCCAGAGGTAAAGCGTGTCTCATCATTGCAAGTCCTCTGGAATCAGTCTTTAGTATCTGGCTCTTGCAAAATGCAAGTAAAGATCCACGAGCTTTATTGTTGTTGTTCAGTCACTAAGTCGTGTCTGACTCTCTGAGACCCCATGGACTGCAGCACGCCAGGCTTTCCAGCCCTCCACTATCGCCCAGTTTGCTCAACTCATGTCAATTGAGTCGGTGATGCCATCCAACCATCTCATCCCCTGTTGCCTCCTTCTCCTCCTGCCCTCAGTTTTTCCCAGCATCAGGCTCTTTTGCAATGAGTTGGCTTTTCACATCGGTGGGCAATGTTTTAGAGCATCAGCTTCAGCTCAGTCCTTCCAATGAATATTTAGGCTATATTTCCTTTAGAATTGAATGGTTTGATCTCCTTGCAGTTCAAGAGACTCTCAAGAGTCTTCTCCAGCACCACAATTCAAAGGCATCATAACATCGGGAAAGGTAATTTTCCTTGAGATCAACTCTCTTTCACCAGTTTTTAAAAAATTGCCCTTTACATATGTCTACTCCTACAGGAAGTTTTGCTCGTGATGAACTGGGCAGTTAGTAACTAGCAAAGCTTAACTATTTGCTTCACAAATACAGGACACTGACAAGCAACCAAGTTTCCAGATGTGATGGTTCCTCTGGGTGGTAGACTGTAAGTGGAGCAGGACAGGGCCCTGGGAGCAAAAGTGAGAGAGGAGCCATACACACATCAGGGCATCAAGTACCTTGAAGAAAGTATGGGCCAAACTGGAGCACTTGTTGCTAAAGATAGAACGAAGCTAAAAAGTTAGAGTGCCAACCTCCTATCTTAATACTGCAGAAAGACTGTCACCTAAGAAATAAAGACATAAATTGCAGTGGAATGTCCTAGGCATTTATCATGACAAAAGAGAAAATGATTTCCCTAGAGAACTGTAAAAGCAAACCCGGAAGAGGTCTTCAAGTATAGAGGCTGCAGAAAATTTGTCTTAAATATGGAAGAGCTCAGGGTTGGGGGTTGCCCATTCTTACTCGGAATGACCATGCTTCAGAGAATCCGAGACTGAAGATGCCATTAGTAAGGTTCACTGTTGAACAGTCAATAAAAATGCAAGTGCAGAACTAAGGCTAAGTGATGGTTTTCAGGAAAAGGACGTCTTTTATGGAGGGCATATGCTCTGACGGTGCAGACCTAATGCAGCGAATGGCGATTAGGGTGGGGTTGAGGTGAGAATACATGGGAAAGTAAACAGCTCTCTGACTGTCTTCTATGGTAATTCCCACCCTCCCAGGTATGAACTGGGAGTAAAAGAATATTACGTCAGATTAAATCCTGGGTCAGAGAAGGTTTTAGCTAATTTTCAAGAAGCCTCATATTAAGAAACCAAAAGAAGGGACAAAGATATTATACAAAGCTGTTAGTAGAAGTGTAGCCATTAGATCATGACTAGAAATACTCTCAAAAATCAAAACATACAGAAGAGGCAGAAAATACAAATAACATATTGAATAACTAACTACATAACTGTATCCATATACCTTTTAAATCATAACAAATGCATATCAAGTGTATCAAACATATATCAAATATATCAATCATTCAATACCTTTAAGTGGTCTATTCAAGTGAGAAGTTTTTAATATTTCTGTAAACTGCTGTGAAGTGATTGCCTCCAAATATTATCAAGTGAAAAGATAAATTAGGACAGGTTGCATCTAGTATGTTGTGTTCATCTAAAATATGGGCTTATGAATATAAATGCGTATTTGCTCTTATTGAAACGAAGCAATATACATACAGTATATCTATGTACATACACAAATATGATCATGTGTATAATATCCTTATAATGTAAAATGCATAAAATGCAAAAATGCAGGATGGAGCACAGGAAAAGAGGCTAGATCTCTCTGAACCTACCTTCTTTGATAGATTTGACTTTTTTTTTTTTCACTTCTTTTTTTTGTTTTGTTTTCATTTTTCCCCATCCTGAACCCTCCTCCCTCCTCTCTCCCCATACCATCCCTCTGGGTCGTCCCAGTGCACCAGCCCCAAGCATCCAGTATCGTGCATCGAACCTGGACTGGTGACTCATTTCATATATGATATTATACATATTTCAATGCCATTCTCCCAAATCATCCCACCCTCTCCCTCTCCCACAGAGTCCAAAAGACTGTTCTATACATCAGTGTCTCTTTTGCTGTCTCGTATACAGGGTTATTGTTACCATCTTTCTAAATTCCATATATATGTGTTAGTATACTGTATTGGTGTTTTTCTTTCTGGCTTACTTCACTCTGTATAATAGGCTTGACTATTATAGGTTTGACTTTTGAATCATATTAATACTTACATAAATATAAAACCAACTGAATCAGAGATATAGAAAACCCTAAAAGTAGAAATGAAAGTGAAACTAGCATTGAGACAGCAACAGAGCCACACAAAGAACAATAATTTAAAGCCATTTAAAACACAATAACTTAATGGCCCATCCCTTGATAGTCATTCCCTAAGGATATAAAGGAACTGAAAAATAATATCAAGCGGTTTTCAATAATTGCATTGGTAGTAATATTGATAACATTATTCTGATCTTATTATGATGAGAAAAAGCAAATAGGTAATTACGTCGCATCACCAGAGTTTTTCAGCCTAAGAAAAAAGGATATAAATATGAAATCAACAGTGAAGTGTTCTGTGCTTCCCTGCAAAGAAGGGACCCCACCCCCCTCAAATTTGCTTTGCATCTAGGGGCTGATGGTTGGGCCCCATCACCCCAGCTGTCCAGAGGAGAGTTTGAAGGTCTCATGACCCAGATAACTGAGGCCCTAGGGGAGCAGGCAGCTTCTCTCCAGGTCTGAAAAGGTTGAGGGAGTGAGGAAAGGAACATGGCTTGGGGTGTCACAGTGGTCGGGAGATGGGGCTGGCAGGCGGGAGTCCGCCGCTGGGGGACCTGCTGTTTGAAGAAGGGAGCCTCTGGCCTGTCTTACGGGCTCCCTCATAGGTGGGGCCGGCGTGGGACGGGAAGGGGTGCAAAGGGTGAGGCTTAAAACTCGTCAACGTCGAGCATCATAATGACAGAGTCAGGTTCCTTCTTCAGTAAATTTTGAATTGGAAATGGCTGTATCAACTCATTCTTTTAAAGAATTATTTAAATGGCTGTATTATTTCTTTTAAAATGTAAAAGAGAAGACATAATTCCCAAGATATTCCTTGAAAAGACCTTGAACTTACCCAATAGTTATGAGTGTCCTTACCTCCTAGGCTATGTCCTCTCAATACTGTTTCCTATGGAAGGAGACCTGGTTTCCCTATGGAAATAATAGTAAATTCTGTATCGGGGGCAGGAACGGGGCAGGATGACCCTAGACTAATTTGTCACATCAGTAAGCAAGGATGCTTCTCAGAGATGACTGGGGTCATGTCTAAAGAACCCAGGAGCCACGGTGAAGAGGCCCCCTCTACTCAAACTTTCGTATTCGGTTAAAAAAAAAAAAAAAAAAAACCAACAAAACTACAGTGAATTGAAACACAAAAAATAAATTCCTCAAATTTACAATGATCCTTAAAAAAATAAAAGAAAAGAAACTCACTGGTCACCTTCAGAAGATGTAAGGAAACCAGTCCATTTCGGCAAAGCAAGGGAGAAGGTCAAATGAAAACTCATCTTTTCTTACATGAGCTTGTCTCAGGGCAACCATGCAGCTGATTAGGGAATGTTTCTCTTTATAGAGGCATTCAGTAAATGCCCAGAGAAGGGAAATTGTAAAAGAATCTCACAACTCTGCAAATCCTTCATGAAAAAATACATCCAGGTGGTGATCGTGAGAGGCTACTCACATCACAGAAAGAGACTGAGCTTTGTGTGCGAGCTGCCGGCAGTAGACACCTGGATCTCCAAAGAGGTCTGGGAATAAAGCATCTGGACTGAGGTTTGGCCTCCGGATGGAACAACCCGTGTCCAGGAAACTAGAGGGAGAGGAGTCCCTATTAAACAGCACCAGTGAGAGGAAGAGGTAAGATTCAGGGGTGAGCGACTCTGCAGACAAGGAACATGGTGTCTTCAGTGTCCTGCAAGGAAACAAACAAAAAATAAAGGGGCCGAAGGAACCATACATTTAAAGGAGCAGATGAGAAAGTCTTAGATTCAGCTATGACAGAATCCAAGGATTCAGCTAAACGGGTCTTAGACTCACTCTCCAACTGCCAACAGTTGTAAAATAGAGCAAGATATCCGAGGCACTCTGCAGGAACTGGGCCATGGCCAGCTCAGGTTGCATCCTTGAGAAAGGAAGCACGAGACTGAAGTCATGTTACCACCACGCCCCCCAGCCGCACTCCGATTGTGTAGGGGTGCAGGGAGGCGAGACCAAGTGGAGAGGAGTCATCTCACTGTCCTGAGGAGCAGAGACTAGAGACCCGGGTGCTGAGAAGATGGGGGCAGGTGCTATAAGAGGAGGGGCCTCGTGCAGAGGGGTGGGCGTGCAGACACCTTGGCTGAGGGGCCTTAGCCAGGGGATGGACTGCACAAGTACTGGGCAAGACTTTGCAAAACCTGATAGCTGTTGGGAAAAAGTTTGTCCACGGAGATTTCTATATCCAAGGAAAATACCCTGTTTTTAAAGCAGGGTGTGTGTGTGTGTGTGTGTGTGTAAATAAAGACATTTTCAGATAAATACAAGCCCAGAGAACTAGCATTCACTCCCAAAACACCAGAAAATGCAATTTTAAAACCACAATGAGATACTGTTGTTACACACCCACAAGAATGGTTAAAATTAAAGAGACAGAGAACAGCCAATGCTGGGGAGGATGTGGAGCACGGGGTGGGGGGTGGGGGGCTTTCGAACGTCGCTGTGGGCACGCACGTGGCGTGACCAGGATGAAGGCTCTCAGGCATATCCTTACAAAGCCAGACATCTTCCCTGTGATCCAGCAATTCCACTCCTAGGCATTTGCCAAAGAGAAATGAAAGCATATTGCCACAAAAAGATTGGTGTGAGTAGCTACGTCCAAACCTGGGAGCTATCCAAATATCCATCAACAGGATGTTTCCTGAGAGGCTATGTTACAGTAGAGGGGCTTCCCTGGTGGCTAAAGAACCTGCCTGCCAGTGCAGGAGACACGGGTTTGTTCCTGGGTCCAGAAGATCCCCTGGAGAAGCAAATGGCAACCCACCCCAGTATTCTTGCCTGAGAAAACCCCACGGACAGAGGAGCCTGGCAGAATTCAGTACATAGGGTTGCACAAAGACAGACTGAGCGACTCAACAACAAACATTACCGTACAGGCTGTGTTCCACTCACATGGTGAGATACTACAAAGGGCTAAAAAAGAAGGAAGTCTTGGTACATAAGATACTGTGACTGAATCTCAAAGAACATGATTACTTTGGGTAGAAGGAGTTAGATGCAAATGAGTATGCCTGTCCATTTATGTGAATTTCTAAAACAGGCAGAATTCCTGTAAGATAACAGAAGTCAGTGGTTTCTGGTGGGCTGGGTGGTAGGGGAATGGACTGCAAGAGGGAACTTTCAGGGGTGATGGAAACCCTTTATAGTTTGATGAATGTGTTCATCACACAAATGGTTATATTTGACAAAACAAGGATCTGTATGTCTTGGTATATGAAAAATTTTACCTGAATTAAAAAAACATTTTATAATCAAATGAATACAATTCACGGGCCTTTTTAGACTTGATTTAGAAAAATCAACTGTTAAGGACACATCCATAAGGCAGCTGGAGAAATTGGGTCACTGAATGAGTATTTGATGATACTAACTGGCTGACTTTATTTTTGGTGCTCCAAAATCACTGCAGATGGTGATTGCAGCCATGAAATTAAAAGACGCTTACTCCTTGGAAGGAAAGTTATGACCAACCTAGACAGCATATTAAAAAGCAGAGACATTGCTTTGCCAACAAAGGTCCGTCTAGTCAAGGCTATGGTTTTTCCTGTGGTCACATATGGATGTCATGTATGGATGACATGTCATGTATGGATGTGAGAGTTGGACTGTAAAGAAAGCTGAGCACAGAAGAATTAATGTTTTTGAACTGTGGTGTTGGAGAAGACTCTTGAGAGTCCTTTGGACTGCAAGGAGATCCAACCAGTCCATTCTGAAGGAAATCAGCCCTGAATATTCATTGGAAGGACTGATGCTAAAGCTGAAACTCCAATACTTTGGCCACCTGATGCGAAGAACTGACTCATTTGAAAAGACCCTGATGCTGGGAAAGATTGAGGGCAGGAGGAGAAGGGGACGACAGAGGATGAGATGGTTGGATGGCATCACTGACTCGATGGACATGAGTTTGTGTGAACTCCGAGAGTTGGTGATGGACAGGGAGGCCTGGCATGCTTAGGTTCATGGGGTCGCAAAGAGTTGGACACGACTGAGCGACTGAACTGAACTCAACTGAAGGAAATGCTTTTGATGTGATAATAGTATTATTATTGTGACAATGGTATTGTTATGTTAAAAGACTTCTGTTAGAGATACACACTACATATTTATGGAGGAAGAGATAGAATGTGTGGGATTTATTTAAAAATAAGCCACTGGAGGGCTTCTCTGGTGGCTCAGTGGTAAATCCTCCAAGGCAGGAGACACGGGTTCAATCCCTATTGTGGGAAGATCCCACATGCCAAGGAGCCTAAACCCGTATGCCACAACTATTCAGCTTGTGCTCTAGAGCCTGGGAGCCACAACTCCTGAAGCTTGTGTGCCTTAGCGCCAGTGCTCTGAAACGAGAGAAGCCACTGCAATGAGAAGCCCCCACATCGCAACTAGAAAGCAGCCCCCACTCACCACAACCAGAGAAAAGCAGCGAAGACCCAGCACAACCAAAAATAAACACGTAAATAAAAGTATTAAAAAAAACAGTTTATTAAAAAAAATAATAAACCAGTGGAGGTCAGAGGTGGAAGTGTCCTGGGGACACGGATGAACGCAAATGCCTGTGTACATCAATTGTTGGAGCTGAGTGATAGGTACATGGGGGTTCTTCACGTTACACTTATTGCCTCTGTAAGTTTAAACTTTTCCAGGAGAAAAAGTTTTAAAAGTTAAGCATAAGAATATCAGGAGGCATTTCATGGGCGGGCATGGGGTTCTTTGGCAGGGGTCAGGATGAGGGTGGAGCAGGCAAGGCAGAGATGCCAAAGAGACAGAGGAACCCAAGTGTGTTAGTCTTAAGGGAACAGTTAAGACCTACGGCCTTCCTGACCAGGTAATTACTGGGCTCTGGGTGGGGTCCTGGAGCTGCCTCCCGCAGCTAGACAGGCCACACGACAAGCCTATGCCTTAAAGAAGTTTCTATTAACATTTTCAAAGTACAGTTCAGTTCAGTCTCTCAGCCGTGTCCGAAATGCTAGAAATTACCGTTAGTTCAGTTCAGTCCCTCAGTCGTGTCCGACTCTTTGCGACCCCATGGACTGCAGCACACCAGGCCTCCCCATCCATCACCAACTCCCAGAGTTTACTCAAACTCATGTCCATTGAGTCAGTGATGCCATCCAACCATCTTATCCTCTGTTGTCCCCTTCTCCTGCCTTCAATCTTTCCCAGCATCAGGGGCTTTTCCAATGAGTCAGTTCTTTGTATCAGGTGGCCAAAGTATTGGAGCTTTCCGATGAATATTCAGGACTGATCTCCTTTAAGATGGACTGGTTAGAACTCCTTGCTGTCCAAGGGACTTTCAAGAGTCTCCTCCAACACCACAGTTCAAAAGCATCAATTCTTCAGCACTCAGCTTTCTTTACAGTCCAACTCTCACATCCATACAGGACTATTGCACTTAAGTAAGCAATTACTGTACTTAAAATTTTTTTTTACTTAAAAAATATTTGACTTGAAAAAAAGACTTCTGTACTTAAGTAACCAATTACTGTACTTAAAAAAGTTTTACTTAGAAAAAGTATTTTACTTGAAAAAAAAAGTCTACTGTACTTCAGTAAGCAAATACTGTACTTAAAAAATTCTCTGAAAAATTTTAAAGTACAGTAATTGCTAGCATTTCAAGCAAAAATCTAGCCTTGGGCATTTCTTGAAAGCCAAAAGAAAAAAGAAAAAGGAAAAAAGAGTAAAGAAAAACCGAATCAGGCCACCCGCATCAGGCCCAGCCGGCTCACGACGTCTGGAGCCAGTGGCCTGAGCGACCCCGCAGCATCCTGGCCGCCCCTCGGCTGGGATGCCCCTCGGCTGGGATGCCCCTCGGCTGGGATGCCCCTCGCCCGGAAGCTGGGAGGACGAGCCCGCGCGGCGCCCCGAGCGCGATGGGCGGGGCCGCAGCGCCACCTGGCGACCAAGCGGGGCCACTGCGCCTTCAGGAAGAGACGCAGGTCCGGGCGCGAGCGCAGCTGCAGCCCTGCGGAGCTGGGACAGGGGCTTACGACGCACGGGGCCGCGTCTGTGCGACTCTGCGGGGAAGACACCTTCACGTCTCCGCGTTTGTGCCTGAGGTCATTGCACGTCTCGGAGCTGTGCTGGTACGGGGAAGGGGCGCTGGGCGGGTGCTGTAGACACGGCTGCCTTGTGCCAACGCGCGCGGGGTTGCCCTGTATCTCGCCCGGCAAGGAGGGGCCTGGAGACCGGCAGGTCCTGTCCGCTGGGTTTCCTGGAATCACGGGTCTTCCTCCAAAGCAAAGCCAAACCGAGTACTGCCGGAGTAAGACTGATCCAGATAAAAACCGTCATCGACGGGAAAACTCTGAATGCCGTTCGGTGCCAGTCTGTTCCAAAATACTATGGGAGAAATGCCTTTGGCTGTCTCATGAAGACTTTGCATCATTATTGCAGTAATTCTTTTGAATAATTTGTCAGTGCTGTAATGATACATTATTGTCTGAAAATTTTGACCTTTTCTTAAAAAACAGTTTGGAAACTTTAGACATACCTGCCCAATTCTGTTTTAGGCATGTATGAAGTTTCTACTGAATGCCAGGCAGTGTGTTAAAAGGGCAAATATGATGATTTGTGTTGCAAAAAGGCACGCGGTCTGCAGGGGAGAGTTACCTGAGACCATGAATGGGGTGTGATGGACTTGAAAGAGCTATAGAGGAGCCTGTGTGTTATTCAGAGGCTTGGACTAGTGCGCCATCTAGAGAAAGATCTCGGTAGTCAGACAGCTGTGCTGTGCTCAGTCGCTCAGTCCTGTCCAGCTCTTGGCCATCCCATGGACTGCAGTCAGCCAGGATTCTCTGGCCATGGGGATTCTCCAGGCAAGAACAGTGGAGTGAGTTGCTATACCCTTCTCCAGGGGATCTTCACAACCCAGGTATCAAACCCAGGTCTCCTGCATTTCAGATGGATTCTTTACCAACTGAGCCACCAGGGAAGCCAAAGAATACTGCAGTGGGTGACCTATCCCTTATCCAGAGAATTTTCCTGACCCAGGAATCGAATCAGGGTCTCCTGCATTGCAGGCAGATTCTTCATCAGCTGAGCTACCAGGGAAGCCCAGTCAGACAGCAGTAACCACACCAAAGATATCATGAGGGTATGTGCACAAGAATGAACCCAGTTCTGGTTAACTTCCATTTCTGTGCAGCTGGGAATTTTCTCCAGGTAAACTTTGTAGAGAGACTGAACTGTGAGAAGTGTGCAGGGTGTTAGAATCTGTTGTCCTGAGCTTACTACCTGGAGCTCTGAGTTAGTTAACATGATTGCAATTTTTATCAAGGGCCTGTTCTGTATCAAACCTCTGCTCAGCACTGCAGGCTTCTCAGCGTCCCAGAAACTGTGGTTATTACTGCCAGGGGCAGGACCGTGTGAGATTCTGGGGTGCAAAATGTAAGGAAGTGTTTGTGTTACCAAGCACAAGTTCTTGTGCTCAGTGCACAGTGAGGCCAAACAAACCATCAGAGTTTGGAGCAGAGAAAAGTTTACTGCAGGGCTAGGCAAGGAGACAGGTGGCTCATGCCCCAAAGCCCTATCCTGAATGTACAGCCTGACAGGTGAAAATGTTTCCAAAACTCAGCCTCTGTACACTGGTGATTGATTAAATCTCGGAGACAGTTTTGGTTAAAGTGGGGCTTCCCCAGTGGCTTAGCAGTAAAGAATCTGCCTGCAATGCAGGAGACACAGACAGGAGATACAGGTTCGATCTCTGAATTGGGAAGATACTCTGGAGAAAGGAAATGGCAACCCCTCCAGTATTCCTGCCTGGGAAATCCCAATCTATGGGGTCGCAAAAGAGTTGGACCCAGGACTCAATAACAACCACAACAGCAGAAAGGAAGAGCTTTATTGCTTTGCCAGGCAAAGAGGGCCACAGCAGGACAGTGGCCTCAAAACTGTATGACCACCCCTGGAGCAGGTACTGCAGAGTCTTACAGTGTTAAAGGGCAGGGTGTGGTCACTTCATGGACAGTCTTCTGATTGGCTGGTGGTGAGGTAATTGGGAGTTAGCATGATCAACTTCTGGTTCCACCCAGTGTGGGGTCTACACGTTTGTGGGCAGCACATAGTTAACTTCTCCCACATGGTGGGGGTTTCTGTATCTGCTAAACAGCTCCAAAGACAATGAATGGCTCAGAATGTTACCCATAGCCCTTGAGGAGGAGCTAAGACTTCTTCAGTTCAGTTCAGTTCAGTTCAGTCGCTTAGTCGTATCCGACTCTTTGCGACCCCATGGACTGCAGCACACCAGACCTCCCTGTCCATCACCAACTCCTGGAGTTTACTCAAACTCATGTCCATTGATTCGGTGATGCCGTCCAACCATCTCATCCTCTGTCATCCCCTTCTCCTCGAACCTTCAATCATACCCAGCATCAGGGTCTTTTCCAATGAATCAGCTCTTTGCATCAGGTGACCAAAGTATTGGAGTTTCAGCTTTAGCATCAGTCCTTCCAATGAATATTTGGGACTGATTTCCTTTACGATGGGCTAGTTTGATCCCCTTGCAGTCCAAGGGCCTCTCAAGAGTCTTCTCCAACACCACAGTTGAAAAGCATCAATTCTTCAGTGCTCAGCTTTCTTTATAGTCCAACTCTCACACCTTGACTTTGTTTAATGGCTAAAGTATTGTTCTTTTGCCTTGCTTGGCTCTTTTCCTTTCTTTCAGCATTTTCTCACTTCACTGATTACATTTATTCTTTGACTAAAGGTTTTTTAACAAGCAAAAAGGCAGGCAGAGGGCATGGGTGGGCATATATTCTGGGAAGGCCTCCTAGGATCCTGCTGCATTACAGAGGCTTCTGCAGTCGACATGGACTGGCCAGGTCATGAACAGCAGCCCTGCCCTGTGGGGAACCGGCCCCCACCCTTTGCTCACCCCTCCACCGAGAACACACCTGCCTCTTGGCACTTGTCACAGACTGAAGCTCTAATTCACATTATCATTTGATACAAATACTGATGCTGATCATGTTGGAAGTCAGGGCAGTGTCTCCCATCTGTTGTGAGCCAGGCAGGACAGTCCCCGGTTTCCTGTGCTATCTCATTATCCTTTGTGACAATCTGGTGGGAGAAGAATCATCTCTATTTGGGAGAAATATGTGGTACACGTATACAATAGAATATTACTCAGCTAGAACAAAGAGGGAGTACCTCAAGGCTGCATATTGTCACCCTACTTACTTAACTTGTATGCAGAGTACATCACGAGAAATGCTGGGCTGGAGGAAGCACAAGCTGGAGTCAAGATTGCTGGGAGAAATATCAATAACCTTAGATATGCAGATGACATCACACTTATGGCAGAAAGTGAAGAAGAACTAAAGAGTCTCTTAATGAAAGTGAAAGAAGAGAGTGAAAAAGTTGGCTTAAAGCTCAACATTCAGAAAACTAAGATCATGGCATCCGGTCCCATCACTTCATGGCAGATAGATGGAGAAACAGTGGAAACAGTGTCAGACTTTATTTTTCTGGGCTCCAAAATCACTGCAGATGGTGATTGCAGCCATGAAATTAAAAGACGTGTACTCCTTGGAAGGAAAGTTATGACCAACCTGCTGCTACTGCTGCTAAGTCGCTTCAGTCGTGTCCGACTCTGTGCGACCCCATAGACGGCAGCCCACCAGGCTCCCCCATCCCTGGGATTCTCCAGGCAAGAACACTGGAGTAGGTTGCCATTTCCTTCTCCAATGCATGAAAGTGAAAAGTGAAAGTGAAGTCGCTCAGTCGTGTCCGACTCCTAGTGACCCCATGGACTGCAGCCCACCAGGCTCCTCCATCCATGGGATTTTCCAGGCAAGAGTACTAGAGTGGGGTGCCATTGCCTTCTCCAATGACCAACATAGACAGCATATTAAAAAGCAGAGACACTACTTTGTCAACAAAGGTCCATCTAGTCAAGGCTATGGTTTTCCCAGTAGTCATGTATGGATGTGAGAGTTGGACTATAAAGAAAGCTGAGCGCTGAAGAATTGATGTTTTTGAACTGTGGTGTTGGAGAAGACTCTTGAGAGTCCTTTGGACTGGAAGGAGATCCAACCAGTCCATCCTAAAGGAGATCAGTCCTGGGTGTTCATTGGAGGGACTGATGTTGAAGCTTAAACTCCAATACTTTGGCCACCTGATGCGAAGAGCTAACTCATTTGAAAAGACCCTGATGCTGGGAAAGATTGAAGGCAGGAGGAGAAGGGGACAACAGAGGATGAGATGGTTGGATGGCATCACTGACACAATGGACATGGGTTTGGGTGCACTCCGGGAGTTGGTGATGGACAGGGAGGCCTGGTGTACTGTGGTTCACGGGGTCACAAAGAGTCGGATACGACTGAGCGACTGAACTGAACTGAACTGGTGGTAAAAGTAGAGTCTGAGGCCGTAAAGAGCAATATTGCATAGGAACTTAGAATGTCAGGTCTATGAATCAAGGCAAAGTGGAAGTGGATAGGAATGGGTGACTTTAATTCAGATGACCATTTTATCTACTTCTGTGGGCAAGAATCCCTTAGAAGAAATGGAATAGCTCTCATAGTCAACAAAAGAGCCCCAAATGCAATACTTGGGTGCAATCTCAAAAATGACAGAATGATCTTGGCTTATCTTTGAGGCAAACCATTCAATATCACAGAAATTGAAGTCTGTTTCCCAACCACTAACACTGAAGAAGCTGAAGTTGAACAGTTCTGTGAAGACTTACAAGACCTTCTAGAGCTAACACCAAAAGAAGGTGTTCTTTTCATCATAGGGGACTGGAATGCAAAAGTAGGAGGTTCAGAGATACCTGGAGTAACAGACAAATTTGGCCTTGGAGTAGAAAATGAAGCAGGGCAAAGGCTAACAGAGTTTTGCCAAGAGAACACACTGGTCTTAGCAAACACTCTCTTCCAACAACACTAGAGATGACCGTACACATGGACAGATGGTCAGTACCCAGATCAGACTGATTACATTCTTTTTTAGCTGAAGATGGAGAAGCTCTACACAGTCAGCAAAAACAAGACTGGGAGCTGACTGTGGCTCAGATCATGAACTGCTTCTCGCAAAATTCAGACTTAAATTGAAGAAAGTAGGGAAAACCACCAAGCCATTCAGATATGACCTAAATCAAATCCCTTATGCTTATACAATGAAAGTGACAAGTAGATTCAAGGGATTAGATCTGGTAGTCACGGTGCCTGAAGAACGATGGGCAGAGGTTCATGACATTGGATAGGACGGTGGTTTAGTTACTAAGTTGTGTCTGGCTCTTGCAACCCCATGGTCTGTAGCCCGCCAGGCTCCTCTGTCCATGGGATTCTCCAGACGAGAATACTGGAATGGGTTGCCATTTCCTTCTCCAATTGCATAGGAGGTGCTGATCAAAACCATCCCCAAGAAAAAGAAATGCAAAAAAGGCAAAATGGTTGTCTGAGGAGGCTTTACAAATAGCTGAGAAAGTAAGAGATGAGAAAGGCAAAGAAGAAAAGGAAAGTTATATCCATCTGAATGTGGAGTTCCAAAGAATAGCAAGGAGAGATAAGAAAGACTTCTTTAGTGAGCAATGCAAAGAAATAGAAGAAAACAATAGAATAGGAAAGACTAGAAATCTCTTCAAGAAAATTAGAGATACCAAGGGAATATTTCATGCAAAAATGAACACAATGAAGGGTAGAAATGGTGTGAACCTAAAGCAGAAGAAACTAAGAAGAGGTGGCAAGAATACACAGAAGAACTGTTTAAAAAAGATCTTAATGACCCAGATAACTGCAATGGTGTGATCACTCACCTAGAGCCAGACATCCTGGAATGCCAAGTCAAGTGGGCCTTAGGAAGCATCACTATGAACAATGCTAGTGGAGATGATAGAATTCCAGCTGAACTATTTCAAATCCTCAGAAGATGATTCTGTTAAAGTGCTGCACTCAATATGCCAGTTAAATTTGGAAAACTCAGCAGTGGCCACAGGAATGGAAAAGGTCAGTTTTCATTTCAATCCCAAAGAAGGGCAGTGCCAAAGAATGTTCAAATTACCATATATTTGCACTCATTTCACATGCTAACAAGGTAATGCTCAAAATCCTGCAAGCTAGACTTCAACAGTAGGTGAACTAAGAATTTCCAGATGTACAAGCTGGATTTAGAGAAGGCAGAGGAACCAGAGATCAAACTGCCAGCATCCAATGGATCATAGAAAAAGCAAGGAAATTCCAGAAAACATCTACTTCTTCTTCATTGACTATGTTAAAACCCTTTGACTGTGTGGGTCTGTTAAAACCCTTTGACTGTGTGGGTCACAACAAACTGGAAAATTCTTAGAGAGATGGGAATACCAAACCACCTTACGGGCTTCTTGAGAAACCTGTATGCAGGTCAAGAAGCAACAGTGAGAACTGGACATTGAACAATGGGCTGGTTCAAAATTGGGAAAGAAGTACATCAAGGCTGTATATTGTTACCCTGTTTATTTAACTTATATGCAGAGTACATCATGCAAAATGCTAGACTGCATGAATCACAAACTGGAATCACGATTGCCGGGAGAAATATCAATAACCTCAGATATGCAGATGACACCACCCTTATGGCAGAAAGCAAAGGGGAACTAAAGAGCTTCTTGATGAAGGTGAAAGAGGAGAGTGAAAAAGCTGGCTTAAGACTCAACATTCATAAAATGAAGATCACGGCATCTGGTCCCATCACTTCATGGCAAATAGATGGGGAAACAATGGAAACTGTGAGAGATGTTATTTTGGAGGGCTCTAAAATCACTGCAGACGTGACTATAGCCATGAAATTAAAATACACTTGCTTTTTGGAAGAAAGCTATGACAAACATAGACAGCATATTAAAAAGCAGAGACATCACTTTGCCTACAAAGAACCATATAGTCAAAGCTATGGTCTTTGCGGTAGTCATGTATGGATGTGAGAGTTGGATCATAAAGACTGAGTGCCAGACGATTGATGCTTTTAAGCTGTGGTGTTGGAGAAGACTCTTGAGAGTCTCTCGGACTTCAAGGAGATCCAACCAGTCCATTCGAAAGGAAATAAACCCTGGATATTCATTGGAAGGACTGATGCTGAAGCTGGAGCTCCAATACTTTGGCTACCTGATGCAAAGAGCCAAGTCATTGGAAAAGACGCTGATGCTGGAAAGATTGAGGGCTGGAGGAAAAGGGGAAGACAGAAGATGAGATGGTTGGATGGCATCACCGACTCCATGGACGTGAGTTTGAGCAAACTCCGGGAGTTGCTGAAGGACAGGAAAGCCTGGCATGCTGCAGTCCATGGAGTCGCAAAGAGTCAGACATGACTGAGTGACTGAACAACAATAACAGCGAATGATGAACGCAGTCACTGAGGCCCGGGGCACGTGTCCTTGTTAACATGCGTATATCCTCATGATTTCAGAGTTACAGCATGTTCTTGGCTTCTGCAGGGAATAAGTGTCCACAGATAAAGTCCTAGGAATCAGAAGGACCTGAACCCAGCCCTTGACTCTAGGAAAGGACACATCTCCATTGTTAACTCAATCTGCTGGAGGTGAGCTCACGGAAAGCTTGCTTGGAAGAGCTGTGGCCATAATTAGCACAATCCCTCCCCCTTCTCGATGAGCTCATGTCTTAGGATAGAGACCCCATGCCTGCTCCTCCTGTAGGTGCAGGTTTTGTTCCACTTACTGGGCTCTCAGAGGAAGGGCTTGTTCGAGCTGGGATTAAACAGACACAGCAGGTGCTACTTCTAAGAAGTTCTACACATTTTTTCCCCTTAACCAATTCTTTGTGGTTCCCCACAGTGGCACCTGATGCTTGAGATGTTCAAGGGTGGATGTGGAAAGAAGAGAATTTACCCGGGCTTGTCGCTGACTTCTGCCTCGGGCCGCATGAGTGAGTGGGTGAATGGATGGGACGATAATATAATGACAACAATAATAATGATAATGACATAGCATTTAGGCAGCCCTTCCTATGTAAGCTGAGTACCATAGAGATCAGTGTTTCTCAACTCTGGAATCCCATTAGAATCCCCTGGAAAGCTTTAAACAGGAAACTCTGAACTCTATCCCTGACCAGCTTAATGTAGGACCTTTGCTTTCATGACAAAAGACTCTCAGTCTGAGAGTCACCAAGGTGGATTTTGTCATCTCAGGCTCACGAAAGGCCTGAGACCAGTTTACAGGTGAGGTAATGGCACTAAGAGCCCCTTCATCTCAGGGGTAATTGAAATACCATTTCAATTCTTTTCGATTTTATCAAAGTCCAACTTAGCGATTTTCTTTCTTCAAGAATCTTATTTATTAATTATTATGGCCACCTGATGTGAAGAGCTGACTCATTTGAAAAGACCCTGATGCTGTGAAAGATTGAGGGTGGGAGGAGAAGGGGAGGACAGAGGATGAGATGGTTGGATGGCATCACTGACTCAATGGACATGAGTTTGGGTAGACTCCAGGAGTTGGTGATGGACAGGGAGGCCTGGGGTGCTGTGGTTCATGGGGTCACAAAGAGTCGGACAAGACTGAGCGACTGAATGAACTGAACTGATTATTATTTCGGCTGGGCTGGGTCTTGGTTGCTGTATCCGGGCTCCTCTTCCTTGTGGTGTGTGGGCTTCTCACTGCGGTGGCTCCTCTCGTGTAGCACAGGCTCTAGGCACGTGGGCCTCAGCAGCTGTGGCACGCGGGCTCTAGACTGCTGTCTCAATAGTTGTGGCACCCGGGCTTAGCTGCTCAGAGGCATGTGGGACCTTCCCAGACCAGGGATCGAACTGGTGTCTCCTGCATGGCAAGGCGGATTCTCAACCACTGGACCATCAGGGAAGCCCCTAGACTTTTTGTTTTGGTTTTGAGCCTAAAAATATGCACCTTTCTCTGTCTTACTTGTTTGCTCAAGTTGCTTGGTCCTGTCAGACTCCTTGCAGCCCCGTGGACTGTAGCCTGCCGGTTCCTCTGTCCATGGAATCTTCCAGGCAAGAATACTGGAGTGGGTGGCCATTTTTTACTGTCTTAGGCTGGCAGATTCTAGCATCGTCTCTTAGCTGTGTGAGCTGGGTGACTTTTTGGCAGTCTCAATTCCTGAGCACCAGTGGCTTCACGGCATCCTGAGATCCTCCTCTTTTTCTTTGTTCCTGGCCCTGGAGTAACAATTGATGACTTTTCTCCCTGAGATGCTCATGTCCTAGAACGTCCGCGGCCCATCCCAACTCCGCCTCTTTTCCACATCAGGTGCATTTACATCCTGCCTTTCGTGATTTCATTGCAAAGCCTGTCCCTTGAGGGCACCCCGCCCGCTACCCGAGACCCCGAGCCCTGGGCTCTGCTGCCCCGCACCTCTGACCCCTGCACAGATCTGGAGGCTGCAAACCCAAGGCCCAGTGGTCCGCAGGGCTGGCTCCCCTGGGTCTCTCCCCCGGCCTTGCGGACCCCCTTCTTGCTGTGTCCTCAAACGGCCTTTCCTCTGCGCGTGAGCTCCTGCTGGCTTTTCCTTTTCTTATAGGGACTCCAGTCCTGTGGGATCAGGACCTGCAGCCGTGAGGGTTAATTTTGAGTCCGGATCCGCTTCTGTGATTTCCCCGCCTTTGTTATTATAGGCATAGAGTGGCCTGCTCCAGGGAGCCCTGCCTGCCCACTTTGACCTGACCCTTGGGCTAGGATGCCCTGGTTTGGCTCACAAGGAGATAGCCTGGCCCTGCCCACCTGTGAAGGCTTGTAAGGAAGTGAAACTAACACACCCCCCTCTCTGAGGCTTGCCATTTTAGGAGATATTTGCAAGAATTAAACGGTTTTTTTTTTTTTTTTTAACTTTGTTTCTTCCCCTACCCCCATCTCTGATCCCTAAAAGAACCTGGCTTCCAGGCCCCCACAAGATGGCTATTTTGAGGCGCTAATCTGCCATCTTCTTGGTCAGCCAGCCTTCCAAATAAGGCCATCTTCCTTGCCTCGACACCTCCTCTGGGATGTACTGGCCAATTTGGGCTCTTGGGTAGCAGACCCATTCTAATGACCTCATGTGTTTGATTACCTCCAAATACAGTCCCAGTCTGAGGAACTGGGGTTGGGACTTCAACGCTGTGTGTTAACAGGACACAGTTCTGCCCATAACTCACCTACGGTTGAGGAGACCCTGGGATGGTGGCAGTGGGAGGGCTGGGTGGCTCTGCTCGGGGTGGAAGGTTTCTGGGGTCCAGCCTGCAGACTGCAGGAGAGAAGCCTGCCATGTCGGGACTGTCCAGGCTCCTCTGGACCTCTTCTTCGTATTGGATGTGTCGTCTTAACTAAATTATTTTTTTAATCTTTGTAAATCAATTATACTTCAATAAAAAATTGAAAAATGAAAATAATAAAAAGTAAAAAATTTTGTGCTGTGCCCTGGTTTTCTCATCTGTAGCATGGGGGTGAGAACAGAATAATATCTGTCACTTGTCATCCATATAGTGGGGGTGGGCAGAGAGGAGAGGAGGCGGAGAGGGCCAGCAGGATGACTCGTGAGGGGAACCCTTGCGTGGGGGCCCAGCCAGGAGAGCCCGCTGCTCTGAAGACAGGGCTCCAGGGACGGGGGCGGGGAGGGGAGAAGCCTGACTCTCTGCCAGAGCCAGACCCTGAGTATCCTCTTTATTCTCCACTAGTCGCCTGGCTTCTCACCCACCACTGGCGTTCCCTTTCCTTCAAAACCAGACGGGGGCAAACAAGCCCAGGGCGCTGGTGTTCCCCGCCTCCCTGCCAGGCCTGCCTCCTTATCCTTATTCTGGCCTGTGGCCGGCCTGAGGCCCCACTTTGGCCTGACTCTGGATTTCATGTGTCGGGAGTCGATCCTGGTCCCAGCTCAGAAGTGGGACTGCAGGACCTTACTGGAGTTCTAGGCGTAAGTTTTTTGAGAAAACTACATATTATTTTCCATAGCAGCTGTGTCATTTTCCATTCACAAACTCCTCAACACTTGTTCTCTCTCTCTTTATATATATATATAAAATCACCATCCTAACAGGTATAAGGCTCATCAAATGATGAATACATAAAGAAAAGTTGCTATATACAAACAGTGGACTATTATTCAGCCTAAAAACAGAAGGAAATAAAAAAAAAAAAAAAACAGAAGGAAATCAGATTCTTTGCCCATAGAGGTTATTACAGAATATTGAGAATCTGACAAATAACGATTATATATGTATATATAACTGAATCGCTTTGCTTTACCCCTGAAGCTAATACAACCTTGTAAATCAACTGTTGCTGTTGTTGTTTAGTTGCTAAGTCCTGTCTCACTCTTTCGACCCCGTGGACTATAGCTCACCAGTCTTCTCTGTCCGTGGGATTTCCCAGGCAAGAATACTGGAGCCGGTTGCTATTTACTTCTCCAGGTGATCTTCCTGACCCAGGGATCGAACCTGCATCTCTTGCAAGGGGAAATGGATTCTTTACCACTGAGCCACCAGGGATACCCCTACTGCATTCTAATTTAAAATAAGTTAGAAGTCCTGAGGCCAGAGGCCTGCAGAATGAGCATTTGTTTGGAAAAGGCCTTCATAAAAGTTTACATTTTTTGAGCTCTGTGATCGGCTTCAACTTGCTCCTAATTGCTCGGGTGATGGGTGTAATAGCAAAGCGGGAGATAATGATGGAGGAGGCCATTACCTGAACGGCAGTCTGTGTGCCAGCATGGAGAGAGGCGAGTCTCCCCTCCTGGAGTCGAAGCCCCTTTGTTCTGCAACAGGAAACCCGTCATAACCTGAGGGCAGCACCAGTTTTAGACCCGAAGCTCTCAGGTGAGGTGCAGCTGGAGCTCAATGACTGCTCTGCGGTTGTCTCTTCATCAGGAGGACGTGTCTACCGAGACGATCTCCTCTGCAAACACAGACACTGATTTTATAATTTGCTCTCAGGCAACTGATAGCGGGGCTGTTTTTCTCCTGCCTTTTCACAGCAGCTAAATCAACCAGGGCTTTTCAGAGCTCAGCAAACCATCATTAAAAACAAAAGTTATTAGTTTCGACACCAAACAGTAAATCAATGTGAAGACTTTGATGGCTTCATGAAGGGAGATCTCTGTTTCCTGGGTCCTGATCCAGGGCTGACCTGTAAGCTGACCCTACAGAGGGGACCCCTGTGGTGTGCCTGTGAATGGGCACCCTCCTGCCGGGGTTTGAAATGCTTGCCTGTGTGTGTGCTAAGTCACTTCAGTTGTGTCCAACTCTTTTCGACCCTATGGACTGTAGCCTGCCAGGATCCTCTGTCCATGGGATTCTCCAAGCAAGAATACTGGAGTGGGTTGCCTTGTCCTCCTCTGGGGGATCTTCCTGACCCAGGGATCGAACCCCTGTCTCCCATGTCTCTTGCATTGTCAGGCAGGTTCTCTACCACTAGCATCCCCTGAAATTGCTGCATCTCCAGGTAAAGAAGGTGGACCATTGCATAGCTTCCTTGGCTGGAGCCCTCAGGCTTATGAAGGCTACTCCCCATTCAGGTCCTGCAGGTTCACGGACAGAGAAAGAGAAAACGGAAAGAAGGGAAAAATGAAACGCGGCTGAAAGGAGTGAGTGCAATTCACATCTACACGCCCACTTTCTCCTTTATCCTCTCGCAGAGCCTCCTCCCATCTCTCATGTTCCTTCTCTTCTTTGGGATGTTCCCTCCTTTCTGCAGCCCTGGGTTTGGACTGATCGCTGCTCTTTTAGGATTTGCACAGGGTACCTGCTTCCTGTTAGCCCTGAGCAGAGATGGGGGCCTGGTTGGTCCACAAACTGTGACTGTTAAATGAGCAAGAATGTTGGCGTCTGAATCTCTGGATGACCTTGGGACACTCTCGCCTGGCATTCTAGAACTGTTCCGAACCAGCTGCTGTAGACCAGACGGCAGGTTTTGTTCTCTCTGGACCTCAGTTTTCTGTCTTCAAACCTTGATGTGTGTGTTTTAATTTTTTTACTTTAAAGATTTTTTTTTTTTTTTGATGTGGCCCACGTTTAAACTCTTATCGAATTTGTTCCAGTATGCTTCTGTTTTATGTTTTGGTTTCTTGCCCTCCAGGCGTGTGGGATCTTGGCCCCCTGACTAGGGATCAAATCCATACCCCCTCTATTGGAAGGCGAAGTCTTAACCACCGGACTAACAGGGAAGTCCCCCTTGATGTGCTTAAAATTATTTTTCTTCATTATCTGTAAAGCCCTTTATTCAAACTAATAAAATACGGGAATGTGTTTTGAGTGGGGTGAGGGGATAGAGGGGTCAGGAAGACGACCCCAGCCCTGTAGCCCTGATCCCCCGTGGAGGCCCATGGGGTCCAGGTGGTTCCTAAGATCCTTGGCGGTTCTGCACTCACTGGCTTGGAGGTTTATGTCCACCACCTGGTCCATCAGTTCTGTCTTGGGTCAGTTGCTTCCTTGGGCTGGTTGTACTCATTTGAGGGGCCAACACTCACCTGGCTGCCACTCTTCCAGGTCAGCCGTCTATGATTCTACAAGATACCTATGATTCAACACATGGGAGCAGTTGGCAGTCATCCTTCTGTGGGTGCCCTGCCCCGGCCTCTCTGCATCCCTAGGGTCTCCCCTCATTTTGGTGTCACCCTGCCAATGGTCACCCACCCTCAGAGCTGCAGGTGCAGACACCTCACAACCTGTCTCTTTTCTTTCCTTCTGACCCCTTGTCTCTCTTCCATTGCATGAGTCATGAACACAGCTGCCAGATGAAGCTTTTGAAAAACTTTTGCCCACCCATCACATTCCTCCCTAGAAAGTTTAACAACAACCCCCCCCTCCAACATGCCCCAGTAACCATGAAATAAAGCCCCAGTTCTTGGCATGGCATTTAGGGCTGAGCACATTCTACTTGGAAAATACCCTGATGCTGGGAAGGATTGAGGGCAGAAGAAGAAGAGGGTGACAGAGGATGAGATGGTTGGATGACATCACTGATTCAAGGGCAAAATCTGGGAGATGGTGAAGGACAGGGAAACCTGGCATGCTGCAGTCCCATGGGATGGAGAAGAGGCGGACACGACTCGGCTACTGAAGAGCATTCTAGTTACCACCCATCTTCCCAGTTCTGCCTCTTAAGGGTGCTCAGCCACCTCATCACCTGCACTGGGCTGGCTTGCTGGCTTCCTTCCAAATTGGGGGGAGGAAGGAAAGAGAGGAAGAAAGAAAGGCTCACGGGTAAAAACAGGAGGGAGAGGAGTTGGAATCTGTTCTGCCTTGACTCTGGCCAACTCTCCCAGAACCCAGTCTCCTTGCTGGAGGACAGAGAGCTCCCATCCCCCCACTCACTTCTTCCATCAGTGGTAGAGTTTCCGGAACTCAGGATTTGGTTCAAAAACAAAAAACCCTTAGGATAATGGCAGGATTGTGGTGATCAAATGAGCGGACAAGGATTTGCGTTAGTTGCTCAGTTATGTCTGGCTCTTTGTGACCCCATGGACTGTAGCCCACCAGGCTCCTCTGTTCATGGGATTCTCCAGGCAAGAAGACTGCAGTGGGTTGCCATGCCTTTCTCCAGGGAATCTTCCTGACCCAGGAATCGAACTCAGGTCTCCTGCATTGCAGGCAGATTCTCTGAGCCACCAGGGAAGCTTGATGGGGATTTAATCATAATTTATTAACAATCTCAAAGTGTATCTCAGTGTGTCTTGGTCTGTCCTATAGAAACTAGATTCTGACGGAATGAATGGATGCGGTTAAATACACCTGCCCCACCCCCAGCCCCGCCAACAGCATGCTGGAACACCACGCGTGGTAAGTGGGCATCGCTGATGTTAGCCGGGGGTGTCACCTCATAAAGGATCAGGCGTTCAGCAAGTATTTACTGTCCATCTTTGGTTCCCAAAGTGCCGTCTGGAACCTTAGGGAAGCCCCAGCGAGTGGCGCAAGAGAGGGCTGTGTGGCCTCTTGTGAGTTGCTGAACCCCTCTGACCCTCAGTTTTCTCACTTGGGAAAGCGGAAAGCCTAGACTGGTTGACACAAGTGAAGCTCACAGTCCGCAAGAGTGTCACTTCTGCCTCCTTTAAGCCAAAGCTCCCCCGGGTCTCTGCCCGGAATCCTCCCTGGATTCTTCTTTGGGATCCACAAATTCCCAGGCTCTGAGCCTGGACAGGGCCGACTGGCCTCAGGGACAGAGAAGGTGGAGGGAGGAAGTCCAAGGGAAAGAAGGACTTGAGGCTGATGCGTCTGGGACTTCCCTGGTGGCCCAGCGGCTCAGACTTGGCCTTCTAGGGCAGGACGCGCAGGTTCAGCCCCTGGCCGGGAGCTGAGATCCCCCACGCCTGGAGGCCAAAAAGCCAGAAACAGAAGACCGAGGCAGTGTTGTAACAAATTCAGTAAAGACTTTTAAAACGAAAAGCTGATGAAGGACTCCCCATGTGGCTGGGCTGCGGGGAATCCCACAGGAGGGCCCGGTCACCAGCCAGGGCTCTAAGGTGC
Organism: Bos indicus x Bos taurus; assembly: GCF_003369695.1. Classification (NCBI taxonomy): domain Eukaryota; kingdom Metazoa; phylum Chordata; class Mammalia; order Artiodactyla; family Bovidae; genus Bos; species Bos indicus x Bos taurus. The sequence goes on along the minus strand of NC_040101.1, from coordinate 4,448,522 downwards.
AGGGAACTTCAGGCTGCCAACAGTTAAGGCAGCACCTGAATTTTTCATTTATTTACTTATTTAGTTGGCTGTGCCGGGTCTCAGCTGCAGAGTATGGGATCTTTAGTTGTGGCATGTGCGATCTAGTTCTTTGACTAGGATTTGAACCAGGGTACCCTGCTTTGGGAGCATGGAGTCTTAGCCACTGGATCACCACGGAAGTCCCCTGAATTTTTATGTGAGAAAATAGATCACTATTTTTCATAATTTATAATATTATTCACACTTAGACAGAATAATCACTTAATTCATTTAAAAGATGGAATGTGCAATAAGGAAATTAGGGGACTTTTCCTTAAAATGTGTACATTTTGAATCTGACACAGAAATTCTACCCCAAACTCCAGATTCTCTTGAGAAACTGATCTAGTAAAATGAAGAATTAGAAAGATCACCCCTAATAGCTTAAGGAGAGTTTAGCGGTTTAACAAGCAACGCAGATGGTATTTTGTTAAGTGAAGAAAACACACTTTCTAAAACAAGAAAGTATAATGTGATCCCATTTTATGGAAAAGATCCAAGAAAGAAAAATACAACGTATATAGACAGTAAACTTGCAAAAGGGGAAAGCCTTTTGAATATGTAGCCTATTGAATTTTTCCATCTTTTGAATTATATTTAGGGCTTACATTGAATGTTTATTTGATAAGAAGTAAGCATACTTAAAAAGTCTTACTTTTATATAACTCTTGATAGAAATACATGCTCCACTTATGAGTCAGTCTTGCCAAAATAATCAAACCTGAGTCTCCATAGATGCTGCAAATTCAACGACCAACTCCCAAGAAATACAGGGGATGGGAGAGAGTGTCAAGGAAATCCACAGGGGAGTGATCAGCCCAATGCAAATGGAGGAGAATGCTAAGGGGTGAGTGACTGGCTTCTTTAATAGATAAAGAAATTGGCCAGAGATCAAGATGAAGATAGGAGGAGAGGAGGAGAGAGAGAGAGAAGGAGAGAATTTAGAAATTCCAGGAGGCTTAAGAAGGGCAACAGCTGTTATAGCATGTGAAACTTATTTGGATCTTAACTCAAACTGTAAAAAAATATCCAGCACATTTACGGGACAATTGGAAAGTGAAACTCGGTCTATGTCATGCTATTAAGGAATTCTTGCTAATGTTCTTTTAGGTACGTTAATGATTTTTATTTATTTATTTTTAATATTTATTTCGTTTATCTATTTGCCTTCTCTGGGTCTCAGTTGCAGCCCTCGGGGTCCTGTTCTTGTTGCGGCCTGCAGAATCTTCAGTTGCGGCACGTGAACTCTTAGGATGTGCTTGGTCGCTCAGTCATGTCCAACTCTGTGACCCCCATGGACTGTAGCCCACCAGGCTCCTCTGTCCATGGCATTTTCCAGGCAGGAATACTGGAGTGGGTTGCCATTTCCTCCTGCCGGGGATCTTCCTGACCCAGGGATCGAACCTGTGTCTCTTAGGATAAGGATTTTCATATGTTCCAAAAGACTGACTCTTTAAGAAAGACCCTAAATATCTCCAGTTGGCTGTCCAGGCTGTCCAGGACCTGCTCCCCAGTAATAAGGGAGGAGGCAGACGGGTGGGTGGGGACCCAGGAAACAGGATCTGTCTGTGAGTTTTGAATATTGAAACTGGTGGGACCCGGCGTTCCGATCACTGCCCTCTTTACTTGCGTGCCTGTTGACATTTCCGTGATGACGGAGCCTGGAGAAGTCGCCCTTATTTTCTGGCGTGACTCGGACCAGCTTGCCGGGCTCGACACTGCCCTCTTTACCTGCGTGCCTGTTGACATTTCCGTGATGACGGAGCCTGGAGAAGTCGCCCTTATTTTCTGGAGTGATTCGGACCAGCTTGCCGGGCTCGAGGTCTCTGCCCACCTTTTCCCTGGAGGGCCTTCCAGTGGCCCTCCTTTGCCATTTCCTCTTCTTTCCCACTTCGTGGTTATCTGGAGAACTCTGGGGGTGGGCTTCTGGAACCTCGGCAAGGTGCTTCGAGTCTCTCCATCCTGAAAAGGTTTTCCTCCTGAGTACTTGAGGACCAAAACTTCCTGTGCTGGGAGGGCTCTTCCCTGGGGTCTTTCCATGCCTGCCACTTGCCACTCACGGTGGGCAGCGGGGCACCGCCTTTGCCGTTCAGGTACGTTACCAGCTGAACCCAAATTATTAGCCTTAATACAACTTCAAAACAATTATTGAGCTAACTGGATGCAAATTAAACAAAATGAACCTATAAATATATGTGTTTTTCAAATTAGTAATTGGATTTTTTGATGATCTTTGGCGTGACATTGATAAGCTGCCTCTCATAACGGTCTAATTAGGCAATATGTAAACTTTGGCATTCGGTTCTGTCCTGGTGCCTTTTTCAAATGATGTTTGTAAAATTTGCAATTTCATATTACAGATTAAAAATTAAAAACTGCAGGAGGCTAACATTAAAATGAGAATTCATTTCAGGGAAAGCCCTGTAGACAAAATTCACCCTAATAGAATTGTGCATAAGGGGCTGCAAATCACGATGTATAGTTACACAAGGGAAGCCTTGTCAAAACCAGTATTGTTGGCCTGTAGTTCTATTCACAGTATTAAACCCATCAGCAAAGCCACTTTGGGGAAAATGTGAACATTATCAAAGAACAGTAAATTAGCAAGAAATTAAAGCATATACCCTTGTATTTCCAAAACAAAAGATCCCTTCATTAAAAACCTTTCATCAGTGGTTTAATATTCATAGCAGTAATTTGCATAACTAAATCAGTTTTCACTGATGAGAGACGACCAAAGTTTTTTCACTAATTTCTTTTTTGAATGAGCTCTCTAGTTTTTTGATTAAAATTTCACACCAGTAGTTGAACAGAATTGAATACAGGGCTTAGCCATATTTGCAAGTATCATCTTTTAAAACACCAGATTAAATGTTACTTCTTGGGAAGGAAGGTATTGTTCAAAAAGCTTTGTTTACCTTAACTGCACCTATTTTTCTCTCCTTGACATTTGGGCCTTGAGTAGACAAGCTTGGTAAGGGGCGGAATCAAGTTCGGACTTGTTTCTTGGTTTTTTCCTGAACCTGTAGGTGGGCATTGTGTGAAGGCGCCGCTGAGACCTGCTAGTTCTCACAAAGCAATCAGCCTACACACATTAGGACGTTTTGGCATCTTTGTGAAAGTGCTGGCACCTTCCAGCACTGCTTCTCCTTAGAAAAGGTGGTACCCTGGTGAGGAGGAGAGGCAGGGAGGCCAGGCCAGCTGGGCAGACCTTGGAGATGAAATAGGGTGACTGTGATTTTCAGAGTTTGGTGTTTTTTCTGTGACATCTGCCCGTCTGTCTAACAGTTTAATCTGAGTTAAAACCAAGCTCACAACTCTGCAGAGCGAGAGAGCACACAATTATTTTCTCCTCTGTCAACCTGAGGGGTTCAAAGGTCAGTTGATGCACACTTCTTGATAGTGCAGAATGTAGAAGGTAGTTTCATGACTTTAATCAGTTGTAGGTGATTTTCAGACTTCTTGAGAAAGTGCAGTGGAAGATCCCAGGGACTTCTCTGGTGTGGAGCTTGCTGCCTACTTTCAGAGCCGTATCTGGAAAGTTCCAGGGTGCAACCTTCTCCTGGGAGCAGCATCTCCCCACTTTCTTGGTCCCAGGTCACCCCCAGCCACCGCCTGAGAGGTGGCTCAGTAATTCTAACTCTGGGGAGTTGTGGGTCAAAACCTTTTCTCCACAGATGTTCAGCTCTCACTGATGAACTGGTTTCTGGAGATTCTTCCATTTTTGAGGACCAGTTGTATTTCTTGATATCCAAACCGGGAAAGTTAATCACTGACATAAAAATGAAGATGTTAGGAGAAGAGTTTTTAAAATTGCATTTTATTGGAGTATAGTTTATAATGTTGTACTAGTTTCTACTGGACAGCAGATTGTATCAGCTGTACGTGTACATATACCCCCTCTTTCTTGAATTTCCTTCCCATTTAGGTCACCACAGATCACTGAGCAGAGTTCCCGGTGCTGCACAGCACGCTCTCATTAGTTATCTGTCTTATGCACAGTGTCAGCAGTTTATGCGTATCAGTCCCAATCTCCCCATCCATCCTATCCCCTTGTCCGCCCTTGGCGTCCATACTTTGCTTAAGAGAACATTTTTATAAAACATTTCTAAAAATGGAGTGCCTTATATTTCATTCAGTTGGTGTATAATGTAGAATCTATTGGACACCCCACACTCTGCCTTTTTTTTTTCTACAGAGATCCTCAAACTCTCTGTGCTATGGATTCAATAAGTGGCTACACAATGCAGTTCTTGTCTGGCATTCGTATGTAGCCCGGGGTGGCAAGTTCTACCTTTCAACAGATGACAGTATTTAGGGCTGGCCAAAGTCAAGTTAAATTTTTTCTCATCAAATTATCAAGTCAGCTCGCCAACTTGTTAGCCTATGTAACCAGATCTCACCAGGAGATCAATCTGTATATCTTTGACACTAGGTTGAAATATTCTGTTTCCTGAGAGCTTAAATAAAGCCCGTTTCCCTTTTTGACTGGCCTGTGGTTCTCATTTCATTGTCCACTGCTCTTAAACAGGCATTTTTAGGCACTGGTCTCTTGGCTGCCCTTAGCAGCCTTTCATCCCTGGAAAGTGGGGTCAGAGAGAGTGGACATCTCCACCGCTCTTGGAGAGACCAGCAGAATAGTAGGAGTCAAAAAAGGAGAAAATCGGAAGGCACTTGTATGTCTTGGACCAGAGTGATTTGGCTGGTAGAAGAAAAGAGGGGCGAAGAAAAGGATAGACGGAGGGCTTCCTGTCTGTGGGGGGTGGAGTCTGTCCTTGGGAGGGGGGTGAACCTGGCCCCCGACCACAGGATCTGGTCTTGGATGAACCAGTCTGGCCTCAAAGCATCCCCCACCCTCTTCCCTTCTCCACAGGGGCATTACATCCAGCTCAAGGATGTGGAGGAGAGCTGTTGGAAAACCTTGATGACCTGAGTCAAGGAGGGTTCAGATGAAGGTAAGTCCGGGCAGGTTGTCCTGGAAACACAGGAGCCCAGGAGGCAGGGCTGTGCCTGAGGAGGTGCCCCTGCTTTTCTGGGGCTCCTAACTTCCTGGCCTCTGTGACACTTTAATGTGGGCCCACTTCTTCTACAAGAGTATATGACCTCGGGAACAACCAGAACTTCTTGATCCATGAAAGGGTATTAAATAGAAGTTTTAGATAAAATGCAGGACAAAGAGGGTTGTGATGAAAAGAAAAAGCAGAGCTAAGAGAGGAACATGCTTGAAATGCAACTTTAATGGTGAGATCAGGGTCTGGGTGGTCGTCTTGGCCAAGTGGCCAGAGGGGCGTCTGCCCGTGTGCAGCCTTGCTGAGGGAAACTGGAGGATGCTGGTTCACGCAGTCCCCTTAAAGTCTCAGGGCCAGCGGCCCCCGACAGAAGGCACATTCGCTTTTGGAATCCATTTTAAAGCAAAGCTGGCCACCAAGCACTGGATTCTTGACTGAGTTCCACCTTCAGAGCTGATGTCCAGCCCCACCGCCCTTGGCCCCCGTTCAGGCCTGCGTTGATTTTCCAGGATTGAAGGAACCCTCAGCTCCCAGCACCCCCGATGCCTGATGCAGCTAATCTCTGACACCCTGCCAGCTCAGGAAAGATTTCATAATTAAAAATGTAAAAATGTTAATTACCTGAAGATACTTCCTGATGGGTAGCACTGATCAGGAGGGAAATTGATGGTATTAAGACAGGGAAAATTATTAGATTAAGCAATATTCATGGGAAATATATCTCATAAGAGCTCTGTGTGTGGTCAGGCATGTTTGGTGGTGGTTTTTTTTTTTCCTTTGTAGGAGGAAATGCACTTAACTGAAAGAGAATTTGATGAACCGAGTTGATCAGAAAGAAAGGCATGTCTTCCTGGTCAGAGAAACACTCAAGAGTCCAGGAAGGATGCAGGGAGAGAAGGAGGAAGGGGCCAGACAGCTTTGATAGTCCTGTGGCCTCGTGAGAGAGTGGTCACATTGAGGGAATCAGGTGAGGGGAAGTCCTGCTAACGATCTGGGCTGGGGTCGTTGGTGGGTGGGCTGAAATGTGCCCAGGAAGAGTGTGTGGGTGCCTGTGCCCACACCAGGGGGTGTCTGATGCTGGGAGAGATTGAGGGCAGGAGGAGAAGGGGATGACAGAGGATGAGATGGTGGGATGGCATCACCGACTGAATGGACATGAGTTTGAGCAAACTCCAGGAGATGGTGAAGGACAGGGAAGCCTGGCGTGCTGCAGTTCATGGGGTCACAAAGAGTCAAACGTGACCGAGCAACTGAACAACAACCATAACTCCAGCTGGTGTACCCAGCACCTCAGAGCAGCATCGTCTGCCCTGTTGAGTGCCCTGGCTGCCTGGCAGACTTCTGTAAAGGTCCAGAGGCTTAAAACCAAGCAGTTTAGGTTTTTCCTGTACCTCCTGTCCCAACTACTCCTCTTTGCTGAGACTGCCCCACAGCAGCCATACATACTTCACACACAAACAGCAAGGCTGTGTTCCAATCAAAACTCATTTGTAGGTATTAAAGTTTGAATTGCATGCAATTTTTACGTGTGGTGAAATAGCTGCTGCTGCTTCTTTCTCCCCCTATCATTTAAAAATGTAAAATCTATTCTTGGCTCACGGCCTACAGACTGTAGTCGGCCAGCACTTGCTGGGTGGGACTATCTTAGAATCCTTATTGGCAAGTCTCCTCCTTGATAATTTCATGTATTTTAAACTCTAGAAATGAAACTTGCCATCTTAGTTGGACAAAACCACAACATTAATGAGAAGGCCAGAATTGAGATGTCTTAGTGGGTCACGGGTGATAATTCAAGTTGAACGATAATTTGAATCTTTTCTGAATTGCTGCAGCAAATTGTAAAAACTGAAATATTGTTGACTTACAAGGTTGTGTTAGTTTCAGGTATACAGCAAAGTGATTTATATGTATAATGTATATATGTTATATATATATATGTATGTGTTATTGTTGTTCAGTTGCTAAGTCTTGTCCAACTCTTTGTGACCCCAAGGACTGCAACATGCCAGGCTTCCCTGTTCTTCACTATCTCCTGGAGTTCGCTCAAACTTGTGTTCATTGGGTTGGATATATATATACACACACACACATGGTGGTGGTGGTTTAGTCACTCAGTTGTGTCCGACTCTTGTGACCCCAGGGACTGTAGCCCACCAGGCTCCTCTGTCCATGGGATTTTCTAGGCAAGAATACTGGAGTGGATTGCCATTTCCTTCTCCAGGGGATCTTCCCAACCCAGGAATCAAACCCGGGTCTCCTGCATCGCAGGCAGATTTTTTACCAACTGAGCTATGAAGGAAGCCATATATATATACACACACACACACTTCTTTTCCATTGTAGGTTATTATAAGATACTGAGCATTGTTTCCTGTGCTATACAGTAGGTCCTTGGTTATCTATTGTATATACAATAGTGAATTCTGACATTTTGTCTGCTTGGTATGATGTGCTGTTTAGACAAGAGCTTATGTGGATAGTCATTCACTCTTGTCAAGAGTTGAATGTCTCTTTGTGTATCAGTGTGAGGCCCTTGGAGACACAGCTGTAAGATGGTGAGGCAGAGCCCCTATATAGTTTATAACTTAGAGAGACCAGCTGGGACTGGCAGTTTAATTGCTAAGTGGTGTCCCACTCTTATGATCTCTTGGACTCCCACCAGGCTCCTCTGTCCATGGGATTCTCCAGGCAAGAATACTGGAGTGGGTAGCTGTTCCCTTCTCCAGGGGACCTTCTTGACCCAGGGAATCAAACCTGCGGTCTTCTGCATTGCAGGTGGTCTCCTGCATTGCATTCAGACTCTTTACCACTGAGCCACCAGGGATTCCCAGGGAGGCCAACTGGCATTTAGCTAATTAACTAATTAGCATTAGTACCTGCACAGGTACCCATGTCATGATGGATTTGTCACTGCTATTGTCGCAGTGCCTCATGTGCATCCCTCGGACCTTCAGGGTACCCACCTTGCAGCAACTAGTATCCACCTCTTTCTGGGGGCTCTTCTCTCCCTGCCTCCTCCCCCACCTGTGGGAAGGCCTCCTGGCGACAGCAGGTGTGCACACCTGAAGTGTGATGCCCGAGGAAGTGATGGAGGAAGTGATGCCCCTTCCCAACTCGACCAAGGGCTTCGGGAGGAGGTGTATAAATACCCAGCTCCCTTGCCCCCCGAGCAGAAAAATACTCCCATTTTACACCATTTCCTAGCATTTCCCCATGGGAATAATCTCTTATCATCCATACTGACTGCTGGCTTGAAAACAGAGGGGTGACATGTGACAGCTTGTGATCAGTCTGTTGGATCAGAGAGGCAACATTTAAACTGAGCGCTGGCAGAGGAAGTGGGAGCTAGTGCAGGAGGGCACCAGGGGTGTGCATGTGAGTGTGAGAGGACCTTGAGTAGGTGGAAAGAAGCCGGGGTGTCTGACTGCCTGCTTTGCTCGGCACTGTGCCAGGTGAGGGGGTGCTGAGGCTTCTGCTCTCATGAAGCCAGAGGTCACCTGTGGTCAGATTCCTAGAGGAATAATGGGCTGTATCTCGATCTTTTTAATTTTCATATTATCTTCTGATATATAAATATTCTATATGTGCAGAGAGTAAGTTGCAGAAAAATGGAAGGAGTACAAAGCCAATGGACCTCTGGGCTCTTAGACTCTGGTGTTTCTCCCTCTGTGATGCTATTGATGGTTCCTGAGAAGGGAAAACCATCTTCTACAAAACCAGGGGTACCTGTCCACCACACAAAGCAATTCAGAGCACTCAGCAGTAGACCAGGGTCGGAGCCACCTGGAGTCCGCTGGGAATGCTCTGCGTGCACACTGCGAGCTTGTTTTCTACAGACACACATGGTAGCCTGTGTATCTGTTTTATAAAAATGGAACCCCAGGAGCTGTCACTCTTTTGAAACCCATCTTTTCATTAGTGCATAGTGAACAATTTCTGTGTTAAGAATTAGATGTCTGATAATTGTTGTCGTTGCTCAGTCGCTAAGTTGTGTCCTACTTTTTGTGACCTCATGAACTGCAGCACGCCAGGCTTCCCTGTCCTTCACTAACTCCTGGAGTTTGCTCAAACTCATGTTATTATTAGACTTCTAATGATAAATAAGGATAATTCCAGATGACTGTACTATATTCTAGGACATGGATATCCTGGGATGTATTTATAAATATTTTTTGCTATTATAAACCGGGCTGTAAAGAATAGTCATGTATGTTACATTGAGCCGACATGTCCAGCAATTTCTGTAGGCTCAGCTCATGGACTCAGAGCCTGCTCAGAACTGTGTCCACGGTATTTGATCCTCTAATTTATTCTCCTCCTCCAGTTGTGTTTAAGGGTCCTTCTATCCCCATTCTTACCAGCTCCAGATGTATCTGGATATCAAACATTTCATATCCATATCATATCCAGATATCACACATTTCTATTATTATCAATAACTCATAATAATACATCCTAAAAATTGAAAAAAAAATTTTTAGCAGTGCCACACAGGTTGTGGCAGCCTAGATCATGTACCATGGATCAAACCTGAGCCCCCTGCCTTGGAAGCACAGTCTTTTTTTTTTTTTATATACATTTATTTATTTTAATTGGAGGCTAATTACTTTACAATAGTGTAATGGTTTTGCCATACTTCGACATGAATCCACCATGGGTGTACATGTGTTCCCCATCCTGAACCCCTCTCCCACCTCCCTCCCCATCCCATCCCTCTGGGTCATCCCAGTGCACCAGCCCCGAGCACCCTGTCTCATGCATCAAACTTGGACTGGTGATTCGTTTCACATATGATATTTTACATGTTTCAATGCCGTTCTCCCAGATCGTCCCACCCTCGCCTTCTCCCACAGAGTCCAAAAGACTGTTCTATACATCTGTGTCTCTTTTGCTGTCTCGAATACAGGGTTATCGTTACCATCTTTCTAAATCCCATATATATGCGTTAGTATACTGTATTGGTGTCTTAACTGCTGGGTCACCAGGGAAGTTTGATAATAGGCCTTCTGAGTGCTCTGTTTGCCAAGCTCTGAGTCTGATGCTTTTCACGCATAAACTGTTTGGCTCCCTGTGGGGGACAAGACAATGCCCTCTCAGAATGTCCACATCCTAATCCTCAAAACCCATGAGGATGTCACCTTACATCATAAAAGGCACTTTGCAAGGGTGATTATGTCCATGATTCTGAGACAGAAAGATTATCCCGAGCACAATATAATCACAAGGACTCTTAAAATGTGGAAGAGGCAGCAGAAAGTCAGAGTCGGGGAGAGCCTGGAAGAGGATCCACTGCTGGCTTTGAGTATGGAGGAGGGGCCAAGGAATGCAGCCTCCCTGGAAGCTGGAAAAGACAAGGAAGCAGAGTCTCCCTTAGGTTGGAAACCAGCGAGGCCGCTTCTGGACTTCAGACCTCAGAAACTGCTGTTGTGCAGTCTGACTCTTTGTGACCTCCTGGACTGCAGCGCCCCAGGCTTGCCCGTCCTTTATCATCTCCCAAAGTTTCCTCAGATTCATGTCCATGGAGTTGATGATGCCATCCAAACATCTCATCTTCTGTTGCTCCCTTTTCCTGCCTTCCATCTTTCCCAGCATCAGGGTCTTTTCTGATGAGTCAGCTCTTTGCATTAGGTGGCCAAAGTACTGGAGCTTCAGCTTTAGCATCAGTCCTTCCAATGAATATTTAGGGCTGATTTCCTTTAGGATGGACTGGTTGGATCTCCTTGCTATCCAACAGACTCTCAAGAGTCTTCCACAGTCCCAAAGTTGGAAAGCAGTGATTCTTTGGCGCTCAGCCTTCTTTATGGTCCAGCTCTCACATCCATACATGACCATTTTCTCAGACCTCAGAACTGCAGGATGACAAACCTGTGTTGCTGGAGTCACCATGTTTGTGGTAACTTGTTGCTGCAGCAGCGGGAAGCTAATACTTTCATGAGTGGCACCCTGGGGAGAGCTCTGCTCTGCTCCCCACTTCATAAAGGAACCTGAGGTGTGCTTGGTGCAGGTAAGTCACGGGATTAAATGAACATTGTGAGATTCTCTGTAATCTGCAGCACATCTAACAACAGGCAAAGCTGCCCTGGGACTCAGGTGTGTTTTCCTGCAAACAGTGATCAAATAGACTTTAGCCTGTTTCCCGCTACCAGTTTGAGTGGCTGAAACTGTCATCTCATCATTCATATTTGCATTTTTTCAACTTTTTCTTTTCATCTTTATTGGCCATTTGGTAATTTTTTGCTCATACCCATTCCTATTGAGTTGTAGGAGCTTTTCATCTTTTCAGCATAAAACCATTGTTTGTCAGGTATATTATGAGTATATATTTTTATATACTGATAATATACTATATTTTTTAGTATTTTGTTGTTTATTTTTGTTTAAAGTGTGTTTTCTTATATCAAAATTTAATTTTTTATAGCAAAATCTGTCCACCTTTTTTAAGATGGCATTATAGTTTTAAAAGACATTCTCCACTCCAAGACTGTACAAATATTTTGTTTTCTTTTAATGATTGAAGGATACACTTTTTATATTTCACTCTTTGACACCTGTGGAATTTATTTTGGTGCAGAATAGTTAAGGGTCTAAACTAATTTTTCTTTCCGTTTTCTGAATTTCCGTAAGTTCCTGGATCTATGTCTATATCCTCTGCACTGCGATCTATTGCTCTGACTTTCCTACACAGGACACACAGCCCGAGCTATGGTCACTGGATAAGGTGCTCCGGTATACAGAGGATCAGGTCAGCTTTGGGGGCGTCAGACGTGCTCTTCCTATTACCTTATCTTGCATTTCCAATTTATGAATAGCTTACATCTATGTCTCTGTGTGTTCTTGTTTCATTCTAATGTATATAACATTCATATAATACATAGTATTTGTATATTTTGCCTTACTCTTTCTTTTCCTGTTTTTATTTTTTTGCCATAACAATCAAAAATTTTTTGTTAGTTTAAAAAAAAAATGAGTTCTGGTAATTTAGAAGCAGGACATATTCACTTTCTAGACAGCGGCTCTGCTTGCGCTATTTAAATTTTAAAACATTTAAAATAGTATCACTGGTTTGATTATTTGGTGATTATGAAAGTGATACATGACCATTTGTCCTTTCTCTTTTTAATTTAATTTTTGTTTTATTTTGGAGTGTAGCTGACTGACAATGCTGTGTTAGTCTCAGGTATACAGCGAAGTGATTCAGTCATGCATATACACATGCCCATTATTTTTCAGATTTCTTCTCCCATATTGGTTAGTACAGAATATTGAGTCGAGTTCCCTGTGCTATAGGTTCCCCAGGTGGCTCACTGGTAAAGAAGCCATCTGCCAATGCAGGAGACACAGGAGACACAGTTTTGATCCCTGGGTCAGGAAGATCCCCTGGAGGAGGAAATGGCAAACCACGCCAGTATTCTTGCATGAAAACTTCCGTGGACAGAGGGGCCTGATGGGCTACAGTCCATGGGGTCGCAAAGAGTGGGACAGGACTGAGCACGCAGCAGCCCTGTGCTGTACAGGAGGTCCTTGCCGAGGTATCTGTTTTGTATATAGCAGTGTGTATACGTTAATTCCAAACTCCTCATTTATCCGTCCTCCCCCTCATTTCACAACCAAACGTTTGAAGTCTGCCCCTACTTTGTAAGTAAGTTCACTGTGCATCATTTGTTAGATTCCACGTATGAGTGATATCATACGATTCTTGTCATTCTCTGTCTCACCTGACTTAGTACGAGTTTCTCCAGGTCCATCTGTGTTGCTGCAAATGGCATAATCTGGTGGTTATGAAAATGATACACACTATTAAATATCAGAAACTGAAAATGTAAAGAAGAAGTGATAGTCACTTGGCATCATATCACCCGGAGAGGACCACTGTTAGCAGTTAAAGGTATAGTTTACAGAATTTATAGCCTGTCTGTCTAGGTAACACTCCATTCATGCTATTTGGTAGGGCATTTTGTTTGTATAATAATATCCAGGATGTTTTTCTGTGCAAATAAATTAAACTATTATATATATATATATATATATATGGAGAAGGCAATGACATATAGTTTAATATATATACACTATAATATATAATAGTAATATATATAGTTATAAACTATAATATATATCTATAAGAATGTCATAATATTCTATTGTATTTATTTTTGTTTGTATAATAATAGCCAGGATTATTTTTGTGTAAACAAATTAAAAGATAATATATATAATTTAATATATGTAATATATTATATAATATATAGTTATAAACTATAATAGATATCTTAAGAAGTCATAATATTTTATTGTATTTATTTATCTATACTCCTATTGTTGAATATTGTTTCCACCTTTTACTATTAATATTATAAACAGTACTGAAATGGATGTCCTGGTTCCATTATTTCTTTACGGCTTCCCTGGTGGCTCAGACGATAAAGAATCTGCCTGCAGTGCAGGAGACCCAGGTTTGATCCCTGGGTCAGGAAGATTCTCTGGAGAAGGGAAGGGCAACCCACTCCAGTATTCTTGCCTGGAGAATTCCATGGACAAAGGAGCCTGGTGGGCTACAGTCTATGGGGTCGCAAAGAGTCAGACATGACTTAGTGACTAACACTTTCAATTCCTCTCCAGTTGTTTGGTCAAAGATGTTGATGTAGTAATGGCTTCTGTCCGATGTTGACTCATTACCATCTCAAGAGACTGTGCAATTGTGTATTTCCACTAACCATATAAAAAGCATTTCCTTGTCCCTATAGTCTAATCAGTATGAGCTTTATTGGTCTTTTTGATAGCTGTCAGATTGGTGGTTAAAAATGGTATCTCATTATTTTATCTTTAATTGATCATTAACTTGAACATCTTTTCATACTTTCCATGATTATTTCTTTACCATTTGAATTTGTATGTTTCAATCACGTAAAGAATGAAGCGGTGTCAATGGATGTCCCTTCTGAATGACACTTTGATGTCCAAGATCCTACTACAGTGGGTGAGGGTGGGGAAACAGGATGAGAAAACCACTTCCTAACTCATCGGGGACTTAGCTGAGCTCTGCACCTGAGCAGCCAAGTCTTCTTCCAAATGACAATTAGACCCTGGATTGTCTTGGCTCTGACCTGGCATTTCCTTCAGATGCCATTTTTATTAACAGTAACACTTGCTTAGCTCCATCTGGCTTTCTGAGAAGGGTTTCATGGGATGTATTTGGCAAAAATCTAGGATGCCAGGTTCCAGCTGAGACTGCCTAAAGCATAGCTCCAGTTACTGCAAGAAAAGAGGACTTGGCAGCAGTGACTTGTCTAAGGCCACGTGTCTGGCTGGACAAAACCCATGCCTAGATCCCAGATCTTCCTTCTCTTTCTCCTGTATTATGGGATTTCACCTTGGAATTATCTGCTTTCAAAGTTATTTGTTAACTCAAACTCTGTGTTCTTAACCTCAATCTCTCCTATATCCTGTTCATTCATTCACTCACTCATTCAACAACACTTAGCTCATACCTACCTGTGCCAGGCCATGTTCCAGCACTGGGTTTGAATCCAAGCTTCTTACTTCCTGATCCTGATACCTACCCCTTTAGACCTCATTTCTTCCTCTCTAGAGTGGGCATGAGTTTAAGAGTCCGTGCCTGCCTCAAAGAGTTTCGTGAAAATCAAACGCCATGATGAGGGAAGGTGCCTTGCACATTCAGGATGAAAGCCAGCTTTTGTTTTTGAGAAGAATGCTCTTGGCTACCTCGTGGAAGAACCTGATGACCTCCTTATAAGTCTCCCTGAGGGCAGGGTGCCTCCGCTTGCCTGCTGCAGCAGGAGTGAACCCCTTCCCATGGGGGTCCTGATGAACAGGCTTACACACAGTGGTCTCCAAGACCCTCCAGCTACCGCATTCTTCAGTCCTAGGAGATCTGGCCTCTGGTCTAAGTTGAGGCTTAGGGGCTTCTGAGTTCAAGGTCCGGTTCAGGAGACTCTTCTGCAGGACTATGGACTATGGCTTGTTTTCTTCCAGGCTGTACAGTAAAATCTGAGAGTAGCCGAGCAGCCGAGTTTGACTCTTAAACAAGTTCTAGAGCTTCTCTTTCTTCCTCTGCCATCCCCAGGCTCAGTTCTCCCTCTGGTCCCAAGAGCCCACCCACCTGAAAATCAAAAGACAAGCTCCTTGTAATTCTGGGAGATGTGTTCTGATTGAAAACTCCAGAAGAGCCGGGGTATCTGGGGTTTTGGAATAAAATTTCTTCTTCTGCCGACAACAGATCGTGTCTAATCAAAACCCTTAATTAAAAAAAAATCTCAGGTACTTAATTTGATTTGCTTATTTGCATAATATCGGAGCACAAAAGAAACCTGCTCCACAGGCCCCGTTTCTGCCGCAGGCCAAGCGCTGGCCCCTTGTGATCTGCCCTGTTGATCGGGGCTGGCTCTGAGGGAGACTGAGGGCTCCCTCCAATCAGTGCCGTTCAGCTGCTGGGGGTGGGCTCATGGGAAGGCCTGCTCCATAAGTGAGAAGTTTCTGGAAATGTCTTGGTAGGAAAAAAGGTTTTGTTCTACATTTCCACTGCTGGTGTAAAATGCCGGATTCCCTGAAAGTGGACCCCTTTTGCTTGCGGTATGAATGGAATGCGATGTTTGGGGCTTTAGGGCATGAGCTGGATGGAGAAAGGTGGGGGGCGGGCTGGTGAAGAGGGGACACTGGAAACAAGCTGTCACCTTTCACATCCTCGCCAGCCATCGGTGGTGTTTTTGCTTCTGTTGGTCTATCTAACTGTCCTCATTGGAACGCCGTATGCATGTCTAAGGACAAATGTTCACAGCAGATTAGTCTTAAGAGCCGAAAGAAATAGAAAGTTCCACTTGAACAGTACCGACTTCAAGCATCTGAGCCAAGTCCCACAGGGACTTTCCCTGCCGCCCTGGACGTCAGGTCAGACAGCCGGGCGATACACTTGAGGACCAGCAGGGGGCGCCCCAGAGTCAGGAGGAGGGCCAGGCAGGCCGGCCGCTTTCAGCCCCGACCAGAGCCGGGGAACTCAGGAAAAACTTCACTGCCGCCAAGAGAGCAGCTTTAAGAATCTGCACAGCTATTTTGCATCACATATTCAGCTCTCTTCAGAAATGAGGTAAAATCAGGCTATCGGAACTTTGAGCAAATGTTTGTGTCCATTTTATTATTAAAAATTGTGTTTGATAAGCCTATTTTGTTTCCCCTCAAATAGTGTAAGTGATTGCTTAGAAAAGCTCCATTTCACATCTTTTAATTTTGAATTATTCTCTTATCTGTAATAAAGTACCAGTCAAGCCCAGACTTAGTATTCTGGAAGAAAGGGCTTAATGAGCTAAAACATTTCTATCTGGGGTAGGGGAGCATCTTATCTTGCTTAAGTGTTTTAGAAGGAATTTGCAAAGTAAAAGGCAGAATATTTGGTATGACTAAGTGGGAAAAAAAAATACGTTGGCCTCTTCTCTTTTCCCGTGTGAGTAATACGCCAGTTCACATGGCAATGCCTTCCTGTACGGTGAAGTTCAACCTGGAGCGCTCGATACAGAACCTGGGCTTTTCACTTCAGGTGCGCTGGGATATTTCATTAACAAGAGTTAAGGAAGAACATGGCTCTCTTTTTTCCAGCTACATTTCTGGCATCGGGTGGGCTATCATATATCATTGTCTGCAGCAGGCGACTTTGGAAATAGCTGACTATTAGCAACTTAATTGCCCTTGAATATACAATGCACACTTGTGCGGAGTGTTCGTGGCGAAGACTGCCAACAGACAGTGAAATTAGAAAAAATGCCCTCTTGGGTTACATCTGTACTGAAGTTTTAAAGAAGGAATAAAAGAAGATGTGGCTGTTAATGGAAGTTTTAGCAGGAGTTTAACAACTGTCACTCCATTTCAGGCACCTACTTGGGCTCTCGCTCTGCGGTAAAGGCTGGTTAATATCTAGTGTTTGGATAAACTCTGAGTATCATTGCCCATTATCTGTTGGTCCACTGACTTTTTTTGGATTATAGATGTAAGAAAGATCTTTAGAATGTTACATTTAAGTAATGGTTTCATAATAAAGGATGTTCATTATACGCATTTTGTAAAGTTCTGAGAATTATGCCTGGGTTTAAAAATCAGTACATATAGCAAGACTTCAGTTACATAACAATTGAAAGCAAGTATCCAGAATGATGCAAGTTGGGAATTTGAACAACCAGATAACGTGAGGTCCATTTATATCCTCAGCATACGTAATATGCTGTTTACAGTGGGATACGTAAATGCAAACATTTTCATTTGGGTGAACTATTAAACAAGTTAATCTAGAAGGCTGGTCAGTGTGCAGATTTTGACAAAAGTATTAAGTGAGATTACTGTTGTACCTAGGCTGTTAAGTGGTAATGGTGTTGGCCAAGGATAGTTATGGAAGCTAACATAAAAGAATATTAGAATTTTAACAGGTTAAAAAGGACACAGAAGATGAGTGAAAGGAGGAATGGCGTGAGCCAGGAGGCAGTTGAACTAGAGAAAGTTTCAACGGCTGAGGTGACCATTCATTTTCATTAGAAAGAAATCCTTGTTATGGTTTAATGAAAATTTTTTCTAAATTAGTATACAATAAAATTAATTTTTTGCATATCTACATCTATGAACTTTAACACGTTGTACAGATTCCTGTAACCACCACCACAGTCAAGATTCAGAACAGTTCCACTACCCTCCGAAGCTGCTCCCAGCAATTCCAGAAGTCTCTCCTCTTCCTCTTTTAATCCTGGAAGCCGTGAACCTATTCTCCATCCCATCGGCTGTGTCTTTCTCTAAAAGACAAGTGAAAGGAGTCAAGCAGTAACTTTTTGAGATCGACTTCTTTCACTCAGCAGAGTGCCTGTAAGAGTCATGCAGGATGTTGTGTACACTAGTGATTTTTTCTGGTGTATGTTTGGTTAGTAACTGGGCTTCCCTGGTGGCTCAGATGGTAAAGAATCTGCCTGCAGTACAGGAGACCTGGGTTCAACCCCCGGGTCGGGAAGATCCCTAGAGAAGGGAATGGCTAGCCACTCCAGTATTCTTGCCTGGAGAATCCCGTGGACAGAGGAGCCTGCAGTGACTGACTGACTGTGTGACTATGTGACTGACTGACCGGGATAAACTCCACTTGGCATGTTATTTATTTTACATCTTGCTGGGTTTGATTTGATGACATTTTGTTGAAGATGTTTACTTCTATGTTCACAATGGCTATCAGTTTGTAGTTTTGTTTTCTTGTGTTTTCTTTCTGGTTCACTTCTCAAGGTAGTTGACCTTATAAAACTGTGTTGAGGATCATTCTCTTGTCTTCTGTTTTCTGGGATTCTGTAGAATTGGTTTTATTTCCTCTTTAAGTGTTTGACCGAGATTACCAGTGAAACCATCTGTGTTTGGAGATTTCTTGTGAGTAAAGTTTTAAATGGTAAAAATCCAAATTATTTAAATTTATAGAACTATTCAGCTTTTCTATTTCACCTTGGGTACATTTTGGCAGTTGGTAGTTTTTGCGAATTGAGTCATTCCATCTAAATTGTTGAGTTTTTGTGAATAAAATTATTCTTAATTTTCATTCATTATCCTTTCAATATTGCCAACTCTGCCTATAGTAATATCTTCTCTTTCATTCATGGTATTAATAATTTGAAACTTCTCTCTCTGTCTCTTTTGAGATCAGGTTTGAAATTTACCATTTCTACTGATGTTAAAAAAAAAAAAACCTTTTTGCTTCATTGATTTTTTTCCTATTATTTTCCTCTTTACAATTTCACTTATTTCTATTCTTATTTTTAGTATTTTTATTTATTATTTCCTTCCTCTGCTTGTTTGGATTTATTTTACTCATCATTTTTCTAGTTTTTTTTTAAAGTTAAAGCTTAATAATCTGAGACCTTTTAAATTTTCTAATATGAGCATTTCATGCTATAGATTTCCCTCAGATCCACTCCTTTATGTTACGTAAAGAGGGTAAGTGGTAATGTCAAGTCATTTCCAAGAATGCGAATTACAAGCTGTTTTCCCTCAGCTAATACAATTAAAATAAAAAACCCCTCAAACTGTGCGCCTACAGGTTAGGCTAGAGAGGGGTCCAAGTCTGTCAGATGTCCTGTACCACGTATCACGTTTCTGTGGCACAGCGGTAACCCCAAGTGATGAAGAGAAGGTTGACTGATACGCTCTGGGTTCTGTTTGCTATGTCATGGAATAAAGAGCCAACACACTTTAGGGTGATCTTACAGCGTGTCAGTCTGGCTTTTCCCTTCATTACTCAGAACCTCTCACTGCGAGGTGACGGGTACGGCGCCACGCTTCAGTCAGAAAACATGTCAGACCCGTTAGAACTCCCAAGAGGACGCACGTCTGTGAGGACTTCTCTGAGAAAAAAAAATCCAAACCACACGTAAATTCTTACCGCAATGACGCTTTGAGGAAGCACTGGTGCGGCAGGCGGCGCTGGGCTCTTTCCTCGCCGTCTCCTGGATGGTTCTCCTTCTGCGTCCTCCTTGCTTGACCCCAGGCTTCCCTCAAGCTCCGCCTCGATTCTCGTGAGCCGTGTGCACGCTCAGCGCTTCCACCCCTGGGTTTCTTTGTTCTCTGGAGACCTGGCAGTGGCCGGCAGTGCCTCCCCGCTCAGTGTGCGGGACTGGGTGAGTTTTTATTGTGGTAAAATACACGTAGCGTACACGTTGCCAGTTCAGCCATTTTAAAGTGGCATTAGTGGCACATTCACATTGTGCGAGCATCCCCGCGCCTCCCTCTCCAAGCTTTTTCATCTTCCCAGCTTAAACCCCCCAACCACCAAACAGTAACTTCCGTTCCCCTCTCCCACCCATGGCGTCCAGCGTGCTACTTTCTGTCTGTATGGACCTGTCTCCTCTAAGCACTTTGTATGAGCGGAATCCTAAAACATTTGTTCTTTTACGTTAGCTTATTTTACCCAGCATAATGTTTTCAAGGTTCATCCATGTTGTAGCCTGTGTCAGAATTTCCTTCTTTTACACTTTTCTCATTTTACTTTTTTCTGCTAAAAATCTGGTATCCACTTTATTTTTAGTTTTTATTGAAGTATAATTAACTTGGGGCTTCCCTGTGGCTCAGCTGGTAAAGAATCCGCCTGCAATGCGGGAGACTTGGGTTTGATCCCTGGGTTGGGAAGATCCCCTGGAGAAGGGAAAGGCTACCCTCTCCAGGATTCTGACCTGGAGAAGTCCATGGACTGTATGGTCCTTGGGGTCGTAAAGAGTCGGACATGACTGAGCACCTTTCACTTTCACAGTTAACTTACCATGTATTAATTACTTCTGTATAGCAAAGTGGTTCAGTTATACATATATAAATTATTTTATTATATTCTTTGCTGTTATCATTTATCAAAGCGTATTGAATATAGTCCTCTGTGTTATACAGTAGGATCTTGTTGTTCATCCGTTCTGTATATAAGAGCTTACGTCGGCTAACCCCAAGTTCCCGCTCCTCTCCTCCCAACCCCCTCCCCTCGGCAACCACAAGTCTGTTGTCTGTGTCTGTGAGTCTGTCTCTCTTGTGGGTAGTTTCATTTATGTCATACTTTAAATTCACATATAAATGACATCAGATAGTATTTATCTTTCTGACTTAGTTTGATAATCTCTAATTGCATCCATTCCTTCCTTCCATTTTTATGACTTACTAGTATTCTGTGGGGTTTCCTTGGTGGCTCAGATAGTAAAGAATCTGCAGGAGGAGAAGGGGGTGACAGAGGATGAGATGGTTGGATGGCATCACCAATTCAATGGACATGAGTTTGGGCAAACTCCAGGAGATGGTGAAGGACAGGGAAGCCTGGCGTGCTGCCGTTCCATGGCATTGCAAAGAGTCAGACACGACTGAGTGACTGAGCACCAACAGCATTCCATTGTTCGCACGCGCTGCATTGTCACGACTGAGTGACTGAGCACCAACAGTGTTCCATTGTTTGCACATGCTTCATTGTCACGACTGACTGACTGAGCACCAACAGTGTTCCATTGTTTGCACACGCTTCATTGTCACGACTGAGTGACTGAGCACCAACAGTGTTCCATTGTTCGCACACGCTGCGTTGTATTTGTCCGTTTGTCTGTTGTTTCCTTTCTGGCTCATTTGGCAGCAAAACATTCTGAGTTTCCTTTCAGCTGATGGATATGGAGCAGGGAAGTGCTTCTGTAGCCATTAAGCTCTTAGACGATCTTGGATCTGACGTATTGGATTACTAATCATGCTTTTACAGCTCATTTTTTCTATGGCCCAGAGTCGCAGTTCTCTCTGTGGATGGCAGGTGCCATACTGGAATCTCTTGGGGAATTTTTCCAAGTGTTACTTCTTCGTCTTTCTTCCAAGCTTCTTTCTACTGCTGGAAAATAAGTGGGTTTTAAGTCTTAGCTGTGTTGGGTGAAACTTCTCTTTGAGAGCAGCCATTGTAGACTCAAACGTTCCTGCAAGTGGTCTCTTGCATTAACCCGTGGAGTCATGATGAAAGAAGATTTATCTTGGCCAGGAGTATTTAAGCTTGTCATTCTTTAAATTTCTGTATTCACTCTGGGGATTCATTAGTTTTCTTAATACATTATTTTTAGTGCACTTTGCATACTTTCTCCCATGTGTTTCTGTTTGGATTGACTTGTTCCTTCAGGGTGGAAATTATGTGGGTTATTTTGACTTGTCATTGGGTGCCATAGGAGAAAGGTCAGAGAGGGCTCATGGCATTGCAGGGTGGGACACATTGGAGCCTGACATCTATAGATGGGATGGGGGGCATTTCAGCTTGAGGAGACAGAAGTAGAAAAGGCTCAGGAGTCTGGAAGCATAGAGCTGTCTAGGGTTGCCAGAAAGAACAAGATGTAGAAGAGGAGGGAAGCAATACTCTTCCTTCTAGAATTTCTTATTTTTCTCTGCCTTGAATATCTTCCCCACCTGCTCAACTGTAGGTCAAAATCCTCCCCAAAACCTCTATCAAAGATTTTTCTCCAACACCCTGTCATACCTCTGGGACAGTCCACATGGCTTTCTACAGGAATGAATCTTTTTGTCTTTTTCTCATCAGCTGGGATGGGTAATTCCTGTCTTTCCTGAAAAGTCTGTGAAGTCTTCAGGCTTTTTTTGCTCTCAGATTCTCCAGACCCTATCGAAGGGTTCAACACTGTGATAGTCTGAAAAGACACAATCCTTAACTGACTGATGGACAAAGCCATTGGAGAACAATTTCAGGCGTGAATGTGAACATCACTCAATTGTGTTCGACTCTTTGCAACCCCATGGACTATATTATACATCTGTGGAATTCTCTAGGCCAGAACACTGGAGTGGGTAGCCTTTCCCTTCTCCAGGGGATCTTTCCAACCCAGCGATCGAACCCAG
Source organism: Bos indicus x Bos taurus (assembly GCF_003369695.1). Lineage (NCBI taxonomy): Eukaryota > Metazoa > Chordata > Mammalia > Artiodactyla > Bovidae > Bos > Bos indicus x Bos taurus. The sequence continues at coordinate 4,426,089 of NC_040101.1, read as the reverse complement.
GTTTCAGACATCTAGCCATTGAAAAGGATCTTGCGGATGAATGTTTGATGAAACAGTGTCTGTGGAAAAATAGAAGCATCATTGATGCAGAGTATTGAATTTTGTAACCATCCATTTACCTTCTGTAACTGGAAGGCATCTTTGCCAAAATGTTAGCAGTTGCTGCCTCCGATGGACGTTCCGGATGATTTTACTTTATATTCTCGGGTTTTGCTCAATGATCTGTGCTCCTTGGTCTACAATACACAGTGTTTCATGACTGTTTTTGTCTGTCTGTTGTGGAGTAGAGGCCTGGACCTGAGTCGGTGTTTGTTGAATGAATAAGTGAGTGACTAATATAGAATGATGAAAATAGACCATTCAGGGCTTAAAAATCTCTGAGGGCTTTACAATTAATAAGACAATGTGGAAGGCCATTACAGCTTGTAAAATAGTATACAAAATGAACGTGTTATAATTATTATAATTGTGGAAAGACCTCCAGGCCCCCTCTAGTCCTTAGGGTACTCCTCTTGCTGGCTAGATGAGCTCCTTTCCAGCTCTCCCTTAGAACCACCCCTTTCTGGGAGTCGGGAGACAGGTAACCCGAGCTCGTGTTTAACTCAGATTTATTTTACTTCAACTTGTCCCCTTTTAGAGTTAATTCAGCAACACGCATGCCCTTTCTCAAGATTTTTATCAGGTGGTGGTGAACTTTTAATGAATATAATAGAAAACATTTCCCCATCCTAGAAAACAGAGGGAGTTTGAAATGCATTTTGACCTCATCAACTTCTTTCATCTGGTCTCTGTAATCAGTTTTTATAAAAAGCACATGGCTGCCTGGCTATATCTTGATAAAGAACAGTTTTTGTGTTCTATTAAAAAAAATTCAGAGAACTGGTTTCAATCTTGAGAGATAATGGGAGTGCGGTGGAGGGCGATGGGTGAGCTGTCTACACCGTGCCCCGGTGTGAGGACTGGTGAGCTGAGCTGAGTGCAGTTCTCAGCCCTGTTCCCTCCTTATGGGTGCTATTGGGGGGACTCTCCACCTTGCCCCCCGGAGGGCTTCACAGACATGCGTACCTCAAAGCCCAGTGTCTTCTAGACAGAGGACAGGCATCCACAGCCTATAATGGGAAGGAAGACAGACATTTGTTCTCATCAGTATCTTCTAAGGGGACATAGAAATGATCCTTACAGCTTTTTCAGAGTTTTTCTAATGAGAAGTTTAAAGGTAATGAGCCCTCCTCCCAACAGATCTTTAGAGTTCTGAGTCTGTGGACTTTACTTCTATCATAACTGTCTTTGCAACAAACGTTTATTGTATATCCACGAGGTACCAGCCTTGTGCCAAGTGCTTAGAATACGTCTGTGAACAAAATGGTCAAAGGATGATTTCCTCCTGTAGCCGGCATGGTGCTCAGATGAACAAGGACTGTGGTAAGACAGTTGGAGGACATGTTAGAAGGTGATGGTGTTATAGAAAGAAAGAAAAGTTGAGTCCAGCAAGGTCAAGGGCACCAGGATGGAGGGGGCGGGGCTGGTGTATATAGGGCAGTTGGGATAAACCTTACTGTTTTGGGGGAGATGGAAGCAAGAAAACCTAACAAAACGACTAAACATCCCAACTGTGTTACAGGCAAAATACTGAGACTGATGGACTTGTCCCCAGTCTGTGGGGTGATCAGGCTGGGCGGCGTGAGGTCTGATGGCCGGTACCCAGCTCCAACACAAGCATCACCACACGGTACCCTGTTTATTCCCAAGCTCCCCCGACCCGGTTCGTCAATCCCCACTCATTCCTCCCAGAATCTCCCCTTGGCCTTGCCTTCTGAAACACTACCCTCTTGCCTTTCTCTCTCCCTGTCCGTTTCCTCTTAACTCTCTGGAATTTCTTTCCATCACTTGAGCTTTTGCACATTACTTCTGTCTGGGGTTCTATTCGCTCTGCTCTCTGACCCCCTGGACGATCTCACCTGCTCCGTGGCTTCTACAGCCACTGGTGAGCTGGTGATGCTCAACATCTCTGAGCTGCGTGTCCTCAGCTCCAGTCTTGTCCACTCGGCTGCCTTGGCAAGTCCAAAACTGAGCTCATCCAGCCTGTCTCCCCTTGGGAGTTTTCTATTTTGGTAAGTGATATATGATGCTTTCAAATTGTGGTGCTGGAGAAGACTCTTGAGAGTCCTTTGTACAGCAAGGAGATCAACCTAGTCAATCCTAAAGGAAATCAACCCTGAGTTTTCATTGGAAGTACTCATGCTGAAGCTCCAATCCTTTGGATACCTGATGCAAAGAGCTGACTCATTGGGAAAGACCTCAATTTTGGGAAAAATTGAAGGCAAGAGCAGAAGGGGACGACAGAGGATGAGATGGTTAGATAGCACTAGTGACTTAGTGGACATGAATCTGAGCAAACTTCAGGAGATAGTGGAAGATAGAGGAGCCTGGTGTGTTTCAGTCCATGGGGTTGCAAAGAGTCGGACACGACTGAGTGACTGAACAACATATATGTCTTTAGCTTAAAAAATAACACTTATGTTCAGTCCATTTAATGCTTTTGTCAAGCGTTATTTTAATGGCTTCATAATAACCCCCATCTATCTAACCATCCACAATTGATCTTCCCAATTCCCTACTGCTGAGCATTTAAGTTGTTTCTGAATCTTTGCTCTCACAAGCAACCGTACAATAAACACCCTCATTCAGTGTTTACATCTTTGTGTTTCCTTGGCCCAAGATTGGCTCATAAATAGAATCAATTTTGAGCTGGTTTAGCATTCCCTTTGGATAAATTCCCAGAAGACAACTCGGTGACTCAAAGGATGTGAAGAATTTGAAGATGTTGGTGGTTGCTTATTGCCCTTTAGAAAGGGATAGTCAAATGTATTTCCACTGTGAATGAATGATGCTTTTTCAGTTATTATGAGCTTCCAAATCTGCCGCGTTTCCTGGGTTACAAGTGGGGATGGACATGGCCTCCTGTGTTCATTGGTTGGCTGTATTCTTTTCTGAACTGCTTGCTCATGTCTTTTGTCCACTTTTCTCTGGTGGTGCTTTCCATTTTTGCCTTTTTAAAAAAGGATTTGTTCTAATTAAGGCTTTTGATTGCAGGCGACAGCATCTGACTTGAGTTAGGACAGGTGAGCTTGGAGTCTGCTTCAAGGGGGCAGTGTCACCAAAGGAGAGGGGGGAGAGGGGCACCCGGGCTTCCTTTGACCCGGGGCTGGGAGCCAAGTGTCGGAACCTGTCGACTTCTCAGTCTCGTAGCCCCCTGGCCTCATCTGCTCTTGATGCTGCCCCATCCTCTGGTCCCAGGCAGCTCTGTCTGCCTTCTCATCTAGCTAGTGACCCAACATGGTGACCAGGCCACGTTCCCACTCTATGACCTTTCAGCTGCAGCACCCTCAAAGCTCCCTGTGTCTTTAGAGATAGGATGCAACTAGCCTAGCTGTTCCTTGAGCCCGGCTGCCCAAGGGACAGCCAACGGCTGGACTCTCTCCACGTCACATGTCCATCTTTGGCTCGTCAGTTCCTTCTGGGTTGACAGGCGGGGCAGGTTCGATGGATGGGACCAGGGCCAGGGCAGGGCAGGCAGTGGGACGTGCATAATAAAAGCTGCAGATTTTTTGTCAGACAAGTTGTACACAGTCTGCCTTAGGATATATGTATTTTTTTCTAGCGGTTAGTTTCTCAACATTATTTCTTGAACGCTGTCTTTTTCTCTTCCTCTCCACTGAGGAAATAGTCTTAATTCAGTTTTTTGTTTCTTCTCCTGTGGGTTTCTGCTTCTCCCTGGTCTCCCCACCTCTAGTTACACTCCTTCCCTCCTCATTCTCTCTACCCTGTCAGCAGAAGTGTCCACCCAAAATGCCAACCTGGCAAAGATGCCTCCTCTTTAAAAAAGTCTTCCAGTGGCTCCTGACAAGCTTCTGGAGAAAGTCCAAAGTCGTGACAAGTCCAGATTGGGTTTTCAGTGTGGTTCCATCCCCCCTCATCTGATTCTCTGGTGATGCTGCAGACGTCCTGTGGTCCAGCCACACCCTAGGGGTTTCTGAGTGGCTGACCTTTCTCGGGTGCTCATGCTTTTCTCAGCCAACTCCTCCACCTCATCTTCTCTTTCTAGCAAATTATTCCATGTTCTTCAATAATCACTGGAGTAGGACTTCTATTTTGCTCTCCTTGCCACCTACTTGGGTTGCGTTCGTTTTTCTTTCTTCACACTCACGGAAACACACTCTGTTAAAATGGGTTTCCTATCTCCTCCACTTCTAGATGAGACAACTTGGAGGGTCAATGTCCATCTTTCTCTTTTCAAGCCACTGGAAATGGGTTTGAATTAATGTTGCCCCATGCATGCGTGGGGCTTCCCTGGTGGCTGAGATGGTAAAGAATCTGCCTGCCATGCAAGAGACCTGGGTTCAATCCCAGGGTTGGGAAGATCCCCTGGAGAAGGGAATGGTAACCCACTCCAGTATTCTTGCCTGCTCAATCCCATGGACAGAGGAGCCTTGTGGGCTATAGTCCATAGGGTCGCAAAGAGTCAGACACGACTGATGGACTTAGCACAAAGCACATCATAAATAAAGATTGAGCCCAGGTCTCCCGCATTGCAGGCTGCTTCTTTACCTGCTGAGCCACAAGGGAAGCCCCAGTATAGTGGAGTGGGTAACCTATCCCTTCCCCAGCGGATCTTTCCGACCCAGGAATCGAACCGGGGTCTTCTGCATTGCAGGCAGATTCTTTACCAACTGAGCTATCAGGGAAACCCTAAACAAAGATTTCCATTTTCTAGAGATTAAAAGGAAAGGAGTGTGGCTAATGTCAACAATCTCCTACATCAAATCCAGTCTCTTCCACACGAGATGGATGTCCGCAGCTGACTGGGCACGGCAGGGAGGGAAGTTCTCTGAGGCTGGCAGCCGTGTGTGGATCCTGGCTCCTGCTCCAGCTGTGTGATCTCCAGTAAGTTAGTTGAGGCTTTCTGTCTGTAAAATGGGCTGATGTAGCCATCAGTGTCCCAGAGCTTTGAGGACTGGAGAGAGGATGCAGGGTGAGTACCTGCTCAGAGCCAGGGAAGGTCTGAGAAACTTTGGAGTTTATTGGTATGGATTATTTACCAAAGTAAATACTTCCCTGTAGCTCAAATGGTAAAGAATCTGCCTGCAATGCTGGAGACCAGGGTTTGATCCCTGGGTTGGGAAGATCCTCTGGAGAAGGGAACAGCAATCCACTCCAGTATTCTGGCCTGGAGAATCCCGTGGACAGAAAAGCCTGTTGGGCTACAGTCTGTGGAGTCACAAAGAGTCAGCATGACTGAGCGACTAATACACACATTTACCAAAGTGGGCAGCCACTTCCCCGGTGGCTCAGTTGGTAAAGAATCTGCCTGCAATACAGAAGACTTGGATTCAATCCCTGGGTCAGAAAGATCCCCTGGAGAAGGGAATGGCTACTCACTCCAGTATTCTTGCCTGGGAAATCCCATGGACAGAGGAGCCTGGTGGCTTGGGGTTGCTAGGGTTGGACAAGACTTAGGGACTAAGCCACCACCATAGATTTAATAATACTAATATATTAGCGTCGTTGGAGGGCTTGTGGAAGCATCTCACACAGCACCACAGGTATGGAAGGAAAACATGATGATTTCCATTTTTTGGTTCTCTCAATTCTGAACAAAGACAAGTTGAACTGTTGCTTAGAATTCCCTGTTGTATAAAATTTTTTTAATAAACAAAGTGGATTTAGAATTTAATGGTGACATTTAGTCATTAGAAAGCAGACAATTACATGAAGAGTAATTTGATATTTATAACAGCATCATTGTCAATTAAATTTGTCAAAGTGAATCAGAAATCCTTGATGAGCAAAGAAAGATGGACTGGAAGCTGTAATGGGGTTGTTAGCTGTTGTTGAGAGAGAGGAAAATCAAAGGGAGGTTGTACGCTTTGTGGTTGTTCGTTTTTAATTCTGCGGCATCCCTAGTGGCTCAGACGGTAAAGAAGCCTGCCATGCAGGAGACCTGGGTTCGATCTCTGGGTCAAGAAGATCCTCTGGAGAAGGGAATGGCAACACACTCCGGTATTCTTGCCTGGAGAATCCCATGGTCAGAGGAGCCTGGCGGGCTTACAGTCCATAAGGTTGTGAAGAAAAGAGTCGGACACGACTGAGCCACTAACACTTGTTCATTCAGCAATAAAAAAGAGTGACATAATGCCATTTGCAGCAACATGGATGGGCTTAGAGGTTGTTATACTGAATGAAGTAAGTCAGAAAGAGAAAGACAAACGCCGTGTGATATCACTGATGTGTAGAATCTAAAAAAGTGATACAAGTGAACTCATTTATGAAACAGAAGTAGACTCAGAGACAGAAAAAAAAAAAAAAAACAAACTTAGGGTTACCAAAGGGGAGGTGGGAAGGGATAAATCAGTAGGAGTTTGGGATTAATATAAGCAAAGCACTGTATATAAAATAGGTAAACAACAAGGCTTTGCCGTATAGGGAATTATAGTCAATATCTTCTAAGAACCTATGAAGTAGAAGAATCTGAAAAATAGTGTGTATGTGCATGTACATATGTATGTGTATATAACTGAATCACTTTGCTGAGAACTGAAACTATCACAACATTGAAATTAACTCCAATGGAAGGAAAACAGAGCAGGCCCAAGAACAGTCATGGGAGGGGCGCCAGGGGCAGGTCACCCTCCTTAACAGCCAGTCCCAGGGGACAGATTGCCTCTCAGAAGTCAGGGTGGTGCCCAGGGGGTTTGGAAACTCCAAGGCCCAGCCCACCAATCTCTCTCATCTCCAGGGCCACAGTTTGGGTTGGTGGCAGGGATGAGAGCTCAGGAACTCACAGCCTGAATCCTCTTCAGGGAAGGGGGCGTCTCTGGGCTGGAAAGCCAGCCTGGGAGCTGCCGATAGTTAAACCCGAGATCACAGGGAGAAATGAAGCCAGCCTGTGTCTCTCTGCTGAACCCCTGGAGGCGAGCACCCTCCTCCCCTAGAGCCCAGGCTGCACTTGCTGCCTTGAGGCCCTGGTGTGGGACAGGCCTGCAGCTGCCCTTCGTAGATGACCCCTGGGCCCTCCTCCCCTCCCCTGAAGGCCAGCAGTTGTGGGACTGGGCTTGTCTCCGTGAGATCAACTCTCTGTCTTAAATGATCCCACCCTTTAAAAATGTGGTATATACACACAATGGAATGCTACACAGCCATAAAAAGGAATTGGGTTTTGCTATTTGCAGCAACATGGATGGAACTGGAGGGCATTATGGTACTTGAAGTACATCAGACAGAGAAAGATAAATACTGTATGATATCACTTACATGTGGGATCTAAAGAATACAACAAACTAGTGAATATAATAAAAAAGAAGCAGGCCCACAGATGCAGAGAATAAATTAGTGCGGTTACCAGTGGGGAGAGGAAAGTGAGGACGGGCAATTTGGGGGTAGGGGATTAAGAGGTACAATTGTTAGGTGTAAAATAAGCATAAGGACGTATTATATACATACATGCTAAGTTGCTTCAGTCGTGTCTGACTCTTTGTGACTCTATGGACTATGGTCTCCTCTGTCCACAGGATTCTCCAGGCGAGAATACTGGAGTGCCACGCCCTCCTCCAGGGGAATCTTCTCAACCCAGGAATCGCGCCCACATCTGTGTCTCCGGCGTTGGCAGGTGGGTTCTTTACTGCTAGTGCCACCTGGGAAGCCCCATATATTGTACAACGTGGGGAATACAGCCAATATAACAACTGTAGAGTATAACTTAAAAAACCGTGACTCACTGTATTATACCCCTGTAACGTATATGCTATTGCACATCAACTACATTTGAATTAAAAAAATAGTGACAGAAGCGGTGATGTTCGCTTGTCACCCTCCCTGCACCAGCGGTCCGGGCTCCCACTCCTGGCTGTGTCGATGGGGTGTGTGTGTGTGATTTACCTTACCGCTTAGTGGGATGACCAGCCCTCCTGGTTTGCCTGGGACCAAGGACTTTCAGGGCTCAAACTGGAACAAGTTGGTCATCTTAAGGGACATAACCTGGAAAGAATGTAAACTGGTATTCTGAGTCATTCAGGGATGACCGTACCCTGTGAGAGTTGCCTAAAAATAAGCTGATTTCATTATTTATTGAACAAACACAAGGCCACATACTCGGGGGCTGGAAGAACGCTGATAGACGTTCAGCGTGGTCTCAAAACTTCCCTGAGCTACTGTGTGAATGGAGCTGTTACCCAGTATTTACCTTCTAGACTCGGGCTGAGTCTAGAGTCAGTTACGCTGGTGGACATGGCCCATATTATCACTGATGCCAGAGCATCAGATGCCTTGGTGTACTTAGGAAACACTTTCAAAGGGAAAATGCACTTGGATTCTATATAACATTGCTGAATTGCCAGCTCTGCAGCAGTCGTTCTCACTGAGGGCAGAGTTTGCCCCTCAGGGGTCACGCGGCCACATCCGGAGGCGTTCTGGGTGGTCATGATGGGGGTGGTGGTCACGAGTTACCACATCTAGAGGGTGGATGAGGGCTGCTGGTGGACACCGTACAATGTGCAGGACGGCCCCACAGAAAACATTCATCCCCGCCTAATGTCAACAGCGCTGAGGGTGAGACACTGCCCCGGGGAGGGCAGCCACAGACTGGGTCTGCCTGGAAACGCGAGGGCAGCATCGCCTCTCTCCAGTATGCAGACAGCTCCGCTTGCACGGGACTTTCTTCATCTTTAGACGCTGAGCTAGGAAGCTCGCAGCATGACCAGGACCAACCAGCTTCATCATGAGCAGAGCCTGGGGAGGTTACAGAGCAGAAATGCCGGGCCTTCTTTGGGTGTTCTAGAAGATTCTACCCAGGAAGTGTGGGAAGAGCCTTTCCAGCTAGCTGAGGCTCTTATGAGTCCCCTACCTGAGACAGCATCTCTCACAAGGACCAGCTTATTTTCAGGGGGTTCACCTGGCACCTACATGGGGTGAGTTCCCAGGGGCTGGTTATTGCCGTTTACAGAGCTGCTTGCATTTTATTTGTTTTATTTCCAAAAAAATAATTTCACATGTACCCCAATGTTCATCGCAGCACTGTTTATAATAGCCAGGACATGGAAGCAACCTAGATGTCCATCAGCAGATGAATGGATAAGAAAGCTGTGGTACATATACACAATGGAGTATTACTCAGCCATTAAAAAGAATACATTTGAGTCAGTTCTAATGAGGTGGATGAAACTGGAGCCTATTATACAGAGTGAAGTAAGCCAGAAAGAAAAACACCAATGCAGTATACTAACGCATACATATGGAATTTAGAAAGATGGTAACAATAATCCTGTATGCGAGACAGCAAAAGAGATATAGATGTATAGAACAGTCTTTTGGACTCTGTGGGAGAGGGCGAGAGGGTGGGATGATTTGGGAGAATGGCAAAAAAAAAAAAAATTTATTTGTTTACTTATTTTTGGCTGTACTGAGTCTCTGTGCTCTGTGAGCTTTTCTCTAGCTGTGGTGAGTGGGGGCTCCTCTCTAGCTGTGGTGTGCGGCTTCTCTTGTTACGGAGCACGGACTCGGCACATGGGCTCAGCAGCTGAGGCCCCAGAGCTCTCACGTGCCGGGTCAATAGTTGTGGTGTGCGGGCTCAGTTGCCACATGGCCTCTGGGATCCTCCTGGACCAGGGGTTGAACCTCTGTCTCCTGCATGGGCAGGTGGATTCTTTACCACTGAGCTTCAGGGAAGCCTGATACTTGCATTTGAAAAAGTTTTCTTTTGGCAATAATTTTACACTCATAGAAAAGTTACAAGAAGAATACAAGGACTCCCTTTACCCAGAATCTCCAAATGTTAACATTTATCACGGTTGCCTTACTCTCCTCTCCACTCTATGGTGTTCAACTGTGGTGTTGGAGAACACTCTTGAGAGTCCCTTGGACTGCAAGGAGATCCAAGATCCAGCCAGTCCATCCTAAAGGAAATCAGTCCTGAATAGTCACTGGAAGGACTGATGCTGAGGCTGGAGCTCTAATACTTTGGCCACCTGATGCAAAGAACTGACTCATTGGAAAAGACCCTGATGCTGGGAAAGATTGAAGGCGGGAGGAGAAGGGGACGACAGAGGATGAAAAGTTCAGATGGTATCACTGACTTGATGGACATGAGTTTGAGTAAACTCCAGGAGTTGGTGATGGACAGGGAGGCCTGGAGTGCTGCAGTCCATGGGGTTTCAAAGAGTCAGACATGACTGAGCGACTGAACTGAACTCTCTCCGCTCTATAGACACATTATGACCTTTACCACCTAAGAGCATGGGGCAGAATTGATGCCCCTTTATCTCTAAATACATCAGCGTGTGCTTTATAAAAACAAAAACACTCTTTTTGAAACCATAGCACAATGATCAACAAAAGGAAGCCAGCACCCATGCAGCGTTAACTAACCCACAGGCCTTGTTCAGGTCTCATGGGTGGTCCTGCTAACGTCCTTTCTAGCAAATTCTCCCTCCACATTCCCCTGAGAGCCCCATTCCAACTGCTGAGTTGTCCTGTCTCCTTACACCATCTAACCTTCAGCATCATCTTGGGTTTCTCTCTTTTATGGCCTTGACAGTTTTGAGGAGCACAGGACAGCTACTTTGTTGCCTGTCCCTCTTTCTGAGTTTGTCTGATGTCTCCTTGTCACTAAATCCAGGCTGTGCATTTTTAACAAGATACTAGAAGCCGGAAAGTGAGGCGGCCCTCAGGGCATCATCGTACCAGAAGGAGAATGATGTCTCTGTGCCCGTTTCTGGCCACGTGAACTCTCCCCGGTTGGGTTCTCTCCTGTATGATTACTACCTTCCCCTTCATAATTAGTAGGTATCTTGGGAAGGGTCCTTGGAAGCCCCATGCTTATCCCTGATCATGATGTCGTCACTAGGTTCAGCATCCGCTGATGTTTCTTGCTTGAAACAATTGTGATGATGCAGGTTGCCCAGTGGTGATTTTTAGAAATCCCATCCTTCCTTCTATGTTTAGCTACAATTCTGCCATTAGAAAGAACTTTTCTTTTCTCCTATTTATTATTTTTAATTTCATCTATATCTGGGTGGATCCACAGACCCTTATTTTGGTCTATGGCTAGTAACCCATTACTACCACTATTTTGATGCTGAAATTGTCCTAAACCTGGCCGTGGGGAGCTGGCCCCGTGTCCTCTGCACACATTTCCCTCTCTGATTTTGGCACAGGTTCATCTTGGCTTTCCCCTGCACCCACCTGGAAACGAGTCACTTCTCCAAGAGGCTCTGGTTCCTTTTATTGGAGAAAGGTATTCAGAAACCAGGATTTGGGCTCTGGGAGTGCCCATGTCAGTTATTTCCTTTCAAACCCTCTTATGAGCAGACAGAGGTAGAAAACGTACGTGTGTGTGCATTTCTATTAATCATCTGTCTGTCTATCATCCATCTGTCCATCCTGACCTCCAAATCCAATCCAGTACCATGGGCTTCATTCTAATCTTCCTCCCTTGCGCTTCTGTAACTGTCTTTTCCAACAGTGAAAAACCTGGTTCTCATTACACACAGTACGTTTGCTTTTTACTCAATACGACAATATCCATGAAATAATTTTAGAATTGGGCTTTCCTGGTGGTCCAGTGATTAAGACTCTGTGCTTCCACTGCAGGGGGCTTGGGTCCGATCCCTGGTTGGGGTAGGTCTGCATGCCGTGAAGTGCAGCAGAAGAAAAAAAGGGAAAAAGCCCCATAATTTTAGAATTGCTATCTCATACTGCTATGAACAAATCAGATAATTGGCGTTCTGTCCTTTTTTTTTTTTTTTTAAACAGTTTTTGTTGTTGTTTTATCTATAGCCTGCGGTGCTAAGGGCAGACACAGAGTGACCAGTTCAAAAGTCCCTTGATTTGGCTCTTCTGTCTTCAGTGTGCTGGCGTCCAAAATACATTTAGGTTCATCTATTTCTGTTTGTATTCCATCTGGGGTTTTTCTCTTTATTTAATTAAAAATTTTGAGTATGTGAATTAGCATGTCTCTAAAAGCCAGAACCGTGTAAATATTGTCCTCAGAGGGGTGTCCCCCAGCCCTTTCTCCGCCTGTCCCCACCCCCTCAATTTTCCTGCCTTTTCCCTTTGAGTGTCTTGTGGGTTTTCAGCTTGTCGTGCCTGTGCTTCTGTTTGCGCAAATGAGGGATATTCAGGTATGCTCTATTGCCCTCCTTTCCCTGAATGGTATACACACCTTCTCTTCTCACACTTGGCTTTTTCACATCTTGAGCATCAGTAGTGTTTCATGAGGATCTTCCTTCTTGTTTTCACATCTTCCAGGCGGACTGGCCACACTTCACTCAGCCTCTCGATTGTGGTCATTAGGCTGTTTCCAGCATTTTGCAAAGCAACACTGCCATCGCTAACCCTGTATCTATTCCATGTTGCCGGAGGTATATCTTTAGGTTGGATTCTGGAAGCTGGATTGCTGAAGCAAAGGGTAAACATGTACGGCGCTCTTTCAGCCACTCCCACGTTGCCCCTCTAAAGGGTTTTGCCGATCTCCATTCCCACCATTAATGTACGAGCGTGGCTCCTTCCCTGCAGTGTCACCAGGAGAGTGTGATGTTGTGTTCCCTAATCTGCACCGGACACGTGAGAATTCCTCCAGTTGCATTGTCTGCTGAGGGGTGTGGATAGGCCAAGAAAGAGGTCCCTGGATTCTGTATCACGTGCTCCCCAGGGACGGGAAGAAAGCACCCCCTCCTAATGCTGCCGGCACCTACCTCCAGGGTGCAGAGCCTTGGCCAGCCCTGGAAACACTGCACCTCCCCAGTAAGGTTGAGTGTCTGATTTGAGAATTCCTCTGCTGCTACTCAGAGAAGGCAATGGCACCCCACTCCAGTACTCTTGCCTGACAAATCCCATGGACGGAGGAGCCTGGTGGGCTGCAGCCCATGGGGTCGCTAGGAGTCGGACATGACTGAGCGAATTCACTTTCACTTTTCACTTTCATGCATTGGAGAAGGAAATGGCAACCCACTCCAGTGTTCTTGCTTGGAGAATCCCAGGGATGGGGGAGCCTGATCGGCTGCCGTCTCTGGGGTTGCACAGAGTCAGACACGAGTGAAGCGACTTAGCAGCAGCAGCTGCTGCTACTTGGTCCCTCCTTCCAGCAAACGGCTCCTCCCAGCACAAAATATACACCCAGGACTTCTCTAGACTGTCACTCGAACAAGGACTGTTGAGAAACTGTCACGGTCTAGAGGCACTGAGGAGACGGGATGACCGAGCAGAATGTGGGGTCTGGAGACAGACAAGGACATTCAGGGAAAACCAAGGAAGCCTGAAGAGGGTATTGCTGTTGGTTTTTAGTCACTAAGTCATGTCTGATCTTTTGCGACACCACAGACTGTATAGCCTGTCAGTCTCCTCTGTCCATGGGATTATTCAGGCAAGAATACTGGAGTGGGTTGCCATTCCTTCTCCAGGGGATCTTTCCAACCCAGGGATCAAACTCAGGAGAATCAGGGAGACCTTGCATTGGCAGGCAGATTCTTTCCTGCTGAGCCACCAGGGAAGCCCCAAAGAGGGTATGGATTTCAGTTAATATTATTGTATCAATGAGAAGTGAAACTGAAAGTGTTAGTTGCTCAGTCATGTCCGGCTCTTTGTGACCCCATGGACTGTAGCCCGCCAGGCTCCTCTGTCCATGGAATCTTCCAAACAAGATTACTGGAGTGGCTAGCCATCCCTTTCTCCAGGGGATCTTCCCAACCCAAGGATAGAACTGGGTGTCTAGCACTGCAGGCAGATTCTTTATCATCTGAGCCACCACCAATGGGCTCATTATCTGGGTCAATGTGCCACACATGTGTTAGATGTCAACAGTGGGGGAAAGTGTGTGATGGGTATCCTTTTCTATCTGTGTGACTTTCCCATAAAACCTAAAAGAACACTAAATAAAGATTCTCAAGTTCTAAGACATATTCTCTCATCTCTGTCTCCCACTACTCCTGTGGGGTCACCTTCTGCAGATGGAAGGTTGATCAGAGAGAAATGATGTGTTTTGCCCAAGGCTCCAAGGCAACAGGATGAGCAAGCAGGATAGAAGCAGGGGGCTGCCAGGTTCCAGAACCTTCCCTCAAACATAATTGCCCCATAAATTCTTGAGGGAGTGAGCGGTGAGGAGACAGGCTCATTTCTTCAGGATACTTTATCACCTCCAGAGCTGCCCGAACTGGCTGGTCTGGTCTCTGCACTCCTTCCTGGGACTTCTGCTGGAGAAAAGATCAACTGCTTTTTGAATCCCTGAAAATATATGTAACCAGGAAGCTGGACTGTTGGAAAAAAAAAGTGGAAGTGAAGTTGTTTTCCTTCCTGAGTTAGTGTGCAGCAGTGGGAAGCTTGACTGTACTCTGGATTTATCGGTTTCTCTAGTTGTCACCGAGGTGTTTACAAATGGATTCCACCTGCCCTTGTTCCCTCTGACTGATGGCTGTGAAGTCTGGTCCTGGGCACGCGGTGCGTGTGGCTCCAGGGTTGACCACCAGAGGGCGCGCCGCAGCCTCCCCTGCAGCCAGGCTGGGGCACTGAAGGGCAGATGGTTTCCGCCGGACTTGGGGTCCAGGGGGCTTGTGAGCATGGGGCGCCGGGCACTGGGTGTGGACCCACAAGGGCTGCATGAATCTTTGTTCTTTCTCTTCTAGAGAAAAATCACTTTTTCCACGTTCCCTTTCCCGAGCACAGCGTAAGGATGCTCAGCACCGGCTGGAGCTGGCTGCCCGCTGGCCCGCAGGTGCGGAGATGGCAGAGTCCCTGTGTCCTTTCCAGACACCTTAGCGCCTTGGGGAGCAAAGCTGGGGCCCCAGTTCAAGCTCCGGGAGTGAGCCTCAGTTCTGCCTCTTCTGGGGGAGGGTGGGCACCTCCTGAGCCTCACCTTTCTTCTTGGTGGGGAGGGGGCGCACTGAGACACTTCTCTGCTGGCAAAGTGTCTGGGGACAGAGGGCGTGTTCCTCTGGTTTCCTCCTGCCCTGGGGCCTCCTGTTCTGGGAGCTCCCTGAGGTGGCTGTGGGTGACCTCTGACCGCCTCCCCTCCTGAGGCATCCCTGCCTGGGTGGGTTGTGTCTTCTCTCCAGCCCTGATTGAGGGCCTCTGGGCTGCCCCGCCACAGGCAATTTAGAAGATGATGTCCACGCTTTGACCAAAGGAGTAATAGCTTATCACATTTACGCATGCGTGCTAAGGCACTACAGTCGTGTCTGACTCTCTGCGACCCCATAGACTGCAGCCTGCCAGACTCCTCTGTCCATGGGATTCTCCAGGCAAGAACACTGGAGCGGGTTGCCATTTCCTCCTCTATCACATTTATAGTGATGTTATATTCGGGTTGGCCAAAAAGTTTGTTCAGTCAGTGAATGTGTCTTTCAGTAAGGATGAGACGGTTGGATGGCATCACCGACCCAATGGACATGAGCTTGAGCAAACTCCGGGAGATGGTGAAGGACAGGGAAGCCTGGCGTGCTGCAGTCCATGGGGTGGCAAAGAGTCAGACAAGTCTGAGAAACTGAACAACATAAAGTTCTTGGTGAAAATGAAAATTAGGTCCTTTTTTTTAGAAGTAAAACTGAACAAAAGGTTTTTTGGCCAACCCAATACCTTGCGATTTCTAAAATCAAGTTATCTTGTCCCGTGCCCCTCCTGTAGCTGGGTCCCTGTTCTGTTTCAAGAGAGCAGGGAAGCCACCCCATGATTTTCTGCTGTGGAGAGTTAGCTCCCATCCACCCCCAGGCCCCTGGCCTGTGTTACCCTGAGCCCTTCTCTGTGGTTCACCCTGTAGGTATGACGGGGAGTCCTTCACTGAATGCCGCAACTCCCCGGACCCCAGCTGGTGAGGCCGGGCCCCTGAAGGTACCGCTTCTCCTGAGAAGCCCCACCTGCTCGGCTGTGCCACACGCAGCCTGGAGCCCCTTCTTGGAGCCAGAACCCAGGGTCAGAGGAGCCAGCTCCCTGCCCCTGGGGCCAGAGCATCATGTCCGTGACCTCAGGATAGCACTGAGGTCTTCCCGCTTTCCTTCTCCACTCCCGCTCACCCCGATGACGCCAGGCTGGCTTTGTGCGTCCAGGACAGGCTTGGGCAGGAGGCTCGGTGCCGTCCAGCCCTGCTGTGTTTGCAGCCTGCGGTCGTGTGCCCACCTCCACCCTCCTCTGCCTGCCCGCATCCCAGGCCCGCGGGGCAGTGGGCCCCTCCAGGTGCTCGTGGCTCCTTAGCCCCATTCCCAGGCGTCCCTCACAGGCAGGAAGGCAGGTGACACCTGTCTAGGGCAAGAGCCATGACAAGGTGATAACATCTCGTCTTCAAAACGGCCCTGAGGAGTGTGTCTTTTCCTGGGACCCAAGCTGGTGTGATTAGATCTTGCTGGAAGCCGCAGATTTCTGTGCCTAATATTATTATTTAAACATCAACATCGATGTTCTGTGTCAATCCATAAGCAGTGTGTGGGGGTGATAAAAAGCGTCAGACAGGCAACATATTTTATTTATGGGTGGTAAATATTTTAAAACTCCCATGTGTTTTGATTGGAAAATGTGCATTACTGGACAATTTGGTTTCAAAGGTTTCTCTCTAATGTGAGATTTATTAAGATGTATGGGGCAGTCGCAGAGGTGTGATGGAGTCTGGGTGAAAGTCCTGGGGGGGGAACTGGGGCTCTGCCTGGTGACTTTTGCGTTCCCAGACCCATTTTATGATTCAGGGCTCTTCTGTGTCTGTTATTAAGACACAGTGATTGGCTCTGCATGAACTAACAGCTCCGTAGTCTTGCCTGAAAGGAACAGGGTAGCTGCTTTGAAAAGTCAGCTCGTGGGTTATATTTTTCCATTATGAGAGGTGGCCCCTGGGCAGGACTGATACAGGGGAGTTAATTCAAACGTCTCAGTAAAGAGGTGCAGTTCCAAGATCGACCACTAGATGGTGCACTAAAGGCCACCCGGAGGGCCAGACGCTCTTTAGAGGGAAGGCCAGGGGCGGTGTGGAGGCCTGATTTGGCCTGGAAGTAATTTCAAATAGGGTGATGAAGCCGCCCCTGAAGACCCATGTCGCCCAGCTCCCTCCTGTCCAGTGAGGCTCCTTCTGGGGCCTTGGAGGACGTTCTTTTGGGGCTCTTGTTTGCAGGCAGAGATGGAGCACATAATGGGGTGTGGGGCAGTAACCAGGTAAGGGGTGCAGGAGGGCGCTTTCACCTGCAGCTCTGCTACGGGCTGAACTGGGTCTCTTCCCACAAAGGTCTGCTGCAGTACTAACCCCCAGGAGCCTCGGATTTGTTCCTTGTGTTGTTCAGTTGCTAAGTCACGTCTGACTCTTTGTGACATCATGGACTGCAGCACGCCAGGCTTTCCCTGAAGCCCGTGAACAGCATGAAAAGGTAAGCCCAGATTGTGGCCTTCTTTGCCAATTTAGTCAGTTTCGATGAGGTCATGCTGGAGTAGTGTGGACCCCTGGTCTGATGGCTGGTGGCCTTAAAAGAAGACACAGAGATGCAGGGAGACGGCAGGGACTGAAGGATGCCACAGCCGGGAGCCTCCAGGAGTTGGAGGAGGCAGGAAGCTTGCCCTCACACCCCTAGAGCCTCCAGAGGAGCATGGCCCTGTGGACACCTTGATTTTGGCCTTCTGGCCACCAGAACCTCAAGACCATAACAGTCTGCTGTTTTAAGCCAAAGAGAGAGTGGTCTTTGCTCCAGCAGCCTCGGGAAATTGATACAAGTGGTGAACACGTAAAGGCACAAGAGGAAATCAACCCTGGATACTCACGGAAGGACTGATGCCGAAGCTCCGATACTCAAGCCATCTGATGCAACGAGCTGACTCGTTGGAAAAGACCCTGATGCTGAGAAAGACTGACGATAGGAGGAGAAGGTGGTGACAGAGGATGAGATGGTTGGATGGCATCATTGACTCAATGGACATGAGTTTGAGCAAACTCTGGGAGATAGTAGGGGACAGGGAAGCCTGGCATGCTGCAGTCGCAAAGAGTCAGACGTGACTTAGTGACTAAACAACAGCAAAAAGGAGCCCACTGCCGGGAAAGATCCTGTGTTTTGCTGCTGAGATGCGAGATTTCTCAGTACTTGGTCAGGTCTTGGCCTGCACCCTGCACCAGTTGTGGAAATGGGAGGAATCACAGATTCTTGCACCTGAAGTGTGGGGCTCGGACTGGCCCAACCGGGCAGGGGGAGGGTGCATGGGAACTCTTTCCTGCGAGGCTAGAGATGGAGCTGGTCACAGCGACCCTTGGCCCTACTTCGACCTTCTCTCTTTTCGTGGTTTTTAGAGTTTTCTTCTCTGAGCAGGTATACAGTTGAATGGCAGGAGAGCAGGAAGACTTATATTAGTCTTTAAGATTCAGCCCAGAACTTGAATGTGGGGAAACTTATGAATTAACGCTGTAGGTCATGAGTGCAGTCTCAGCTGATTCCCACCACTTATCTTGACGAATAATGCCTCCCGCATGCCCCGGACTCTGTCATCACCCCCTGCTGTATCTGAGCCCTGGAGGGAAGGAACAGGATGCTGCATCCAGAGCACTCAGCATCACCTGGAAGGCAGTGGTCCCAGTGGACCCCGCAGGACTCCGGGGTGGCTCCGGGACTCTTGCCACCGAGGTGGTAACTGAACAGAGGTTGCCAGGCCTCACAGTCCCTGAGGGCTGCGGTCTTTGAAACTGGCTCCATTCCTCTGAAAACACAGAAGAGGCATGAGAACCGCCAGCTTCTCCCCGGGCTGTGATTTCCTCCGGGAGAAGCCAAGAGCAGGCCAGTGGTCACCCCGGTGAGACTAGGGCTGGGGCGTACCACTTCCAGAAGGGAGAAGCTCGTTGCTGGGGATGAAGCAAAGGTGACCACGTCCATTGTCTAATTTTTCTGGATCAGAAACCGCATTCCTTCAGGCTATCAACCCACTGGAATACACCCCCAGCTCTCCTGGAAGCCTGGCCTTTCTGATGGGATTGCAGGTCATCCGTGGCCAACCTGCCCCAGCTGGAGTGGGCGATCGACATGCTCCGGGAAGACAAAGCCAGGTGGTCAGGTGTGGGTCTCCAGATGGCCGGGGAGAGGCCAGTGTCTCGCTTCCCAAAGGGAGGGTGCAGCCGTGGTCATCGCAGTGGTGGCGGAGGACGTCCGTCTGCTACCCCGGGCCCCTCCTAACACGGCAGTGTAATTATGGAGCTGCCGGTCTTTGTAGAGTTCTCGGCTTCCGGTAAATATTAATGGGTTGCTTTTTATTCATTTAGCTTATGTTTTTGAAAGATGGCCTCAAACAAAAAGATGATATCTGTATGTTGTGCTTTAATTTATTTTCACCTTTTTTTCTCCTGTGGAGACCCCTAGTGTATCATCACTTTGTTTACCACAAATTAAACCCGGGCTGATTGTTTACCAGACTAGGGGCCCCTGTGCATTGCTCTGCGCTCTCTCTCTCTCTTTTTTTTTTAAATAATCACAACCTGGGATTCATTTGCGGAGGCCCTAATCTGCATGAGAATTATACAATTAACTTTTGATTAACCACCTAGTTCTTTTTGAAGCCGCAGTGTATAGGATACTCTGCATTTAAATAATTTTCCTTAAATTGGGAGCAGGCCTTTCATTAAGCTGGTGAGTTTGACTAAACAACAACATTTGGGATAATCAGGGTCGAAACAAAAGGCAAGCCGGCAGGGCTAGAATGTCATCTTTAAATATAACAGTGGAGATAAAGGCCCCCAGATTGGGCCTTATCGAAACACAAAAAGATCAAAGCGCTCTCTTGTCTGTGGCAGAGCGCGGAGGCCCCAGTTGATGTCGGGCGACCATTGTCTGGCGCGGCTGCGGCAAGATTTGCATTCAGGGGGCCCGGTGAACACACGTTACATCACGTAGAGGACTTATCTCCAAGTCTGACAATAATTATCAGGGAGAATATCCTCAGAATGACTTTTTTGTGATTTTTATGCCTCCCCAACACAAGGAAGGGGAGATAACGGCATTAGGAGAAAGGGGAGAGTCTCCGAAGGCTCTCCCCGGAGCTGGTTCTTCGATTAAATTTGCTCTGGCACTCCGGTGCCGCCGAACAAGGGGGAAGAAAGCCTGCGAGCCTTTTATATCGGGTAATAATAGACCTGAACACAGCCCTCACCCAAGATAAGATCCATTGTCGGAACAAACAAAGAAGCCGTATTAAACACCGCCACAGGAATATCTATGAGCAAAGTTTGAAACCCTCTTCCCTCTCCTCCTCTCCTTGCTCCTTCCTTCACCTGGTTCTGCAGGACGTGTCCTGGGGCTCCCAGCAGAACATGGCCAGAGCTGCTGGGCAGTGAGGTCACGGTCTTGGCGGTTATCGAGGTCAAGATCGCCTTAAGACTTGCCAAGATCAGGGTCATGCCCTGTGTTCTGCATCTCCCACTCTTCCCATTTTTGCTTCTTCCCCAAAAGTCCAGCAGAAGAGACCTTCATCTCAGACACTGAGACTCCCGAGAGACTTGGCGGAGGGTTGAAAAGACACGGCCATTCTTCCTTCCATCCACCTTGGTCCAGCCCACCTTCCCTGGTCTTCAGAGTTCTCATGTGTGTGCTAAGTTGCTTCAGTGGTGTCCTATTCTTTGTGACCCCATGAGCCCACCAGGCTCCTCTGTCCATGGGATTCTCCAGACAAGACTACTGGAGTGGGTTGCCATTTCCTCCTCCAGGAGATCTTCCCAACCCAGAGATCAAAACTGAGTTTCCTGCATTGCAGGCAGATTCTTTAACTATCTGAGCCACCAGGGAGGTCTCTGTTTGTCCTTCGAAGAACTGTTCTTCCTTCTCTTTAAGGGAATTGGTAAGCAGCCAGTGTTATACTAATGTAACATCCCAGCAAAACCAGAGTCCCGTGCTCCAGTGCTTCAGATCAGCTGCTTTTGCAAGGCCATCTGCACTGAGTTGACGAGCTCACAGCATCAGTGTTGGTTCCTGCGTTCCTGATCGGCGTCCAGGGTCAGTCGGTACAGATTTCCTCCAGGCTGAGAGCAGGGAAGACTGCAACACGGAGCAAGTTTTCTGGTTAGATTGAGATCAGATTACCAGTTTTTCTTTTTGCTTTTTTCCTTCAACCAAAAAGAATGGCCAGTGTTCAAGATTTGCTCAATCTGAGTTGTGTGCAGCCCCTCAGCTTTCCTTGCTATCTGCCCTCTCAAGCCTTTCCTGACCTTTTCTTCCTGTGTGGGTCCAGGTCAGGATGGGGGTTGCTGCAAGAGGTTCCCCTTCCCCTTACCTCGCCTGAATTCAGGATGGGAACGAACAGGAGGCTGGGGGCTGGGACTTGTGGCCGCTGCAGCCCCAGGAGCAGGGGAGCCCCTGGTTCTGAGCAGTGGAAGGGTGGAGGGGAGGTAGAGATGCAATGCAGGCCTCGGGAGCAGCTTCCCTGCGTGGACACCTTGTCCAAAACCTGTTCCCAAAGGCAGTGAGTGAGCCGGCAAAGCCAGAGGGGAAGGCCATTGACTCCCAGCCCAGGGCAGGCAGCGTCGGTGCCCTGATCAGTCTCTCCAAGCCTAGGGACCCTGGCTTGACCCTGAGGATCACCCACGTCTGCCAGGACAGAGGACCCACGCCTCACAGCTAAAGCCGCAGATCTAAGGGAAGCCAAGCACCCCACACCTGAGAGCGTTTCCGCCAGAGCTGGAGCAGGAGGGATGGGGGTCAGGGGACCGGTGGGCTATTCCTGTCCGCTCCTGTCCTTGCCCACAGCCTGACCTCCCCTGACCAACTGGCTGGGCTCCCTGAGGCTGTCAACCGCTGAGCCCCCGCCCCTAAGGTTCCTTTCGGAGCCGGGATCTTTCTCCTCCAAGGGAGACCAAATTCCAGGACAGTCGGGAGCCAGGAGCCTCGAGGCTGCCTCTAACTGTCCAGAGTGCCATCTCTTTGCTGCACAGGGACAGGCCATCACTGGCACAAATTATCTCCAGTCACACTGTAAAAAGCTCAGGAAAGCCGTGAAGTCTGAGATTCAGCACCTTCTTCCTTTGCTGCTACTGCTGCTAAGTCGCTTCAGTTGTGTCCGACTCTGTGCGACCCCGTAGATGGCAGTCCACCAGGCTCCTCCGTCCCTGGGATTCTCCAGGCAAGAACACTGGAATGGGTTGCCATTTCCTTCTCCAATGCATGAAAGTAAAAAGTGAAAGTGAAGTCGCTCAGTTGTGTCCGACTCTTCTCGACTCCATGGACTGCAGCCTACCAGGCTCCTCTGTCCATGGGATTTTCTAGGCAAAAGTACTGGAGTGGGGTGCCATTGCCTTCTCCGTCTTCCTTTGAAGGGCTGACATTATTCAGAAATGGGGAGAAATGTAATGGGTAAAACTGTCCTGGTGTGAACTGGATTCTCTGGAAACTGGGCTCCAGGTGGGTGGTCCTTATGATTTGCTTCCAGGGATGAAGGCTGAATCCTGAAGGTCGAGCTTGGCTCCTCACGTGCCCTGGTTTGGTGGGACTCAGCACGGGCTCCTGGGCTGTGGTTCGTTCACCTCGGGGTTGTTCTGAGCAGGAAAAGGCAACAGACGGCAGCTGGGGGAGTAGATGCTACCTTATGTGTTTGCTAGTGAGCATGATTGACCCTGCTGGCTCAGATGGTAGAATCTGCCTGCCATGCAGGAGACCTGGGTTCCATCTCGGGGTCGGGAAAATCCCCTGGAGAAGGGAGTGGCTACCCGCTCCAGTATTCTTGGGCTTCCCAGGTGGGTGCTAGTGGTAAGGAGCTAGTGGGAGACATAAGAGGTGTGGGTTCAGTTGCTGGGTTCGGAAGATTCCCCTGGTGGAGGGCACGGCAACCCACTCCAGTATTCTTGCTGAGAGACGCCCATGGACAGAGGAGCCTAGCCGGCTACAGTCCGCAGGATTGCAGAGAGTTGGATGTGACTGAAGTGACTTAGCACACGATTGACCAAGTGCAGCTGAAAAGTGATGGTTGGAATGGACCTTGAGCTCCACAGCCAGGGACACAGGTGCCGGGCACCTAGTGGGTGGAGACACTCAGGCAAGAGGATGAGACAGCTGGTCCCGAGAGGTGGTTCAGAAAGGGCACTGCAGATGCACCCTTTTAGCCAGTCTCCATCTTCTGTTATAAAAAGTGAAAAAAATATAGGAAGGGCAAATTGAGGACCGGGAAGATTACAGTAATATAGCTTCTCAGCTAATTGATTAGCAATTATGGCTAGTAATATTGTTCACTTTAATTGTGTTTCATCTCTATTTTGGTAATAAAGATTATTGTTTGGGATTATGACTTTATCCTCTGATACTAATTACTAACTTGTGAAATTAAAGTGTATATTTTCACATCCGGAAAAAAATTCACACCATGTCCTTATCTAATAGCTTCCTTTTCTGAACAGGCCAGTTGTTTGGGGGTGGTTTCATCCTTAACATTTGAGAAAGCCTCAGTTTTGGCAAGCAAAATAGATGATATTTGGTTTATTTACCAAGAAATACAGGCGTACAAGGGGACATTTTAAAGAGAATGACAGAAAAGGGAGAGATTGCCAGAAATCTGAGATGTGATGGGACACAAGTGAATTTACGTGGAAGACTCATTTTTAACTTTAAAGGAGATTTCACGCTTTATAATCATTTCTGCAGGTTTCATGGTGGGGGCACCCACAGCATGAACCACGGCTGAGCTCTTAAATCCTTTAGCCGCTGCCTGGCTTCCGCTCTCCTGAGACGGACGGCACTTTGACGCATTGACTTCTTGGGATTCCATTATGTATGTATTTATTCATTTTGTTCAGTTATTCACTTGTATTTATTTGTTTGACTGTGCCAGGTCTTAGTTGCGGCGTGTGGGATCTAGTTCTGTGACCCAGGATCGGACCCGGGCCCCCTGCATTGGGGGTGTTGGGGTCTTGGCCAATGAACCACCAGGAAAGCCCCTACATTTTGTAATTTTCCCACAAACTCTGTGTATCCAATGGCCCATATTTATGGCTGTCCTTTCCTCCTCACTTTCTCATCCTGACCATATGGACATTCACGGAAACCTCCAATGACCAACCCCCAGCCAAGGCCTCTTTTCAGACCTCACGCAGAGTCGCCACTTAGAACTTGACATCATCAACCCCCTCTTCCAGCTTCAAACATTCAAATTTCCTTCATAGTCTACCAGTGCCTGTACTCACCGACTGCCCACCTCACATAACTTAAAACCTGTGTGTGTTATCAAGGTGCGTCACACTCAAACCACAGTCAACAGCCTGGGGTCCTTCCCAGTCTTTTCTTTGTATTTCTGTAGAGCCGGTTTGTAGTATGTATGTAGTCACTTATGTAGTCGGTTTCTATGTAGTTTGTATTTATATAAACTCATTTTTCTTTTTGGATAGTGGGTCAGATAGAATGCATTTCAGGTTTTGCAGATCTCTGTGACAACAACTCAGCCATGCTATTGCAGCGTGGAAGTGGCCACAGCTGGCATCCGGGTGAGCGAGGCTGGCTGTGTCACCTACAGCTGTACAAGAGCAGACAGTGGTGTGGACTGGACTGCAGGCCGCGTGGGGCCAGCCCCAGCACAGAACCATGAGATGTGACGTCCGTTTGGCTCATCTAATGTCACACGGGAGCATTTCCTTTTGTCCATCAAATTTTAATGGCTGTGTAATATCCTACTCCAAACATTTGTGGTTATTTTATTTTCAGAAAGACGGTAACAATTTATAATTTCACTAGCAGTACATGAGAGTAATGACCTACTACGGGTTTGAACTGAAGCATTACAGATATAAAGAAGGGCTGTCTAATTAGACGGGAAACTCCAAAACTTTGGCCACTTGATGCGAAGAGCTGACTCATCGGAAAAGGCCCTGATGCTGGGAAAGATTGACGGCAAAAGGAGAAGAGGGTGGGAGAAGATGAGATGGTTGGATGGCATCACTGACTCAATGGACATGAGTGTGAGCAAACTCCAGGAGATGGTGAAGGACAGAGAAGCCTGGTGTGCTGCAGTCTATGGGGTCGCAAAGAGTCGGACACGACTTAGCGACTGAACAGCAACTGTATGAGATCTTAGAGCCCTGGAGCTGGTATTGGTATCGTCTGGGTCTCTTATGTTGATCACACACCTTAGAGTGAATTGATATTCTCTGTGATGTGGCCCAAGCCCTATGCGCCAGAAGTCTTTCCCTCTGCGTTTCTCATTCATCCCCTCAGCCAGCTCCGCTTCATTTTCTGAGGGCATTACAGCTGGGAAAGAGGGGCCTATGGCAAAGTCTGAGATGGGAGGGTGGGTTTGTGCCTAGAAGCAGGCCTTCTGCTAGCTCAGATGGTTGATACCGGTGCCAACTTAACCTCTGGGCACCATCCTAAAATCTTTCATTCAAGTGGTTCATTGAAAAGAGGAGGTGGTGTAAGAGGCTCTAGGATGTAACGCACCCCCACCTCACCTTCACAGCAGACCTTCCGTCAGTGGCTCACTATTTCCCACTCAGGCGGCTGGCTGTCTTTACAAACAGACGTTGTCAACCCGCCCGCTGCACTGTGAGACCGGATGTTTCCGCGCCCCACACCACAGCCCCCGCTTCTCTGCGGTCCTGTTTCTTACCCTGTGCATCCTCAGGGGTTGCCCTGGAGACAGAATCATGCTAAAATGCCCCAGTGCTTAATTCCTCTTAAGCCCGGTTAGCTTCACATCCAGCCTCGGGCTCCTGGTCCCCCGGCCGCTCCTTTTCCTTGTATTTCTTAGAAATGCATGTGAAACAGATGTCACACAGCTGCAGAAGCAGAGAAAAGGTAGCCAGGCTGACACGCCTTTAAAGTAGGCTAAGTAGGTTCAGTCTTCCAATTTTTTTTTTTTTTTTTTAAGCAAAAACAATAGGATTTTTCCCCAGTTACCTTACCCTGGAGCATCTTCCATCACCTCCTCTTTTCGATGAACCACTTGCATGAAAGATTTTAGGATGGTGCCCCGAGGTTAAGCTGGCACTGTGGCGACCATCTACAGGCAAGAAAGCAGAGCGCCCTGCCCCGAGCCTCTGTCTGACCACGGAATTAAAAATGAATCACATTCCTAATGAACGTAATCCCGCAAATTCTCTGAATGGACAGCGCTGAGCGCAGCAGCTGGCATGAGCAAGTGCTTCCAAGAGGAAGAGCTCGTCCCACTGCTTCCGCAGCCAAGACGCCCCCTTCTTCCCTGGAATGTTGGAGGCACAGTGGCGGGTGTTTGTTCTGATGACGGCCTGGGAAAGCCAGCACCTCCCTTTTGTTTGGCCAATTTGTATTTGTTAGACAGTGTCTAAATGCAGGGAAGCCAGACCCTAGACTTCTTTCGGAGGAGACTTCATTCCAGAGCGCGGCACCATGGGCTCTTTGCTGAGGGCCCCAGGCTAAGGGCGGTGGTTCCTCTTGGCCTCTCCAAATATCCAGGTCAGGGACTCACTCCTCTTTGAGACCATCGTCTGATTTATATTTCTCAGCACTTGTGCCAGAACCAACTGTATTAACAGGCTGTCTAATTGAGACTTGGCAGCAGGCAGGCCAGATCAAAGGCAGCCCCGAGTGCGGTTCTCGGATCCCAGGCCAGTGGGCACTTAGCAAGGCACAGACGCGAGCCTGCCGCCCACTTCCAGCAGCTGATGCCAGCACTGCGGCCTCTGCCCAGGCTGCTCCACCACGGGCTCCAGAAGGAGCCACTTGTGAGCTCTTAAAGACAGCAGCGAAGTGCTGCGGGGACATTGGTGATTGAGGGAAAAATGGAGGATCTGTCGGGGAAAGTGGTCTCCTAGCTTCCTCTGTGCTGTGTCTGTGAGTAGGAGACGAGTGCCCAGTCACCCAGGGCAGGTGGGGATGGCCCTGGGCTACCACCCAGTCACCCAGGGCAGGTGGGGAATCGCCTTTTTTTTTTTTCAGGAAAAAAAAGAACAAAGTTGAGGACTCATACTTTTTGACTTCAAAACTCAGAAGAAGTTGCACTAACCAATATTTAACAATATTGTCTTCCAAACAGGAATGGGAATTTCTCTGAATGTATTTATTTCTCATAAAGTTTCTTTCAGAAATGTTTTGTATGTTTTTAAAATTAATAGGCTATTTTTACAAAGAAGTCTCAGTTTACAGAAAAATCATGCAGAAAGTTGCTGTTCCCATGTAATTATTATTCACTATCCCTGCCATGGTTTCCCCCATTTTCAACAGCTTGCATTGGTGTGTACAAGTGTTAGAACTGATGAAGTAAAATTGATTTGTTTTTATTAACTAAAGTCTACTGTTAACATTAGGATTCGCTTTTTGTGTTGCATGGTTCTATGTGTTTTGACAAATGCAAACCATCTTATATCCACCATTAAAGGGTGGTAGAGAGTAATTTCTCCATCTGAAAAATGCCCTGCACTGTACCTGTTCATTCATTCCTTTCTCCCCTAGGCCTTGGACACCACCGATCTTTCTGCTGTCTCTATAGATTTGCCTTTTCCAGAATGTCAAATACTTGTAATCCAGCACTGTGGCCCAAATAAATACACTGTAGACTTTATAAATGCTGGTTTTATGTATTGGCTAATAAATTTTTATTTTATGAAAAATACTGATTAAAAGGAGGGCAGACCTTTTCCAATCAATGTACTATCTCATTTGTTATCAATTTCTAATGCAGATAAGAAAACCCTTTGCTGTCACATTTAGTGGGGACTCAATAAATGTGCTTTATTTTTTTCTTCAATGCAAAGGAAAAAAATTGTTTTATTTGGGCCTCCTTCTTGATATTCCATCTAGCTGTTTGGATGCTAATATTACAAAAAAAAAAAAAAACTGTCACAAGGGGGACTTGGGTCATCAGATATGTGGCGTTAACTTTCCCATGGAAAACAATTATGATTGTCGAGTTCAATAATAACTAACCCATGTCTCAACTTTAGAAGAATAGTTGGATTTATAAAGCCCCTCCCAATTCCCAAATTGTTGTTATTATATAGGATGCAGCCTCCTCAGACCAGCTTTTTCACTTAGTTTTACAGTTTTAAGGTTCCACCACGTCTTTTCCTGGCTTGATAGCTCATTTCCTCGTATGTTGGGTAAGATTCCTTGTCTGGGTGGACCACAGTTTGTTTATCCACCACCTATGGACAATGGGTTGCTTCCAGTTTTCGGTAATTATGAATAAAGCTTCTGTCAACAGTCATGGTTGGGTGGGTTTCTGCAGGGACCTCAGGTTTCAGCTTTTTGGAGTCAGTGCCAAGGAGCACGGTTGCTGGCATCTCTGGCAAGCCTGTGTGTGCTTTACCCTGGAGCTGCGCCACTCTGCATCCTCGCCAGCCTCGGGTGAGGGTTCCGGGTCTTCACATCTCCACCAGCACTGGGTGTTCTCAGTGTTCTGGGTTTCAGCCTTTCTAGAGGTGCTTGGTGATGTCTCAAGTTTGTTTTAATTTGCAACTCCCTAATGTTCTTTGGAAGGACTGATGCTAAAGCTGAAACTCCAGTACTCTGGCCACCTCATGTGAAGAGTTGACTCATTGGAAAAGACTCTGATGCTGGGAGGGACTGGGGGCAGGAGGAGAAGGGGACGACAGAGGATGAGATGGCTGGATGGCATCACGAACTTGATGGATATGAGTTTGAGTGAACTCTGGGAGTTGGTGATGGACAGGGAGGCCCAGCGCACTGCAATTCATGGGGTTGCAAAGAGTCAGATGTGACTGAGCGAGTGAACTGAACTGAACTGAACTGAATGATATATGACAATGAGCATTTTAAAATAAACTTTGTTGCGATCTGCATATCTTTTTTTGGTGAGGTGTCTGGTCAGATCTTTGGTTCTTATTTTCACTGGGTGCTTTGTTTTGTAATTGTTGAATTTTTAGAGTTCTTTGTACAGGATACGAAAATGTGTTGTACTAGAATAGCACATATTTCAATAATCTGAAAGAACTGATGGATCTCTGAATATGAAGCAGGAACACTTCCCTTTCTGACCTAGAAGATTTGGGGGAGATTTGTCTCTACCACCTGCAGCAGATGGAGCCATTTCTCCTAAGTGAGTTGATGCTCCCTAAGCTGCCATCATCTTTCCTGAGAGTTTCCAGATCTGGGTCTTTGGGGAGCACTTGGGACGCATTCATTCTGAGAGGAGCAGCTGATTCCAGCCCTGGAGGTTAAGTGTGAATGGAAAACAGCTGGTCAAGTGGAAGCCAAGGTGAATGTAGGCAAGAGACCTTTGCAGTCACACATAACAGGCACTCAAAATAATGTCTGTTCAAAGCAGGAGTGGGAGGGTTCAGCTGGGCTGCAGGCTCCTTGAAGGAGAGGTCTATACCCTCGTTTGCGTAATCCATTATCACACAGGAAGTGTAGAATACACATATTAGAAGTTCAAGTGCTCCTTGAATTGTGAACTAAATTGAATGACAATAGGCTATTTCAGTTATCTATAAGCACACCACCCCAGAACTTAATGGCTTACAGCAACCCTTTCATTGGCGGTTTAGTGGCTAAGCTGTGTCTGACTCTTGCGACCCTAAGGACTACAGCCCGCCAGGCTCCTCTGTCCATTGACTTCTCCAGGCAAGAATGCTGGAATGGGTTACCATGCCCTCCTCCAGGGGATCTTCCTGATCCAGGAATTGAACCCAGGTCTCCTGCATTGAGGCAGATTCTTTACCGACTGAGCTATGAGGGAAGCCCTCCCTTTTGTTATCCCTCCTGTTCTCTTTGTTGACTGAGTTCCACTGGCTGGTTCTTGGGCTGTTTTCACGTTGGGTCCTTCATGCAGTTACAGTGAGATCATGGCTGGAAGCAGGGTCACCTGCAGGCCCACCTGGGACCCCGGGCCTGGCTGGAGCCCCCTTGCTCTCCATATAGGGTTGAGCATCTTCTTTCCATGTGACTCTTCATGTGGTCTTTCTCTGCTGTCTCCCTAGCAGAGAAGCTAGACCTCGCTGCATGGCAGTTCAGGGCTCCCAGGAAGTTCGTGGAAGGTCCCATCGTGAGGTACTTAGCAAACCTTTGCTTCTATTGATGTTTCTCACATCCCACTCAGCTAAAACAACTTACACGACCAAGCCCAGAGTACATTTGGGAGGAGATGCCAAAGTGACAGGAATATTGGACACATGGTTTATTGGGGCCACCACTGGAACATCCCAGCAGAGGCAGGGAAGGTAAGGCTTCCAGGACACAACTGCCCTGTGAGGCTCTAGTTTACGGTCACGTGCGTGCTTGTGTGCTGAGCCGGTTCGGTCGTGTCTGACTCTTTGTGACCCTAGGGACCGTAGCCTGCCAGGCTCTTCTGTCCATGGGGATTCTCCAGGCAAGAATACTGGATTGGGTTGCCATGCCCTTCTCCAGGGGATCTTCCTGACCCAGGGATCGAACCCGTATCTCCTGCACTGGCAGGCAGATGCTTTACAGTCTGAGCCACTTGTGGAAACAAACAAACAAAAAATAACACACCCAGTATAAGAACTGTCAGATCCTGGCGACCATCAGATGCTACTGGGCTGATGGAGCACAGCCTTGACCCTCTTCTCCCTGGTAGGGCGGGCCACAGAAACGAACAAGGCAACACTTAAAGGACTCGTGTAAGGGGTCTGCCCGGGAGGGCTCTGGGGGCTGAGGGTGGCTGGGGAACCTGGTGGACAGTCTCTAGAGCTGCAGGGAGGACCGGCTGGAGATGAGGAGGCTGCAGGGGCGTTTGGAGGGTCTTTTGATTCCTCCTCCTGCTCACTGCTGAAGCTACCGAGAGTTTCTCATTTCAGACCCGATGCCCTTGGGAGCCTCTGGTTTCACCCTTTGCTCTCCTGTCTTCTGAGAAGGCAGTTCTACCAAGATCAGCAGGGGTCAGGGGGCCAGGGCTCTAATTACTTTCATTCCTTGAGTTGCTGGGAAGGGTCTTGGGAAAGCGATGGAAGGGCTGCTTGTCGCTCCTGGATAAAGAGCCATATGGGGCTCACACACTCACGCTAACTTGGGCTGTTGCTGGGGAGGCCGTTGCTTATTTGAAACAGCAGCACCGATGCCTGAGGCCCCGGGGGGAGGTTTACGGATAAGATGTGACCTGGGGCTTCTTGTAGACAATGGAAGTTGGTTTACAACCTTGGAAAATAAAAAGTTGGGGTGGAGGCATGTGCAACAACCTTTAAATTGATCTGAGGGTTGAGCCAGACACAACAAGGAAGGTTAAAAGAAGAAAAGCTTCATGGGGAGGGCATGGAGGTGGGCTCACCCAGCCCGGTTGCCATGGAGATGATGTCATCCTCACATCACCGGTGGGGCACTCAGGAGTGACCCGGCACCTTCTTGCTCAAGAAACCTTGAACTCAGCAGAGTCCTGATCAATTGATTGGCTAGCAACACCAACTTGTCATTTGATTACTCGTTTCCAGGATTAAGTTACTCCTTTTGGGCTTCCCTGGTGGCTCGGCAGTAAAGAATTTGCCTGCAAGGCAGGAGATGCAGGTTCTATTCCTGGGTCAGGAAGATCCCCTGGAGGAGGGCACAGCAACCCACTCCAGTATTCTTGTCTGGGAAATCCCATGGACAGAGGAGCCTGATGGGCTACAGGCCATGGAGTTGGACACGACTGAGACACACACACGGTGCCATGATTGGAGCCGTCTTCTGTGCTTGGGCAACTCTCACGTAAGAGCCAAAAAGTCAGAATTGAATCAGTTAACCGTAAAATTAAGCAACATGATAGAAAAGTTCATCTTTAATGGTTAAGAGTTATTAAGGGCTTCCAAGCAGGTATTGTTCTAAGGGCCTTACCTGCAAGAGCCCACTGGCCCATCACACAGCCCTGCTGGGACTTTGCCAACAAAGGTCCATCTAGTCAAGGCTATGGTTTTTCCAGTGGTCATGTATGGATGTGAGAGTTGGACTATAAAGAAAGCTGAGCGCCGAAGAATTGATGCTTTTGAACTGTGGTGTTGGAGAGGACTCTTGAGAGTCCCTTGGACAGCAAGGAGATCCAACCAGTCCATCCTAAAGGAAATCAGTCCTGAAAATTCATTGGAAGGACTGATGCTGAAGGTGAAACTCCAATCCTTTGGCCACCTGATGGGAAAAACTGACTCATTGGAAAAGACCCTGATGTTGGGAAAGATTGAAGGTGGGAGGAGAAGGGGACGACAGAGGATGAGATGGCTGGATGGCATCACTGACTCAACGGACATGAATTTGAGTAAGCTCCGGGAGTTGGTGAGGGACAGGGAAGCCTGGCGTGCTGCGGTCCATGGGGTCACAAGGAGTTGGACACGACTCAGCGACTGAACTGAACTGAAACTTGAGTGGGAGGTACAGAGAGTTCCCACAGGCCCCTGCCCTTGAGATGAGCAAGTTATTGCTGTGCTGTGATTGCCCGCGTGAACGGTACGCACCGGTACTGATTGGAGATGCAGGTTGGTTAGGCTGTATCTCGGGAGTGGTTACGATTCCAGGGCAACACTCTCTCCGGACCTTGGGAGTCCAGCATCCTTCACATCCCTGGATGGTGGTCCGGGATGATCTCACATTTCCGTGGACCGAGCATGGGGATGCTGTGTGCGTCCCTGGTCCTGTCCTCTCCGGATGCCAGGCTCTGGTGCCCGTGCTGCTCTGGCTGGGATTTGGCTCCAAGCGTTGCCATCTGATGGGCAGACAGGCTGGAACTGAATCTAGGAAAGGCATCCTCACAGGCCTGGTTGCACGTGTTGCTCTGGTCCAGGGCTCAAAGTGACTGCAGAGCCACGACCCATGAGTTAAAAAATTCATTCCCAGGCACTTCTGGGCTGTCACTGGCCCGTCTTTGCTGACATGGTCTCCCTGGATTTCCAACACCAGGAGTGTGCTTTGTGATCGCTGTCTCCTCCTTGGCTCCCTGTCTCTCCCTGCTGGGGGCAGCGATGCCCTCACAGCCTCCCTACAACCCTCCCCAGCCAGCACCCTCCCAGGAATTCTCCTTGATCCCCAGACCTGGCTTCTGTAGCTACGGGGAACATTTCCTTGCTCCAAGGAGGTGGGCAGGACTGGGATCCTTCAGGAAGGTCCTTCTTGGAAGGAGAAGAGGGTCCTGGTCTCCACAACTTGTTTGATGAACCACAGGGTGGGAGGAAGTGGGGGTGTACAGAGGAAGTGGTGGGTCATTTTCAGTCCATGAGGAAGGAGGCGCTGACCCTTCATTTCCCACCTGAGGATTTGAATTCTTGGTTAGGGTCCTTCCAGCTGGAATGTCCTTAGATTTCAGGAAATACATCTGACTATATATATCCTCCACATTTTTTTTTTAATGATAGAAATGCATGTTCATTGTAGAAAAAAATGAGAAAATAAAGATTATGAAAAGATAAAGAATTAAACCCAAATTTAATTTGATCTCTATGACTATTTTGGTGTATATAATTCTGGACTTTTCTCCTAGGTATTTAGATGTGTGTGTGTGTATGTGTGTAAGCAAAATAAAATGAGTTTATTCTATTATATATAGTATCTTGTAACCTGTGTTTTTGCTTTAACAATATACCTTGGACATCTTTTGGTGTTTTTTTCTTTTGTTTGTTTTTGTTTTTAAAGGACACAGGTCACAGGAAGACTAGAGATTAAGGGAGGACTTCCCTGGTGGCTCAGATGTAAAACATCTGTCTGCAATGCTGGAGACCCAGGTTTGATCCCTGGGTTGGGAAGATCCCCTAGAGAAGGAAATGGCAACCCACTCCAGTACTCTTGCCTGGAAAATCCGATGGACAGAGGAGCCTGGTAGGCTACAGTCCGTGGAGTCGGACACTTTACTTTACTTCCCTGGTGGCTCAGATGGTAAAGAATCCACTTGCAATGCAGATTTGATCCCTGGGTTGGGAAGATCCTCTGGAGAAGGAAATACCTGCTCCAGTATTCTTGTCTGGAGAATCCCATGGACAGAGGAGGCTGATGGGCTACAGCCCATGGGGGTCACAAAAGAGTCAGATGTGACTGAGCACCTAAGCACGAGCACAAGAGATTAAGGGAACATTGTCAGATACAAGCAGATTGGCTTGATTAAACCAGCTGAACACCATTTGACTGTTAGACATAAGACGTAAGGGATGGTGAGACGTACTTCCTGTCCCCAGTAAGTTAGGGGAGATCACACACACACAGAATTGTATGGCCCAGCAGCACATGGTCAGCAATCTACTGTAGGTACAAAACAATTTTGTTGGGGGGTATCTGGAGGACTTCATGGAAGAGGTGGCATTTGTGGAGTGGAGCAGCCTTTCTCCGGTTACCTGGTAACCATCTGCATTTTCTCTTGTGAGTGACGGCCTGTGAGAGGAGTCAAGACCCTTGGCCTTGGAGTAGATGCATCTGGGTGCCAGGCTACTCTGTCATTTCCTGGCTGTGTGACATTGAGCAAATCCACAAGTCCTCTGAGCCCTGGGCTCCTTCTCTGCTAACTGTGCATAACTGTACCTACTTCATCAGGTCCTTGGCTCAGTGATAAAGAATTGCCTGCAATGCAAAAGATGTGAGTTCTATCCCTGGGTCAGGAAGATCCCCTGGAGAAGGAAATGGCTACCCACTCCTATATTCTTGCCTGGGAAATCCCACGGACAGAGGAGCCTGGGGGGCTACAGTCCATGGGGTCGCAAAAAGTTGGACACAACTGATTGACTAAATAACAATAACAAAACACATGACTGGTATCGAAACACCACACCTGAACATTGTAAATGCTCAATAAAAGGTTATTATTATAATTTGGCAAAATAACTATTTATCTGTAAATCTGTAGTAAAATGGGCAGAAAATATGTGAGCTTTTAAGAAATTAGGAATAAAAGTCTTAAATGATTTCTTTGTCCTCCAGAATACATGCTCAACAAGTCCAATTAACTCTTAGGAATTATTTCTGGCACACACACAAAAAACAGATGCTGGGTGTTCATAAGCTGGTCTGATTTAAATTTTGGGGATTTCAGAGAATCTGTTGAGATGGACTCTTGCAGGCAATGAACTATTCCTCTTAACGATATCAGGAAAATTCTGATATTCCTCTGAAATAATACTGTGCTGATATAACTCGGAAATGACTATATATTCTGCCATTTCTCTGGAATAATATTACACTTAATTAGTAGAAGATGTCAGGTGAAAAGTTTTATTTAACGTAGATGAATCACCGTATTAAATTTCAGACTCAACAGATAATCTCTTTTCTTGGTGCTTTTATGAAAGCAACAACATTCGGATTTGATCAGATTTGGTCTGTTTATAGTATTGACAGCCATAGTGAAAAGAAACTCCTGTTTGTCTTTCTAATTAGGCCAGTCTCCAACGAATATAAACAAATTACAATATGGCGTGTGTATAAATATGAAATAGATAAAACCTTATGCTTTTAAGTTGTTAAGAATTTTCTTAACGTCTATCCAAACGAAATGCTCTTTTAAAAACACCTACACACCACACACACCCTCCTGGAGGCAGTGATCCTAATTCCTCTCGCCACCTGAAAGTCACGGCCAAATTAAATTAATACATAAGAGACTTGTTTTGTTCAGCTCCTTCAGTAACTACTTCTGTTTCTTGAAAGGCCTTTCTTTTCACTGACTTCCTTATCTGAAAAGGTTTACCGTGTCTTCGTGCAAGTGGTTGTCATGCTTTAGAAAAATCACAAGCAGCAAAAAGTCAGAATTGTCAGTTCAGAAGACACTGCTTGTTCCACTGGGTACCACTGAGCAAGTGATGCTGGCAAACGATCTTTAGAAAAAAAAAACAGGATGGGAACGGAGGCAGAATGAAGATAAAAAGGGTTGCCGGCTTTATTCTCACTGAAGGCTGGCAGCGGGAGTCTGCAGGAGGGGGACGCCTATCAGATAGGTCATCTGTTGGGTAATGAAGAATAGAAGACAGGAGACAGGCGGGGAGCAGGTGATGCGCCCTCTCGGAGGGCCGGAGCGCCCGGAGAGGCGGGAAGACAGAGCCTTAGGAGCTGATCACCTTTCATTTACAGCCTGGGCTGCTCGTGGGGCAGAGGTTTCCTGGGGAGGGGCACCCATTGATAAGGTTATAGGTAAGCCTGAAAACCCTGCTCATTTCCCCCTGGTCTCATTCATTATGGATTCATGTCTATCTGCACAGGGCGTCCTATTAAAAATTACTCACGTGTCAAAAATATCCTAGTCCTGCGATATTTACACTACTTTCCTATGGTCTTATTTCGTGTGACCGAGGAGGTCGTGTGGTTTTAGGAAGAAGCAGAGAAATGACGGTAATAGGTAGTAACAATTTTAGATGCATGTCTTTGTCTGGGAATTCCTGCCCCGTGGGGCACCGCTCATAAAATGCACTGTGTTTGGCTTTAAAAAAGGTACTCAAAAGATACACCCTCAATGAAGGCTGATTTATAAATCTCTAGTTTAAAGTCATGACGGCCTCCGTGGACTATTACGGCTTTGGGTTTCTACAAGAAGGTTCAGTTTGGCATCGTTATTTTGAAAAAAGCCATCTGCTGACTTGAGGACTCTTGGCTGGGCGGTTAGGGGGTCCCTGCAGGCTTGCGGGTGGTGTGCCTAGGTAGGCCAGAGCATTTGATTGAAGTTGGGGAAGCAGGAATGTAAAATGAATTTGGCCCTTGTTTCCAGGAAACCCAGCGTCTTGCTGCTCTGTCTACTCTGGAGGCAAAGGGTCCTTGAAGCCAAGTGCACTTGGGCCAATTCCTCTCCCATTCCCCTGCCCCACTGCAAGAATACTGGAGTGGGTTGCCATTTCCTCCTCCAGGAGATCTTCCCCACCCAGGGGCTAAACCCGGGTCTCTGGCATTGCAGGAGGATTCTTTACCAGCTGAGCCACCAGGGAAGCCCCTCCACTGCCCACTCCCCCCCCACCCCCCGCAAGGATCATTAAATCAGATCTTTAAGAAATGTGCTAGAATTGCATGGGCTAGGGAGGTGAACCCCAGGAGATCATGTCCTCTGGCCAGCCCGCTGGAATCAATCATGACCATTCTGGTTCACTGAGAGAGAGTAGGAGGTGTCGTCTTCATATCATGGTCTGGGGTACAGGCCACCCTGCCAGGGCAACCAGGCGCTGGGTGCCCCCACAGCAGTCAGCCAGAGAACTGCCAGCATCGGCCCCTGGACGCTGGACTTGCCATTCATCAGCGGCCTCAGCTCAGGCCCAGCCGGTGCCTTGCACGCATGCATGCATCATTCATCACGTCCGCCCTCCTTCACAAGCAATCTAAGGAAGTATGATTCTTTGCTTTCTGCCTCCTGACATGTGGGCCTGGCCGCGGGACCCGGCAGTAAATATCTATCTTAAACAAATTGCTGTCACTGCCAAGTCACCGGGGGCATTTAAGAGGGAATTAGGAATTAAGAATTTGTGGCGATGGGTAATAAAAGATGGATTGGCTTATTTGCGTGGCTCTGCAAATGTGTGCATTAAAATAGGTGGGGAAGGCTAAAATAAGACAGCACTTTACGCGTCTGAATCAGTCATAGCCAGTTATCTGGCAATTAATTTGCCAGTCACTTTGTTAAAATGGTATGCGGGTCTATGTCATGTCTGAACCTACGTGTCTGCATCTACATCCGGCACTTGTGTGTGTGTTTCTTACAGTGTATGATGTACGTGCATTGTGTGTGATTTACACGCAGGCATAGTGTAGAATGGGCTTCCCTGGTGGCTCAGACGCTAAAGAATCTATCTGCAATGGGGCAGACCTGGGTGCAACCCCTGGGTAGGGAAGATCCTCTGCAGGTGGAAATGACTATCCACTCCAGTATTCTTGCCTCCTGGAGAATTCCATGGACAGAGAAGCCTGGCAGGCTTCAGTCCATGGGGTTGCAGAGTCAGACACAACTGAGCAACTAACACACACACACACACACACACACACATGCACACACACAGAGTATAGAATGGGGAAGTTAAGACAAAGAGACTCTACTTGTGTGTCTCCGTGGCCACAGCTTATTCTATGGTTGTGCCGCTCGAAAGTGGTGTAAACGCCTTCTGCTTCTGTGCAGGGTGGTAGCTTTTGTTTGAATCATTCAAAATTCAACTGGAGAAAGTCTGTGTGCCCACACTTTAGAATTGTATCTATTTTGGCAATCTGAAAGGGAAAAAAAAGTTAACTGATGCTGAGGGCTTGGTTACCTGGCTTGGGTTTTCTATGCAGTCAGTACCCTGACATAAGAAGATTATGATGTTGAAATCAGGCTCGCAGATGTAGCTTCTACTTTCTAAGCCAGAAAGTCCTCCAAATTGTTAAACCTAATTTTTTTTTTTTTTAATCTTCCTGTTCAGGCCTAAAGGGTAGCTCTGGGGAAGAAAATAAAAAATCAACTTTTTTTTCTTTTTGCTATAAAGAGATGTGGAGGGACATTTCAGGAGGTGACTGCTTGTGCATTGTCTGCGCATGTCAGAGACGTAGCGCTGCTCGCGGTGGACGGCAGGTGCTGGGGCCGGTGGTAGGCGGCCCAAGGGCGTGTGTCTCCAATGGACTGTGTTCCGTGCAGCCACGAACTGCCTGGTTCACGTCCGTGGGGGGAAGTCCTGAGTCACGGGGGCTGAGCGCCCACTTCTGTTGGTGGGATAAAAGTGGGGGGCTCAAGATGCAGCTTTGGTTTTTCTGATGCAGGCAGCTGCTCTGGGTCCTCCCCAGAGTGTCTGGAGGGGTGCCAGGGTACCCCAAGCTCCTGGCCTCCCCCAGGCTGCTTTCTTGGCCCTGGTCTGTCCCTTCTCTCTCCGCCTGGTACCAAGTGCTGATAAACTTGCTCAAACTGTTCATGACAGTCCCTTTCTCTGTTGGTTTCTTTGTGGTTGAACAGAAAGCTTCTGACGTTTTGGCCTGTCGAGTTAAGGAAATAGGGGGCATGTCATCCCTGAGGAAGAGCTTGTGCCTGCATGCTGAGTCACTTCAGTCCTGTCCACTCTTTGTGACCCCGTGGACTGAGAAGGAGCTTAGTAGAAATCTGTTGTTGGGGCAGCAGAGGGCCATGGGCTCTGAGCTTTGCGCACACCCCTGCTGGGAAGGGAACTGGGGACATGGGGGCCTGGACCAGGCTGTGACTTATGGGCTGGGAGAAAGGGGTGCTGTAGGGGAACTTGGGCGGGGGGTGTTGATTTTGCAGCGTCCCTGGGAGGTGGGGCTGCTGCAGTAACACATCACACACAGAGTGACTTGAACAACGAGACGTTTGTTTCTCTCAGTTCTGGAGGTGGGACGTCCAAGATCCCGGCATCGGCAGAGCTGCCGTCTGCAAGGGCCCCGTCTTGGTTCTTGGTTTGTAGGCGGCCCTGCTGTGCCCTCCATGGGGGAAAGGCCAGGCAAACTGGGTCTTGTTTGAAAGTGAAACTGAAAGTCACTCAGTCGTGTCCGACTCTTTGCGACCCCGTGGACTATACAGTCCATGGAATTCTCCAGTATTTTCCAGAATACTGGAGTGGGTAGCTTTTCCCTTCTCCAGGGGATCTTCCCAACCCAGGGATGGAACCCAGGTCTCCCGCATTGCAGGTGGATTCTTTACCAGCTGAGCCACAAGGGAAGCCCAAGAATACTGGAGTGGGTAGCCTTTCCCTTCTCCAGCGGGTCCTCCCAACCCAGGAATTGAACTAGGATCTCCTACATTTCAGGCAGATTCTTTACCAGCTGAGCTACCAGGGAAGCCCAGGAATACTGGAGTGGGTAGCCTTTCCCTTCTCTAGGGGATCTTCCCAACCCAGGGATGGAACCCAGGTCTCCCCCATTGCAGGCAGATTCTCTACCAGCTGAGCCACAAGGGAAGTCTGGGGTCTTGTGTATGAGGGCCCCAATCCCATTCACCATGGAACTGGGGGCTAACACCTCAGTATATGAACCTGAGAGGTGGGGACACAGATATCCTGCCCATGGCATCTCACCCTGGAGACAAGCCGTGACAAGGATGGCGCAAGGGCATTAAGAACCCTGCCCCCAGCTCCTAGTACATGCTTTTGTGCACTCAGCTGCCCGCCTCAACTCCTTTCCTTTTCCTGCTCTGCAGTCAAAAAGCCTCAGCCACAGATTTTTGTACTCTGTGGGAGAAGGCAAGGGTGGGATGATCTGAGAGAATAGCATTGAAACATGTATATTACCATATGTGAAATAGATCTCCAGTCCAGGTTCAATGCATAAGAGAGGGTGCTCAGGGCCAGTGCACTGGGACGACTCTGAGGGATGGGATAGGGAAGGAGGTGGGAGGGGGTTTCAGGATGGGGGACACATGTACACCCGTGGCGGATTCATGTGAATGTATGGCAAAAACCACCACAATATTGTAAAGTAATTAGCCTCCAATTAAAATAAATATATTAATTTAAAAAGAAAAGCCTCAGCTGTTCCTCTGCACCTCATTTCCCTTTGCCCCCACTCCTGCCAGCCCCCTGCCTTCGGCCCATGTTCCTGTCCCCACGGCGTGTCCCTGGTGCCCTAGAGTCCTCGGATAATGCACAGAACGGCCCTGGCCAGGCTGCTCCTTCTCGACTCCCCTGTCCCCTACCCTGCTGACCATGGCCTGGGCTCCAACCTCCAGTGTCAGTGGGCATCTTCTCCATCCTTGCCTGGTTGGCACATCCTGGGCGGGGGGTGGTGGTAGGAGCAGCTTCTTGTCCCCGGAGAAGCTTCCGGAATCCTTCTAGACTGAGCCGGCTACCCTTCCTCAGAGCATCCCCGAACCTCTGACCATGCCAAGCTTGGTTCTGATCATACCGTGATCTCTCTGCTCTATCCTCCCTGCTTCCCCGTCCCCAGCATCCCAGCCCTGGCTGA
Source organism: Bos indicus x Bos taurus (assembly GCF_003369695.1). Lineage (NCBI taxonomy): Eukaryota > Metazoa > Chordata > Mammalia > Artiodactyla > Bovidae > Bos > Bos indicus x Bos taurus. The sequence goes on along the minus strand of NC_040101.1, from coordinate 4,385,389 downwards.
CTGTGTAACCCTGGTGTCCACACTTCCCAGCTCACCAGTGGTGGTTGAATGAATAAACCCAGTTCTATCAGAATTCACTTCCAGTCCTGACAGCTTTGAATTTACTGGGCAAGATATTGTCTTTGCAGTTTTTCTCGAAGACCTTAATTTTTGCATTTTTTAAAAACATTTATTTACTTATAAACTTTCTATTGAAGAGTATTATATTAGTTTGAGGTGTCCAGCATAGTGGTTCAGTATTTTTACAGATTATATTCCATTAAATGACGCAAGCTCTTAATTTTTAAATGACAAAAAACATCTGCAGTTAGGTCGGTTCTTTCCCAAAGTAGCTTTAAATAATAAAATTCTTCATTGGAGGAAAAAAGTGAATTTGGGCCAGTTAGCAGTACACTTTGTAATATTTGGTTCATTTTTTCATATATGATCAGAAAGCCAGACTATGGTCCCCAGTCCCACAAATGATGGTATTTCCAGGGCTCAGTCAATGTCCTATACATTTGCAAGCCTTGTATTTGAAAACAAAATGCTGGACTCCCAAGAGAAGTAGGTTTTAGGTTTTCCCATCATCATTTTTTCTCTCCCCCTCTTCTAACTACCAGCTGACTTTCACCAAGGACCCTTCATAGGCTACTGTACCTTACAATTTTTCTCCACTGAATCCTCAAAATCACCTATAATGCACCCTTCATCCCCATATTACAGATGAGAAAACGGAGGTTCAGGGCGGCTTGGCTACTTAGCCACATGTCCGTGGGGAGGAGCGGGGGAGCCGATGTTTGCAGCCAGTCTGGCCAGGATTCTGTCACCTCTCACATTTCCTGTGTTTCACGTGAGGCTTGTTTCTGAAAAGATAAGTTGCTTTCATCAGATCTGTAGTGCTTGTGTGTCAAACACCCACATCAGAGCTGGAGCTGGAAAGGTGTGGGTTGTTCTAGATTTTTCAAGGTTCTTACGGGGCAAGTAGGGAGCAGGCAGATATGCTCGACAGCAGTTCAGTGAGGAGACAGGTGGCATGAGAGCAGAGTTCAGTTCATTTGCTCGGTTGTGTCCGACTCTTTGTGACCCCATGGACTGCAGCATGCCAGGCTTCCTTGTCCATCACCAACTCCCGGAGGTTGCTCAAACTCATGTCCATCAAGTCGGTGATGCCATCCAACAACCATCTCATCCTCTGTCGTCCCCTTCTCCTCCCACCTGCAATCTTTCCTGGCATGAGCAGCACAGGGCCTTGTAACATGAATCAGGAGGCTTGTCCGGACCCCAAAGGGGGCTCTGTGGAGGGCGGGGCCCTGGGGTTGAAGATAGAGGGACTGGTGAAGGGGATCACGGGTGGAGTGGGTTGGAAGTCAGAGCTGCCAAGACAGGCAGGGGAGAGAGAGGCTGCAGACTGGGTCCAGGGCTGTGATGAGGTCCAGCCACCCCCAACCGCTGACCCCTGCTTCCTGGCTTGTGAGTAGCGCCTGAGCCCACTGGTCTTGTGTGCGGGTCAGTCCTGGGAGATGGTTAAGGATGGAGGAGTCACAAACTGCTGCATATTTCAGAATCACCTGGGAGCTCACTCAAAATGTAGATTCTGCCCCTGCCCCCCACCCCACCCCCGCCCCCGCCTCTGTATCCTGTAGCTTCTGGTCCAGGAAGCCTTCTGTGTGCCGGGAACCTTGTGCTGGAAGCAACTTCCCCGGAGATGGTGATGCAGGTGGTCCCTGGACCGCATGCTGAGGATGCTTGACTGTGTGCAGTGACTCGGGGTCCCAGGGCGGTGCTGGGTCTCCCCCCTGCTGCCTTTCAGGGCTGTTGTGTTGCAGGCACCTCATTAGAAGTGAATCCCATTTTTAGCAGTAAACATGCCTGCTGTTGTTTTTTTTTTTTTTAATGTGACCCCACATGCTATGACCTGGAAGGATAATGCTATTTTAATCTGTTATAGCATAATAATATATTAATAAATTTGTATGTCAGTGATTGAATATATCTTGTAAGTAATATAAATAACATTATGAAAGATAATAAGATTTCATAGCCAGGGGTAAAGGGGGAATTGGTGAGAAAGCTGACTTTCCAGTCATTTGCTCTGGGAAGTGGGGAAATGCCAAGAATAGGGGATGGGGACATGGGGGATAGCACTTATCTGGGCTCTGCAGGGAGGGGGAGACCTTTTGGGTGAGAGACAAGGGGGGCCTGGGACACAGGAGCCCCTTCCTTCTGGGCTGTCTCGCTGCCCACACTGAGTGTCTCAGCTGCGTTTCCCTCGGGGAGGTCTCCATCTCTGTCAACCCCCCACCATGGGGGCTCAGTGGCAACCCAGGCAGAAGGGGGCTTTCGCAGCAGGTCTCTGTGGTCTGGGCTCTCCTTCCTCCCACCTGCCAAGGGGACCAGCCTGGGTCTTTCTCCAGAGCCCAGAATCCCCCTCACCTGGCACCTGCCTGCTCCAGCCCCTGGTGCCCTGGGCGGAGATCCCTTAGATTTGGCTCCTCTGCGTCCCATTATGCTTGGTGGCTGGCGTGTCTGTACTCAGCAGGCCTTTCTGCAGACCACTGAGTCATTAGCAGAGATGAGATGAGTCCAGATGTTCAGGAACACGACAGAACTACACGGACCACCACTGGGACAGATAAACACGAGACGTGTGCAAGTGATGGGGTACAAGTTTGGCAAGTCAGAGGCTGGTGACATGTTCTGGGGCAGGGGAGGGAACAGTGGAGAGAAGGGGAAAGTGCCTTTATCCCAAGTCCCTGGCTCAGTGGTAAAGAACCTGCCCACCAATGCAGGAAATGCAGGTTCAATCCTTGGGTTGAGAGGAGCCCTTGGAGAAGGAAACAGCAACCCATTCCGGTGTTCTTGCCTGGGAAATCTCATGGACAGGGAAGCCTGGTGGGCTACAGTCCATGGGGTCACAAAGTGCCGGACACAACTTAGCAAATAAACAACAACAACAATGTGGAGGATTAGAGCACTTCCTTGAGGGAAAGGGGTTGTAACTGTTTCAGTTGCACTTGAAGGGGGCGATTCATTCGCATCCCAGAGCCTCTTCTGATGTTAGGAATGTAACTTCCGGCCTCTGCAAGGCTGGGCGGGCCGTGTTCCCGGCCTTGTTCTGTGCAGTGGAGCGTGGGCTCTAGAGTTAGAGGGAGGTTATTTAACACCCTGAGGCTTCAGCTCTCCTGCTCTAAAAGGGAACAATAGATATTCCCATTCTCAGAGGCCAGGAGAATTGAGGAACCTGTGTTAAATGATATATTAGCTCAAGCTCATTAAAGAGGGGCTGTTAGGATGGCTGGATTTAGTCTTGCTTTCTTCAGTCATCTCCAGTGAGCCGTGCATCAGACTCCAGGCTCACTGATCTGAGAGTGGGATCTGGACTTAAAATGTGTGCATTTCAATGGAATACTCAAAAGCAAGGGCTGGGTTTTCTTTAATCTTCTGTTTAAACATAGCCCGGGGACTTCCCTGGTGGTCCAGTGGTTAGGGCTCTGTCTTCCCTGTGCCAGGGACTGAGGTTTGATCTCTGGTCAGGGAACTAGATTCCGTGTGCCACACCTTGAATATCACACATGCTGCACCTAAGACCCAGCTGCTGCTGCTGCTGCTAAGTCGCTTCAGTCGTGTCCGACTCTGTGCGACCCCATAGATGGCAGCCCACCAGGCTCTGCCGTCCCTGGGATTCTCCAGGCAAGAACACTGGAGTGGGTTGCCATTTCCTTCTCCAGTGCATGAAAGTGAAAAGTGAAAGTGAAGTCGCTCAGTCGTGTCCGACTCTTAGCGACCCCATGGACTGCAGCCCACCAGGGTCCTCTGTCCATGGGATTTTCCAGACAAGAGTACTGGAGTGGGGTGCCATTGCCTTCTCCGTAACTAAGACCCAGAGTAGCCAAATAAATAAGTAAATAAATGAATATTTAAAAAGATGTCTCTAGATATAGCCTAATGTGAAGACTATTGCCCTTTGAGTGGTAGCCGATAGTCAATGACTTCGAGGAAATTAATGGGAAAATTGTGATACATTATACCCACTAAGGACTCCGAAAAAGGAAGAAGTGTTTCTTTGCAAAATTTAATTAAATATTTGCACCAGAAGTTTATTCAGAATGACCCCTGGAATCACACTGCGACCAGTGTGACGTGTTGTACAGTGAGATATTTTACAGTTTGGGTCATGGGAAGATTTACGTGCTCAAGACATTTCAAACATGAATGTGGATTAAAGATTTAGTTCATATAAAGAAGATCAGGCCAGTAATTGTGACACTGACTAAACCAAGTTGTCCAGAGGGTGTGCTCTACTTTGGGGAAATGATCACAAAATTTCATTTTGGATTTTCTGAATAAAATGAACTTTGCATTGTTGATTCCTTTCTTCCCTGATCAACAAGGATGTCCAGTTCATCTTACCATGATCCCTGAAGATGTTACCTGTATCCACACACCTTTGTTTAAAGTTTTATTAAAGGAAATCTCTCAAGAGAACAACTTCCAGAAATAATAATGCCACTGTCGGTTCCTTTTAAGATCAACTCTCTGCTAATCCAGGGACAGGAATGTTGGAGGGATGTTCAGCTGGATGCCTAGTTTGTTGACTGGAAAAGGCACATGAATATCATCTTGCAAAGTCTGTTTTACTCCATTATAAGTCTCATTTGTTGATTTGTTCAGTATATTTATGAATCTAAGCATTCAAGAAGGACTGCCAAGCAACTAGCAACCGAGATTTGAAGCTCAGGAAGGAGAAGCACTCCTTGGTTTTTTAAAATGTACCCATTCATTTCTTCAACAACCTTTCTTTGATGAGTGAGGGGTGCTCCCGGTCCTCCCGGGGCTCACAGCCTATCAATGACACAGGCCCTTAGGGATTCACTTTCCCTAGTGTGTGATAATCACGATGGTGTGATCACTGACCTAGAGCCAGACATCCTGGAGTGTGAAGTCAAGTGGGCCTTAGAAAGCATCACTACGAACAAAGCTAGTGGAGGTGATGGAATTCCAGTGCAGCTATTTCAAATCCTGAAAGATGATGCTGTGAAAGTGCTGCACTCAATATGCCAGCAAATTTGCAAAACTCAGCAGTGGCCACAGGACTGGAAAAGGTCAGTTTTCATTCCAATTCCAAAGAAAGGCAATGCCAAAGAATGCTCACACTACTGCACAACTGCACTCATCTCACACGCTAGTAAAGTAATGCTCAAAATTCTCCAAGCCAGGCTTCAGCAATACGTGAACCGTGAAGTTCCAGATGTTCAAGCTGGTTTTAGAAAAGGCAGAGGAACCAGAGACCAAATTGCCAACATCCGCTGGATCATCAAAAAAGCAAGAGAGTTCCAGAAAAACATCTATTTCTGCTTTATTGAGTATGCCAAAGCCTTTGACTGTGTGGATCACAATAAAGTGTGGAAAATTCTGAAAGAGATGGGAATACCAGACCACCTGACCTGCCTCTTGAGAAACCTGTATGTAGGTCAGGAAGCAACAGTTAGAACTGGACGTGGAACAACAGACTGGTTCCAAATAGGAAAAGGAGTACGTCAAGGCTGTATATTGTCACCCTGCTTATTTAACTTCTATGCAGAGTACATCGTGAGAAACGCTGGGCTGGAAGAAGCACAAGCTGGAATCAAGATTGCTGGGAGAAATATCAATAACCTCAGATATGCAGATGACACCACCCTTATGGCAGAAAGTGAAGAGGAACTAAAAAGCCTCTTGATGAAAGTGAAAGAGGAGAGTGAAAAAGTTGGCTTAAAGCTCAACATTCAGAAAATTAAGATCATGGCATCTGGTCCCATCACTTCATGGCAAATAGATGGGGAAACAGTGGAAACAGTGTCAGACTTTATTTTTCTGGGCTCCAAAATCACTGCAGATGGTGACTGCAGCCACGAAATTAAAAGAAGCTTACTCCTTGGAAGAAAAGTTATGACCATCTAGATAGCATATTGAAAAGCAGAGACATTGCTTTGCCAACAAAGGTCCGTCTAGTCAAGGCTATGGTTTTTCCAGTGGTCATGTATGAATGTGAGAGTTGGACTGTAAAGAAAGCTGAGCACTGAAGAATTGATGCTTTTGAACTGTGGTGTTGGAGAAGACTCTTGAGAGTCCCTTGGACTGCAAGGAGATCCAAACAGTCCATTCTGAAGGAGATCAGCCCTGGGATTTCTTTGGAAGGAATGATGCTAAAGCTGAAACTCCAGTACTTTGGCCACCTCATGGGAAGAGTTGACTCATTGGAAAAGACTCTGATGCTGGGAGGGATTGGGGGCAGGAGGAGGAGGGGACGACAGAGGATGAGATGGCTAGATGGCATCACTGACTCGATGGATGTGAGTCTGAGTGAACTCCGGGAGTTGGTGATGGACAGGGAGGCCTGGCGTGCTATGATTCATGGGGTCGCAAAGAGTCAGACACGACTAAGCGACTGAACTGAAGTGAACTGAGTGTGTGATAATCGAGGACCACAGGAGGTTATAGGTAACAATGGGCTGGGCATGATCAATCAGTGGCGTGGAGGAGGAGACAGAGGTGTCATAAAGGTAGAGATGGAGCCAGAGACTCAAATTCGGGAGATGGCTAGGAGCTGATAAGAGAGGAAACTGTGCAAGAAATCCCTTGAGCCTGAGGGTTAAGAAATTAAGAGAAGTTGCGTAATAAGGACCCATTGCAGAGCGTGCTTCCCAGGTGGTACACTGGTAAAGGATCCACCTGCTACCGCAGGAGATGCAAGAGACACAGGTTCAATCCTTGGGTCGGGAAGATTCCCCTGGAGCAGGAAATGGCACCCGACTCCAGTATTCTTGCTTGGAAAATTTCATGTCCAGAGGAACCTGATACAGTCCATGAGGTTGCAAAGAGTCAGACACGACTGAGAGCGCGCACACACACACACACACACATACACGTTGTATAGCACAGGAAACTATGTTCGCTCTCCTGTGATAAACCATAATGGAAAGGAATGTATGTTGATGTTTAGTTGAATCGCTTTTCTGTACAGTAGAAATTAACATAATACTCTAAGTCAACTATACTTCAACACAATAAATTTTAAAAAAGAAGATGCTTAAAGCCACAGTAACCATCACTGTCATATTCTGGGGGCCTGCAAGAAGGGAAATGCTTGAAAGATTCTGTCTCTCTCTCCTTTTGTCAGTCAAGCTCTGCAGCCCAAATCCAGGTGCAGAAACCGTCTTTAACCCTGCACATGAACCAGACAGCCTGGTCGTGCTTTATCAACTGATTGCAACACAGGGAAAACCAGACTGAACCAGCCAGTTCCAAGGTAGCTAGATTTCATTTTGTTTTTCTCTTTATGCATGCTTGCTAAGTTGCTTCAGTCATGTCGGACTCTTTGTGACCCTATGGACAGTAGCTGGCCAGGCTCCTCTGTCCCTGGGATTCTCCAGGCAAGAATATTGGAGTGGGTTGCCATTTCCTGCTCCAGGGGATCTTCCTGACCCAGGGATCGAACCTGCGTCCCTTATGTCTCCTGCATTGGCAGGCGGGTTCTTTACCACCAGTGCCATCTGGGAAGCCCTTTCTCTTTATGTCCTTAATAATACATTATAAGGCTAAGACCTTCTCACCATGGGTATCATGACCCTGCAAGGACCAAAAAAAAGGACTGCATTTCCTGAAACTCTCTTCCTTTTCCCTGGAGCTTCCCTGGTGGCTCTGATGGTAAAGAATCTGCCTGCGATATGGGGGACTCGGGTTTGATCCCTGCGTTTGGAGGGACCCCTGGAGGAGGAAATGGCAACCCATTCCAGTGTTATTGCCTGGAGAATCCCACGGACAGAGGAGCCTGGCGGGCTACAGTCCATGGGGTTGGAAAGCGTCAGACACGACTGAGCGACTTGGCACAGCTCTGCCTCTTCCAAGAATTGAGATGATGTCATACTCCACCCATTTTGTTGCAGGAAGGGCACCCCTTCCAGGGCCCAAGACTGGGCTCTTGTCTAACACTTGGAAATGAATTGTCCGAGGAGACACAGGTGCTGAGAAAGCAAGAGACTTTACTGGGGAGGAGCGCCCGGGTGGAGAGCAGTGGGCTAAGGGAGCCCAGGAGGACTGCTGTGCCACGTGGCTCGCGGTCTCCGGTTTTACGGTGATGGGGTCAGTTTCCGGGTTGTCTCTGGACGGTCACTCTGACTCCGTCCTTACTGGTGGTGCACACATTGCTCAGCCAAGAAGGATGCCAGCGAGGAGGATTCTGGGCTGTGGTGGGACATGTGGCGTTTCCTTTTGACCTTTCCCAAATTCTTCTGGTTGGCGGTGGCTTGTCAGTTCTGTGTTCCTTACCAGAACCTCCTGACATAAAACAACTCACACAGAAGGTTGCCATGGTGCCTGGCCAGGGTGGGTGGTTTTAGCCAGTGGGTTTCCCCTAGCACTTTGACCTTTTATTGTAAAAAGTTTCCCTTGGATGGGGAGAAGGTGCCTTTAGAACATAAGCCTCCCTTCTCCGTTTGCTGGCCATGGGATAAGAGAAATGGAGTATTCCTTGTATATCAGGAAACAAGGATGTCACAGCCATCCGTGATTCCCACCCTTCAAATGTGTATTTCTGAGCCCTGAGGGCACCCAGGAAGGAGACGCTGTGATCAGGCAGTCACTGGGCTGCCTGATCAGTAACTGATCAGGTTGGCTGATCAGGAACTCAGGATGTGAAAAACGCAGGATATTGGCTCCAGATAACTGAGACACATGTGAAAGGAGTGATTGCAGGAGCCCAGACTCTTGCATCTTCCCATTCATAGAAATGTACTAAATTCCTTAACTTGAGATATCTAGCTTTCTTTAATTCGCAATAATCTTTTGATGTGCAGACTCCCTGCCCTTTGTGGCAAACTTCTATCCAACCTGGCCCTTCCCATTGCCTCCTCAGAGCAGTTCTCTCAGGACTAGTTCAGTTGCTGCCGCCTGGGCTTGAAGTCCTAAAAATTCACCCCTAATAAAACATAACTCTCAACAAATCCTGTTTTGCTTGAACCAAACTCAGTTCCGACATTGGCAGCTTGGACCTGGTGCGGAAGGAACTCCTGTAACCCTTCCCAGGACAGGCCTCCCCTACATCCTCGCTTTAGCTCCTCTCCAAAGTACCTAGATGATGACATTTGATGAAAAATTTCTGAGTTGTCCTGCAGATGTAAAAAGCCTCCTCTGCAACAAATAGAAGATGTTGACTTATTAAGAAGAGCACAAAGCCCCAGGCCTCCTAGAGCCTGAGGACTGGTAATGTTCACCACTGTGACATCACCTTGCTACCTCACTGTCAGCCAATCAGAGAACTCTGCACAGTCTGATCGGGTACCCTGTGACCTCCCTCCCTCTCTCAGTTCAGTTGCTCAGTTGTGTCCGACTCTTTGCGACCCCATGAATTGCAGCACGCCAGGCCTCCTTGTCCATCACCAACTCCCGGAGTTCACTCAGACTCACGTCCATCCAGTCAGTGATGCCATCCAGCCATCTCATCCTCTGTCGTCCCCTTCTCCTCCTGCCCCCAATCCCTCCCAGCATCAGGGTCTTTTCCAATGAATCAACTCTTCGCATGAGGTGGCCAAGTATTGGAGTTTCAGCTTTAGCATCAGTCCTTCCAATAAACACCAGGACTGATCTCGGGATGGACTGGTTGGATCTCCTTGCAGTCCAAAAGACTCTCAAGAGTCTTCTCCAACACCACAGTTCAAAAGCATCAATTCTTCGGTGCTCAGCTTTCTTCACAGCCCAACTCTCACATCCATACATGACCACTGGAAAAACCATAGCCTTGACTAGATGGACCTTTGTTGGCAAAGTAATATCTCTGCTTTTTAATATGCTATCTAAGTGAGTCATAACTTTCCTTCCCAGGAGTAAGCGTCTTTTAATTTCATGGCTGCAGTCACCATCTGCAGTGATTTTGGAGCCCAGAAAAATAAAGTCTGACACTGTTTCCTCTGTTTCCGCATCTATTTCTCATGAAGTGATGGGACCAGATGCCATGATCTTAATTTTCTGAATGTTGAGCTTTAAGCCAACTTTTTCACTCTCCTCTTTCACTTTCATCAAGAGGCTTTTTAGTTCCTCTTCACTTTCTGCCATAAGGGTGGTGTCATCTGCATATCTGAGGTTATTGATATTTCTCCCGGCAATCTTGATTCCAGCTTGTGCTTCTTCCAGCCCAGCGTTTCTCATGATGTACTCTGCATAAGTATGTAAGCAGAGTAATATACGGCCTTGACATACTCCTTTTCCTATTTGGAACCAGTCTGTTGTTCCATGTCCAGTTCTAACTGTTGCTTCCTGATCTGTATATAGGTTTCTCAGGAGGCAGGTCAGGTGGTCTGGTATTCCCATCTCTTTCAGAATTTTCCACACTTTATTGTGATCCACACAATCAAAGGCTTTGGCATAGTCAATAAAGCAGAAATAGGTGTTTTTCTGGAACTCTCTTGCTTTTTCCATGATCCAGTGGATGTTGGCAATTTGATCTCTGGTTCCTCTGCCTTTTCTAAAACCAGCTTGAACATCAGGAAGTTCATGGTTCACGTATTGCTGAAGCCTGGCTTGGAGAATTTTGAGCATTACTTTACTAGCGTGTGAGATGAGTGCAGTTGTGCAGTAGTGTGAGCATTCTTTGGCATTGCCTTTCTTTGGAATTGGAATGAAAACTGACCTTTTCCAGTCCTGTGGCCACTGCTGAGTTTTGCAAATTTGCTGGCATATTGAGTGCAGCACTTTCACAGCATCATCTTTCAGGATTTGAAATAGCTGCACTGGAATTCCATCACCTCCACTAGCTTTGTTTGTAGTGATGCTTCCTAAGGCCCACTTGACATCACATTCCAGGATGTTTGGCTCTAGGTGAGTGATCACACCTTCGTGATTATCTGTGTCATGAAGATCTTTCTTGTACAGTTCTTCTGTGTATTCTTGCCACCTCTTAATATCTTCTGCTTCTGTTAGGTCCATACCATTTCTGTCCTTTATCGAGCCCATCTTTGCATGAAATGTTCCCCTGGTATCTCTAATTTTCTTGAAGAGATCTCTAGTCTTTCCCATTCTGTTGTTTTCCTCTTTTTCTTTCCATCTATTTCTTGCACCGCTGAGGAAGGCTTTCTTATCTCTCCTTGCTATTCTTTGGAACTCTGCATTCAAATGGGAATATCTTTCCTTTTCTCCTTTGCTTTTCACTTCTCTTCTTTTCACAGCTTTTGTAAGGCCTCCCCAGACAGCCATTTTGCTTTTTTGCATTTCTTTTCCATGAGGATGGTCTTGATCCCTGTCTCCTGTACAATGTCACGAACTTCCATCCATAGTTCATCAGGCACTCTATCTATCAGATCTAGTCCCTTAAATCTATTTCTCACTTCCACTGTATAATCATAAGGGATTTGATTTAGGTCATACCTGAATGGTCTAGTGGTTTTCCCTACTTTCTTCAATTTCAGTCTGAATTTGGCAATAAGGACTTCAAGATCTGAGCCACAGTGAGCTCCCGGTCTTGTTTTTGGCTTTTAAAGATGCTTTGCTGAAAGCTCTTGGGAGCTTGGGCTTTTCAGGCATGGGCTGCGCTTCTCCTCGCATGGCCCTGCAGGAAGCCTTTCTCTGCTCCAGATGCCGATGCTTCAGTGTGTTTGGCCTCACTGCGTAGGGCACAGGAACATGGATCAACACTCCCTGGCTGAGCCAGGGCCCTGTGGTCATCAGGGCCCCAAGAGGGGCCTGATGTCAAGTCCGGTAACATTCTGATGATAAGGGGAGTATCAGGGCTGGTCCTAACAGGGCCTTCTGCAGCACCTCCTCGTTGTGCTTTCACTTCTAGAAGAGAAGCAGCACATGGCCAGGCTCCTGCAGTGACATCCCCAGAGAGTCTGGTTTGAGCTGCATCATCACAAAGTTTCCAGTGAACTCTTGAGTGAGCCCTTGAGTATCTACAGAATACATACAGTCGTCTTTCTCCTAAAACTTTTTTCTCCTTTTCTGCACATACCGCCTCCTCCCACTTTCTGATTTACTGAATTCTCCCATCTGAAAGCATTTGCTCATTTTAGAAAAATTTAGCTATGGAAAAGTAGAAAGAAGAAAAGGAAATCACTCACAGCCCCTCATGTAGTTGTAACTACTGTTAACATTTGGTGTTACTTTTTTCAACTCTTTTCCAAAATAATTTTTTCTTTTACACACATATGACTATATTCTGAGTACACAGTTTTGTATCCTGCTACTTCATTTTGTATTGTAAATGCTTTATCAGACTCTCTACATGGGTTTCTGGATATGCAATTTCTCTAATGCACTATCCACTCTTCATTTCTTATTTATACAAATTATTTTCAATGCTTTTCTAAAATAGATAACACCTATCTATCTATCTATCTAAGATAGATGATAAAAAGATAATGCACATATTTTTGTGGAAAACTCCTTCTGTACTTAGGGGTGTTCTTTAGAACAGGGGAACAGAAGTTGAATTTCTGGGCCAGAGGATACAAATATAGTTAATATTTTGGGCACAAATAGCCATTCACATCTGCAAGACCCAACTCAGTGAGGCATGAGCATGCTCGGTTCACAGAAACCTATAAACAATGGTGCTGTTATTTAAATTCATCCAGAGAGCCAACTCGATTCAGTCACTCAGTCGTGTCTGACTCTGTGACCCCGTGGACTGCAGCACACCAGGTTTCCTTGTCCATCACCAACTCCCAGAGTTTACTCAAACTCATGTTCATTGAGTTGGTGATGCCATCCAACCATCTCATCCTCTGTCATCCCCTTCTCTTCCTGCCTTCAATATTTCCCAGCATCAGGGGCTTTTCCAGTGAGTCAGTTCTTCACATCAGGTGGCCAAAGGATTGGAGTTTCAGCTTCAACATCAGTCCTTCCAATGAACATTCAGGACTGATTTCCTTTAGGATTGACTGGTTGGATCTCCTTGCTGTCCAAGGGACTCTCAAGAGTATTCTCTAACACCACAGTTCAAAAGCATCAAGTCTTTGGCACTCAGCTTTCTTTATAGTCCAATTCTCACATCCGTACATGACTACTGGAAAAGCCATAGCTTTGACTAGACAGACCTTTGTTGACAAAGTCATGTCTCTGCTGTTTAATATTGTGTCTAGGTTGGTCATAGCTTTTCTTTCAAGGAGCAAGCGTCTTTTAATTTCATGGTTACAGTCACCATCTGCAGTGACTTTGGAGCCCCCCAAAATAAAGTTTCTCATTGGTTCCATAGTTTCCCCATCTGTTTGCCATGAAATGATGGGACCAGATGCTATGATCTTCGTTTTCTGAAGGTTGAGTTTTAAGCCAACTTTTTCACTCTCCTCTTTCACTTTCATCAAAAGACTGTTTAGTTCTTCTTTGCTTTCTGCCATAAGGGTTGTGTCATCTGCATATCTGAGATTATTGATATTTCTCCCAGCAATCTTGACTCCAGCTAGTGCTTCGTCCAGTCTGGGACTTCCATGATGTAAGTTATATAAGTTCACATAGAAGTTAAATAAGCAGGGTGACAATATGCAGGCTTGACGTACTCCTTTCCTGATTTGAAACCAGTCTGTTGTTCCATGTCCAGTTCTAATTGTTGCTTCTTGATCTGCATACAGATTTCTCAGGAAGCAGGTCAGGTGGTCTGGTATTCCCATCTCTTTAAGAATTTACCACAATTTGTTGTGATCCACACAGTCTCTGCCATCCTTCACTATGTCCTGGAGTTTGTTCAAACTCATGTCAGACAACCCACTGATACCCATTAAAGTTTTACAGGACCATAAAGAAGGGTGAGCCTATGAACTGATGCTTTCCAACTGTGGTGCTGGAGAAGACTCTTGAGAGTCTCTTGGACAGCAAGGAGATCAAATCAGTGAATCCTAAAGGAAATCAACTCTGAGTATTCATTGGAAGGACTGATGCTGAAGTTGAAGCTCCAGTCCTTTGGCCACCTGATGTGAAGGGCTGAATCATTAGAAAAGACCCTGATGCTGGGAAAGATTGACAGCAGCAGGAGAAGAGGGTGACAGAGGATGAAATGGTTGAATGGCATCATTGATTCAATGGACATGAATTTGAGCAAACTCCCAGAGATAGTGGAGGGCAGGGAAGCTTGGTGTGCTGCAGTCCATGGGGTCTCAAAGACTCAGATTTCAACAACAACAACAAACCTTTACAGATTTAAGCTCAAGAAGACAGAGACATTTGTCTTTTTTGTTTATTTTCTTCATGGACATAGTCCAGTCCTTGGAATTAGCACAGAGCAGGCTCCCAACAAATAGAGGTAGAAAGGAATGTATTTTTCCTTTGTCTAGGTGAGGAAGCATGTGGACCTCTAGGATGAGATGGTTGGATGGCATCACTGACTCAATGGACATGAGTTTGCACAAACTCCGGGAGATAGTGAAGGATGGCAGAGCCTGGCGTGCTGTAGTCCACGGGTTTGAAAAAAGTGAGATACCGCTGAGCGACTGAACCACAGCAACAAACGTGATAGACCATGATGGGATCAATGCTGCCTTCTCCAGTCCTTGTTCGGATATGTTTTGATCAGAGCTTCACTGAAAAAGCTCAAGCTCAGGCTGCATGTTGGTTCGTAGGACAAGTATTGCATTGGCCAAAAAGTTCATTTGGGTTTTCCATACTATTTTATAGAAAAACCCAAGCAAACTTTTTGACGAAGCCAGTATTTCTAGAACAGATTTATACTTTCTGTTTCTGGATGCATCTTATGAGCAGGTTCATCAGAGATGCTTTCGGGGTGGCTCTGGGAGGCCAGGGGAGATTCTTGGAGTCTTGTCCCTGCAGAGTGTGAAGCAGAGCCCGAGAGAAGGTGGGTTTAGGTGCCTTGGGGCCCAGGTGGCCGAGGCGGGCTGGCCACTGGCTTGTGGAGGTCAGTCCCTGGGAGTCTGTGGGGAAAGGTCAGGCCTGCCCAGGCTTCTGTGCAAGCTCTCTGTAAGAGACACACAGGCTCTCATCAGCCCTTCTAATCTCAGCTCAGGTGTCCTCGCCTCATAAAGGCCTGCTTTACCATCTCACGCACTGTCCGAGCACGCTGGCACCTCCTCTACGGTCAGACTCTGTGTCATTGTTCATCTGCAAGCCTGAAGTCCTCCTGCACAGACGATCTGGGACCTGACACCTTCATTTCTGGTGTCCACGTTTTGACAGTCACCCCTGGAGACTTACTACGCTTGCCGAAATTTGAGAACACTTGGCCCTTTTATGGGTTGGGAAAGCTGCCTGAAATCGCCGTGGGTGAGTCACCTCCCAGGACCAGAATTCCAGGGAATGAGGGCAGCTACCCCGGCTCCTGTGCGCATCCACAGCGTGGTTTCCTCTCTGTAAGGAAAGGCCTGCCCGTAAGGAAAGGCTATCTCAGGACAGAGCTTCTCAGTTCTGTTTCTGTTTCCTTACTTACGTAAACTGTAAAAGTTTTCATGTACGACAAAATGAAAATAAAGGGTAAGTTACAAATGCCCCCTCTTACAAGGACAGCAGTTAATTGGAGCTGTACATCACTGACCACTTTGAAAAATGACTTTCATAATTGTTTTAATTTTCTCTCTTGGTGTTATGAAGACCTTTATTACACACAGTTCTATATTTGCACCTTTATTTGTAATGAAATAAAGGTTGGAAGAAAATTGAGGTTCAAACACGGCCTAGCTTCTAATGGCAGCAAGTAAAGTTAAACTCGCATTCAAAGGGATTAAATATAAGCTTGAGGTTCTAAAAGGCAGGATCCTTGCCTTTCTCTTTCCCTTTCATTTGACCCCCTCTCTTCCTCTTGGACATTTCTTGATCATATGATCTCTGCACTGCTTTATATCCAGCACACAGAGGGATGTAGCTAAAAGTTTGATCCACTGATGGTTCAAGTTTCAGAAATATTTATTCATAAAAACCTCCTTCTGGATTTTTTTTTTCCCCATCATGATAAAAAAAGCTCGGAGTGCTAAGTTGCTTCAGTTGTGTCCGAATCTTTGTAACTTCATGTAATGGGACCCATCAGGCTCCTCTGTCCATGGGATTTGCCAGGCAAGAATCATCGAGTGGGTTGCCCTTTCCTTCTCCAGGGTATCTTCCTGACCCAGGGATCAAACCCACATGTCTTTCATCTCTTGCACTGGCAGATAGATTCTTTGCCACTAGCGCTCCCTGGGGAAGACCCAAAAAAGACTTGCTTTATGCTAAAAGTCAAAAGAATGTTTGTCCCTTGAAAAAAGTAAATATTCAAAGGTTTTTTTTCTTTTTCCTTTTTACAGTCAAAATCAGCAGATCATTGGAGTTTATAAGTGTTGAAAGCATCTCTACACCTTTAATTTTCAATAGAAGAAACTATATTGTATTTCGGGGGGAATTTTTTTGCAGTTGGGAGCACAGCAGCACGTACAGCGTGCTTGTGTCCGATGGTGGTGGGTGGGGTTGGGGGTGGACCTGATCGCTGGTTTTCAAAGCAAGTCCCCCTTTTGGAGTAACGTCAGGAACATGGGGTTAAGGAACCATTTTCCTACTAAGTAGGCTGGCGGTCAATCATAGGCTATTTTGTCCCCACATTAGAGAACTCTTTTTGTTTTATAGTGAAACTCAGTGAGTCATGAAAAGAGAGCAGCAAAAAGGCAGGGCCCAGCTCCAGCAAGTAGCTGAGACTTCAAATGGAGAAACCACCTCCTGTCACCCAAATGGAGTGAATGAACGTTGGAACCGCAGAGAGACTAAGACACTTGAGATCATTATTTGAGGTCAGGAGGTTTCCAGCTAAAAATCTCCTCTTTAAACCCAAGGGGATTGGACTCAAAGTGTTTTTCTCAGAAGGCTCTAGAGTCAGGGATATGCTTTGACTGCTGGTGTAAGGCTTTTGACCTGTAAAATTCCAGAGCAGGCGTTTGAACTGGGGCTTTAAGGAGACGGGTGGTGACGGCATGGGTGAATTTAGAGGAGTTGGCTGTGTATTTTTAAGCACAGTGTGGAAGGGTCTGCTCACGCTGATAAATCACGCTGCATTTTCAGAGTGGTTGGTAAAACCCCCTTCTTTCTCTCAGACTCAGAGCCAGAGGGGCCCTGTTGTTTTTGGTAAACAGCCAAATAGCACCCCCTACCCCCACCCCGAAGCTGGGTGCTGACTTGAAGAATATTTTTTTGGTGTGAATTTAAAAAACGTGGTGTGACTTGCATGCCTTGGGACTTGTAAATGGATTCCAACTCAGTTCCAGGGGAAGAGTCTGAAGCTGGCTTGAGCAGAGGGAGCCCCTTTGGAGCCAAGGCTGGTGAGAAGGGAGATTTCAGAAGGGAAAACCCTTGTTTAGATGTGTGAATCTTAGTCCATTTTTTTAAAAAAATGAAAACCTGAAGATTTTGGACGCATGCTTGAGACAGCGCTGTCCTCCCAGTCACTGGCTACCTTTATAACAAATAATTACCAAATGGGACTTATTCATTTATGGCTCTGAAGTCATAGGATTGCAGCTCTGTTTTGAATGGAAGACACTATGATTGATTAGACACCTGATCGAAATCAGATCAGTTACTCCTTCATTTGCTCTTGATCTGCCTGGTCCTAGAGTCTGGGTGGGGCTGATCCCTTTGGCTGCTCTGCAGAAGGCACTGTTCTAGATTCACTTGGTCGTGGCCTGAGTCCCATCCTGTGGTCCCTTCACTGACATTTAACATCCTGAGAACAGTCCCCTCACGGAGGAAAACTGTTTTCAAATCGAGGACCCAGGATCCTGTAGGGGCTGGGGCCAGAACTGACCTTGTGCAGCGTTTGCTAAACCTCTTACCCATGTGGCCTCAGGGGGGGGTGCAGCTGTGCAGAGCCTGCTGTTTACAACTTGGCTCTAAGGGCGAGCTGGATTCGGGGTGTCCACCAGCGCCAGTGACCAGTCCTCACAGAGGCTGCTCCATCCGGCTCCATCCTCCAGCCTGATGCCTAGTTTAGACAGATGAATGATTTTACATCCATTTCACTTTCTCTTTTGATCCAGACCCATTTTACAAATCAAATGGCCTCTGGTGAGGTGCATGTGGACTTAAAAATATGATTTTTTCTTTTTCTGTTTGCTTTATAAATCGTTTTTGCATCTTAGACATTTATAATCATCTTACTGTCTCAGGATGTTTGTATCAGCCAAGGATGAGGTGGGACGGTGGGGCGTCCACTTGACCTCTGATTGGGGAGGGAGCATAAATGAACCCTGCCATTAGGGTCTGTGACCACCTGGCTACCTTCCAGACTCTCCGTTGGGACAGGGAGAGCTGGCAGGGGTGGGAGCTTAAGGCCAGGAAGGATGGGAACCTTGGAGGGTAAATTTTGTGATGCTCCCCCAGGCTTCTGTTGGTGTATCTTTTGTTTGTTTGTTTGTTTTTAAGATTTTTTGTGTGTGTGTGTGTGGACCATGTTTAGTCTTTAATTTGTTAATTTATTGTTTCTATTTCATTTTGGCTTTTTAAACTTCCAGACATGTGGGATCTTAGTTCCCCCGTGCTGCATGCTCAGTCGCTCGGTTGTGTCTGACTCCTTGTGACCCCATGGACTGTAGCCAGCCAGGATCCTCTGTCCATGGCAATTCTCCAGGCAAGAATGCTGGAGGGGGTTGCCATGCCCTCTTCCAGGGGATCTTCCCAACGCAGTGATCGAATCCTGGTCTCTCGCATGGCAGGCAGATTCTTTACTGTCTGAACCACCAGGGAAGCCCAAGAATGTTGGAGTGGGTAGCCTTTCCCTTCTCCAGGGGATCTTCCTGACCCAGGAATCAAACCGGGGTCTCCTGCATTGCAGGCGGATTCTTTACTGGCTGAGCTACCAGGGAAGCTCCCCTACCAGCAATCGAACCCTCACCCCGTACACTGGAAGGCGAAGTGTTAACCACTGGACCAGCAGGGGAGTCCCTGATGGTGTATCCTACCCGTGATGCGAGTAGAAGTTTATCATGGCCCACCAAGTTCTAAGGTCTCCTGTGCCCGGCTGGTGGGTGGGTGGGGTGGGGCGGGGGGGGTGGGGCGGGGGCCCCTCGAATTTTCTCTCCTGCTGCAAATGAGACTGACGCCTGGCTTCCAGGATTTCACCTTTTCTGTCCTCAACCGTTTGATCCACAAAATTGCCCATTGTGCGGGCATTTGTCTGTTTACTATAATGAAGACAACCGGGTTTGTAATTGTCTATTAAATGGTCTATTAAATAGTGTCATAGCTAGAGGGACCACGGCAGAAATAATTCAGCTTCTCAATGCTTCGCAGCCTCCCTCGCTCACGCTGTTTGGCGGCACTTTTGGGGGAAGAGAGCTTAAAGCGTTCTTTCTTCTTTTTTAAAAGCTCATAACCTGAAGCTATGCTGGGGAGTTTGTTTTTCTGGGATTCAAATCTCAGTTTCCCCAGGATGTTGAGGCTCTTCTCTCGCCTGGAGGCTTCCCCAGAAACTTCTCCCGGCTGATCACCTCTGCGTTTGTCTTGGTCTCCTGCCCCTGGGTTCCTGTCTTCTCCGGGCTCCCCTGAGCGCTGGGCTCGCCTCCCAGCCTAGCCGCCTCGCCCCATCTCATGTCTTCTGTTTGCCTGTTTCCCCTCCTTTATCCCTTCCTGCGTTTCTAAGTGGACATCCTGTAAGTGCTGATTTCCTGGGTTCCATTGATCTCTACTCAATACTTACTACTCATACTCAATACTTTCCCCTGCTCTCCCCAACAAGCAGGAATCTACCTAAGGCTTACTTTACACCATCCAGTCCCTAAATACCAGCCTCCAAGGGTCGTGCCCAAGTGTGCACTTGCACCTTTGGTGCCCACAATATGCTTGTTGGCGATGTACATTCAAAACACTAGTAACTAGGAATTTGTTTTATTGCTTAGAAGTAAAACTAGCTCATCATATCCAGGATTTCATAGACAAGGATCAAATAGCAAGAATGAGACAAACAGGCTTTTGATTACATCTTTTGTTTACAAAAGCCAGCTCTGTTGTTGTTCAGTCACTCAGTTGTGTTCAACTCTTTGTGACCCCGTGGACTGTAGCATACCAGGCCTCCCTGTCCTCCACTATCTCCCAGAGCTTGCTCAAACTCATATCAATTGAGTCAGTAATGCCAGCCAACCATCTCATCCTCTGTCATCCCCTTCTCCTCCTGCCTTCAATCTTTGCCAGCTTCAGGGTTTTTTCCAATGAGTCAATACATCAGGTTGCCAAAGTATTAGAGCTTGAGCTTAAGCATCAGCCCTTCTGATGAATATTCAGGGTCGATTTCCTTTAGGATGGACTGGTTTGATCTCCTTGCAATCCAAGGGACTCTCAAGAGCCTTCTCCAACACCATAGTCCAAAAACATCAATTCTTTGGTGCTCAGCCTTCTTTATGGTCCAACTCTCACATCTGTACATGGTACTGGAAAGCCAGCCTAGGGGAAAATATTTAGTAAATAATATTAAGTGGGCACAATGATGACTGTGGAGAAGGGCAGGGTTGGCCATTGAAGTGGGTAGAACACCTACCAACTCTCAGCAGCTCTCGTTTTTTTAATGAGGTAAATGGGACCTGGAGGTGACAGGCTGGATTGTAAGGAGCGAAACGCTGAGGGATGCATTTGTGGTTCTCAAAGTGATGGGCTTGTGGCCTGTGGAGCCCTAGGGGTCACCATGTAAGGTGCTTCCTAGGAAGGGGGACCCTGGAGATGGGCAAGGCGGGGCCCCAGAAGACATGTGTGGGTGTCCTGGGGGCTCCAGGGGCTGCTGGGAGGCTCCAGGTCCAGCCTTCCCAGGAGAAGACCCCACAGTCTCTGCCCTGGAGAGTGAACACCAGGAATGAGGACCAGGTGTGCAGTACCCCCTCTTTGCTCAGGATTCTGCCACAGTAACTGCAGCCCTGCAGGACACCTCTGCTCTCCCTGTATTTTCAGAATCCTCACTTATTTCTCTCGACTCTTGAGTATCACTTGCTCTTCCCATGGAGGCAGAAGAGTTTACGGAGTTACTTACTTGTGTTTGGCTTCTATTTTTTCCCCCTGAAACCCTCCCACCTACTAAATAAGGTGGGGTGTGTCAGGCTTTGTTGAGGACCTAGTACCTTCTCTCTTTCTTGCCAACAGATCCCTGAATCTTGGGTGTCTAGTTCCCGAGGGCAAACCTGATCTGTGTAAGCCATTCTTTGCAATTTTTTTTTCTCTTTTGCTAGTGACTGGTATTTAGAAAGGAGAATGAAGAGAAATTCCTCTCTTCAGTGTGGTATAAGGTGTGATATTCAGCAGCACAGCAACCATTTTGCCACCAAGAGGGAAGATGTGGTCAACCCTCTGAAGATGAATGAGGAAGTATTGAAGGAATCTTTGTACACTGTTGAGTCACTAAAGGATCCTTGGAAGTTCCTGTCTCTGGAAGTCTTGTGTGTGCTGTGTGCTAAGTCACTTCAGACGTGTCCAACTCTTTGGACCCTATGGACTGTAGCCCGCCGGGCTCATCTGTCCATGGAATTCTCCAGGCAAGAATACTGGAGTGGGTTGCCATGCACTCCTCCAGGGAATCTTTGACCCAGGGAACAAACCCTCATTAGGAGAGATCTTGTTAGATGAGATAACCAATGCTTTAACTAATTGCATCACGATTTTGGGGTATCAGAATCTCCAGAATGGCACATGGGCACTTGTACTCTCCCATGCCCTTGAGGTTTTATTCTGCCCAAGGGGAAAGTTGGCACCAGACTACACATCCTAGCTTTTGTTTTCCAAATCCTGAGTCAAAGAGTTCATACCAAGGGGTCAGGGGAGGGAAGGGTTGTCAGGAATTCCTGATAAAGGTCATGATTGCTGAGAGGTGCAGGTCTCCGTGGGGTACTGAGGAAGGCTGGTCCCTGGCATGGGGACCTCCAAGAGGGTGAGGTTTCCTGGCTCAAGCCTGTCTCCCAGGGAACCCTTGGGCTCAAATGGCAAGGCTACCCAAGATGCCTGTGATGAGCTGGGGATGCAAGGACTGTGCCTATTTTCCGGACACCTTGTAAGTCCCCTGTACTATTATGTGGGCTTCCCGGGTGGCTCAGAAAACCTAAAGAATCTGTCTGCAATGCAGGAGATCTGGGTTCAATCTCTGGGTTGAGAAGATCCCCTGGAGAAAGGCATGGCAAACAACTCCAGTAATTTGCCTGGAGAATTCCATGGACAGAGGAGCCTGGTGGGTTACAGTCCACAGGATCACAAAGAGTTGGACATGACTGAGCAGCTAACACTTTATGTGTACTGAAGGAAGGATGGGAGCTTCCAGGAGATGGCTGAGATAGAATCCCTGACACCTAGGGGGAGGGCTGCTTGAAGCTGGATTTAGGGAAGTTGGTTCTAGGGAAGTTCCGAGTCTATGGTGCGTGATCTAGCCCTGCTGTACCATACTGTGTGTCTTGACACATTTCTTGCCCTGGGTTCATCTGACTGGAAAGCTGAATTCTCCCCAGAGTAGGCTTAGAAGGAGATGGCGGCCCGGAGCATGGGCCAGGGACAAGCTAGGGTCTGAGTAGACGCACTGCCTCTTGTGAGGGTCGCTGGCTTTTGCCTTCCTCCTGCTAGATGGATGAGTTGGTTGGAGGGCATCACTGACTCGACGGACATGAGTTTGAGTAAACTCTGGGAGTTGGTGATGGACAGGGAAGCCTGGCCTGCTGCAGTCCATGAGGTTGCAAAGAATCGGACACGACTGAGGGGCTGAACTGAACTGAACGGACCTGCTAGGATGGCCACCGAAGGTCACCCAAGCAATGCACTCGTTAGGGACTTAGACCACCAAGGAGTCAAGGAGAGTGCATTTACAAGCCTTTCATTTTTTATGAAGATCATAACAAGGCTTCTTGTGTGACTCAGTTGTAAAGAATCTGCTTGCCAATGCAGGAGACACAGGTGATGTGGCTTTGATTCCTTGGTCTGGAAGATCCCCTGGAGAAAGAAATGGCAACACTCTCCAGTATTCTTGCTTGAGAAATCCCATGGAAAGAGGATGTTGGCAAGCTACAGTTCACAGGGTCGCAAAGAGTCAGACGTGACAGAGTGACTGAGCATGCATACACAAATGCATTCACAACAAGGCATATTTTCAGATGCACTAGTTCAGTATTTTAAGATGTTCCTCTCCGGGATCCTCTGATGGGTGAGTCATTGGGATGGAATAGCAGTTACTATATTCCCTAATTCTTTCATGTTTGTCTCATATTATATGTATTGTAGTTCATGGTATAACTGCTCTTTTTTTCCTTGATGAACATTTTTTTAATTAATTAACTTTATTTATTAAAAATTAAAAAATTGGAATATAATTGATTTACAATGTCGTGTTCATTTCTGCCGTACAACAGCATAAATCAGCTGCCTGTATACACGTATCCCCTCCCTCCCACCCCTGCCATCCCACCCATCTAGGTCACCAGACAGCGTGGAGCTGAGCTCCCTGTGTGGCACAGCATCTCCCCGCTAGCTAGCTGTTTTGCATACGGAGGGGGTAGGTGTGTCCAAGCCACTCTCACGTCACCCCACCTTCTCCTTTCCCTCCTGTGTCCACAAGTCCACTCTCTACATCCGCGTCTCTCTTCCTTCCCTGCAAATAGGTTCATCCTTGCTGAAAAATTTCAACACCACAACTGAGTTTCCTTCCTGAGTCAATTTTTTTTTTCTTAAATAACTATTTTTTTGGGGGAGGGGGAATGATTTCAGATTTACAGAAAAATTGCAAAGCTAGTATAGGGAGTTCCTGTCTGCCTTCACCCATTCCACTCATGATGACATCTTCCATCAGTTCAGTTCAGTCACTCAGTCGTGTCCGACTCTTTGAAACCCCATGGACTGCAGCACACCTGTCCATCGACAACTCCCAGAGTTCACTCAAACTCATATCCATTGAGTTGGTGATGCCATCCAACCGTCTCATCCTCAGTCGTCCCCTTCTCCTCCTGCCTTCAATCTTTCCCAGCATCAGGGTTTTTTCTAATGAGTCAGTTTTTCCCATCAGGTGGCCAAAGGATTGGAGTTTCACCTTCAGCATCAGTCCTTCCAATGAATATTCAGGACTGATTTCCTTTAGGATGGTCTGGTTGGATCTCCTTGCAGTCCAAGGGACTCTCAAGAGTCAAATATCTTACATAACTGTGCACATTTGTCAAAACTAAGATGTTAGGACATTACTGTAACTAAACAACAGACTTTATTCAGATTTCCCCAGCGCTTTTAGTTTGGTTGGTTGTTTTTTGCTTCCCACACCCCCCACCAATGTCCTTTTTCTGTTCTAGGATACAACCCAGGACCCCACCCTGCATTTAGACTAAGTCACATTTAACCTTTGTATGACGCCGTTGTTTCTGCTTCCCCTCTGTTTCTAGCTCACAGCTTTCAGCCTCCTATCATGTCCTTCTTGTGGCCTTCTTGCCACCAAAATATCATTCCTGTCACTGGATGTAGAATTCATATCCGATAGTGTCTCTTTAATAAAGTTCCTAACTTTTATACACTTTCTGTGAAACCGCTACAACTTGGACACCATTTAAAGACAGTCTGGGCCATGAGCCAGATCATCATTGCAGCTTCAAAATATAACTTGATGAAAAATATTCCCCAGAGAGCACCTTGGAAGGGAGTATGTATAAACCCTCACAAGTTAAAATATTTTTTCTTTGCATGCAAATTTGGAAATTTCCATATTCCTCCTTGTTTGTGGGCTGAAAGGTTAGGAGGCAAATGGATTTGTATTTTTATCTTTTCTGTGAAAAGATTAGTGTATGTTGGCTTTAAAATGCTCGTAATAGTTTTTTTTTAAATATCCATAGACTTTCATATATGATTGTCTAAGTAATCCAATTGGGAAATTAATTGCTTGATCTTGTAAGTTTCTGAGTACAAGACATGGAAGGGATATCAGAATGTAATTCTGTTTGATGGTATCTTGAGATAGACTCACCCTTGGAATTGATTTTTGGGTCCGTAGGCGCCGACTGTGATATCCTGTACCGGCTGGGGAGGCTGACCTTGCCGTTT
Source organism: Bos indicus x Bos taurus (assembly GCF_003369695.1). Lineage (NCBI taxonomy): Eukaryota > Metazoa > Chordata > Mammalia > Artiodactyla > Bovidae > Bos > Bos indicus x Bos taurus. Next base: position 4,360,444 of record NC_040101.1, on the reverse strand, counting down.
GATGCTGTATATTCGCATTTACACTGTGTCTACATTTGGCTTCAGAAACTTGTGAAACAAAATTATAAAGTGGAAAAGAGGCCCATGATCAATTATTTAGTCTTTGTAACACCATAACTGGCTTGTAAGAACCTTTTCTCACCAAATTGCCCGTGCTTTCTTACGGTCACGCATGTATTATTATTTCTGCACCATCTTGTGGGACCCTCTCCAGGAACACTCAATACAGGGATCCGCGTCAACCTCATCCTGACACGGATACAAGGAACACAGCACCAGCCACCGTGCTGGAGCATCCTGCGTTACTTTCCCTGGCTCTGGGAATTTTTTTTCTCAACTTACATGCTCTGAAGACCTAGTACGTTCCTCATGCCCTGTATCCTCAACTAGGGCAGATTAGCTTCATCTTCATGCCCTTGGAGACCTGGCTTCTTTCAAACCCGTCTGCTATGAACTTTTTCTCAACTGCCCTGCTTGAATATAACCTCAACCCCTTCAAATCCCCATAGACCTAAGATCTGACTTGCTCGTTTCTTGAGAATCATACATTTCTTTGCTGGGTTCTCGAGGTGTAAGTGATTTCTGCCCCCGCCCACGTCCTTTCCCCCTCTGCACACCCCTAATTTGCAAGATTGTGGTAGAAACTGGTGGAGTTCTGTGCATGCCCAGTAACCAGTCAAGGGCATCACTTCTGGAGCATCTTCCAGACATCACCCATTCCGTCAGGGAACACATGGATTACCCCACAACTTTTTGAGATGGCTCTTACTCTTCTCATTTTATCTGAGAAGAAACCAAACGAAGGAGTTTGGTGGTGGTGGTTTTAGTCGCTAAGTCATGTCCGACTCTTGAGACCCCATGGACTATAGCCTGCCAGACTCCTCTGTCCACGGGATTCTCCAGGCAAGAATACTGGAGTGGGCTGTCGTTTCCTTCTCCAGGGAATCTTCCCGACCCAGGGATCGAACCCTGGTCTCCTGTATTGCAGGCCGGTTCTTTATGGACTAAGGCCTGAAAAGCTTAGTGTCAACTTCAATAGAATCTCTGGGCCATGAAGCTGGACTAGGAGCCCAGTTGTGTCAGGACACCAGAGCTGGACTGTACTTCTCTCCCTGGAGATATAGGCCTTATACCCTATGATATAGGCCTGGTCAGCACACAAGACATACTTTTAGCTAAAGCACTTACGGATTTTTTTAAATGTACTCTCACTGATTTCTTCACTTGGCTGTGCTGGGTCTTGGTTGCTGTTGGACCTTTTCCCAGTTGCGGTGCTCAGGCTTCTCACAGCAGTGGCTTCTCTTGTGGAACACAGGCTGGTAGCTGAGGTGCACGGGCTTAGCTGCTCCAGAGCATGTGGCACCTTCCCAGATCCGGGATCGAACCCATGTCTCCTGCATCGGCAGGTGGATTCTTTACCGCTGAGCCACCAGGGAAGCCCTGAAGCCCTACAGCAAGGAAGAGTTTTCTTCTAAAGCGCGTTCTGACGACATAGTGCAGTCCCCAAGTATATTGTTTAACTGTCCCCCGATCTTCGAATGACTTTATTGTATCATGTCCTGTCATCCTCACATTCTGAAATTGATTTTTGAACAGTTTAATCTTTTCTTTGAACTGAATAATATGATGCTCCAATGTTGCCCAGATCTTCCCATCCTGCAGAGGCACTGAAGGAAGTCTGCAAGCTCTCGGGAAGTTTCCCGATCATTGTCACTAGTGATATTAGGGGGCATGGACCACTACCCTTCCCAGGTCCTCCACCTGGGCGGCGGCCCTCTTCCCAGAGCAGAGAGGCTGCAGCTGCCTCTGAATGTTTGGATTTCCTGGAGACCTGGGTGAGCACGCCCATATATGCCTGTGCTGTGAGATGGCATGGTTTTCCCGGGTTAGCGCAGGCATTTCTGGAGACACAGGGCAGGAGAAGGGAGGGTCACCGGCTTGGCTCAGGGGCTATGTGCTCAACGGCCTCTAATTCTTATGTGTGTTTCTTGGGGAGGTTAGGCCAAGCCCCCATCTTTCCCAACGTGACCATTTGGATCAGGCTGTGTCTCAGTGGATGGTTGTCGGACTCTCAGTGGGACTGGACTTCCCAGCACCTGGTGGAAAAGAATCAGAGGCTTTTGGATGCAGGAGGTGGAGGGCTGGGCAGGGCACTGGCTGGGTCTTGGGAAGCGTGGGGCCATGGAGAATGAAGATGGGAGTGTGGCCATCCTGTGTTTCTATCCCAGGGAGGGGGAGGTTGCGGTCAGGATCTGGGGTTGCCTAGCTAGCCGGGGTGGGCGGTGGGAGTGATGAGCAAGTTTGAGAAGAGCTGGCTCAAGGCTGGAGTAAGTGCCACTCCTCTAGGCTGTGGGCCATTTCCAGTGGGAAGGACTGGAGAGCAGGAATGCAAAAGGACAGCACGAATGCAAACTGCAGAACGGGAGAGGTTCCTGGGCCGCCTTGGCCTAGGAGCTCACTAATGACGGGAGACAAGTGGAGGCGGGGGTTCCCAGGGGCAGAGATGAGCCTCGGCTTCCGGGGGAGCTGAGGGCCAGGGGATGCCCCCTGGCCGTGGGACGACGGGCCACCAACGGCACTGCCTAGCTCCCCTTCCAGCTGAAGGAGGTGTCCGCGTGCAGGCACTTCAGGAGGAGTGGAGTGCAGGGAGGCAGGCGGGGAAGAGAAACCGGCTCCAAGGGCCGCCACGTGGGGGCAGCAGCCTTGAATATTTCACGCTGCCAGCCACTCTGCTGCCGAGATGCTGGCAGCAATAACTTGCCTATTAACAAAGGACATCTTGGATTTTAAACAATTTAGGGGCAAAATCCTGTTTTAACATCAGAGTCCGGGGTTTCCATTTATATTCATATTCAGATTCATCTCCTGAAAATAATTCGTGGAGTTAAGACTCCGGTGAAAGTAATTGATGAAGAATAGAAATCACAGCCAGAGTGGAATAAGCCCTGGAAAAAATCACAGTATGAGGTCGGTTTTCTGAGTGGATGAAACTGGGCTTCGAGTCGATGCTGGGAGTATTTGAGCTAAATTAAGTCATGAAAGAAGATAATACAATGTACCATCATTTCAAAGTAATTTAATCACGAAAACTAAAAATTTGGAAGAAAACAGATATTTTACTTAATAGAAACCATCTGTATCGTACAGTAGGCAAATTGTATAAAAATGAATAAAACTGTCTCTGAGGAGTGTGGCTCAGGCACGGGCTTATCTAATGAAGATGTATATGTGCCTTTTAGCATTTGCATTGTCTATTAGATGAGGAAAATCGCACCAGAGTCTAAGGGAAACAGTTACAAATTTTATTACCATCGTATGACTGATGACAAACGCAGCATTAGAAATAATGCCTACGAGACGGGATTGTTCCCAACTGCAAGTGCCTCTCCACTTCGGACTGGTCTTGACAGCCGAGTCTCTCTGGAGCCCTGGGTCACTCGGGTGTTTTCTGATAGTTACTACTGCGCTGGCGGCTGGTGCCCACACGGACCATCTTTTAACTTGTTTAGGCGCCAAGAGAGCTCTTTGATTTGATTCGGTTCCACCGGGGAAGGAGCTCATTTAAACATGTCCGGGGTGGCTTTTGCTCTGGACTTTTGGCTGCAAGGATGCGGGCGGGTGATCTGAAAAGCATCTCTTTACTCCCCTTGACCTACATCAAAATGCATTTATTTGACAGGAAACTTTTGTTCTCCTAGAACAGGGGTTGGCTCATGTTGCTCTGTAGCTGAAGGTCGAGTGGCTGCATTTTTCAAAACAGGCACTTGCTCCTAATCTGCAAATTAACTAAATAATCACAACTGCTAATTATACAGTATCAGGCCCAGAATACATAGGGCTTGAGTAATAATCAGCTTTTTAAATTAAGTTGGTGACAACCACTATTAGCTGTTGTGATTTAATAATCCCAGTAAATGTGCACATTGTAAAAAGGGGCTCTTTGTAATTTTTTCCCCAGCATTTGCAACTGAATCTGTTAATGAAAAGAGAACACAACAGTTTTATGTTACAAATGATACCATAATAGGTAAATAAAAGGGCTCCTCCAGATGCTGTTACTGACAGAGGGGTGGTGATTATGAATGGGAGAGGCAGAGCGAGCGAAATCTGAAATCAAGTTTCTGCATCTGTTTGTGATGATGAATTAAGGCCAGACAGAGAATCTGATTCCCATTGTATATTCAGCATTTTGGGGCTGTAAGGAACAGACCCCACTAACAAATGTGTGAAATAAATATACCTCCCTGAAGATTTAGAGTTTGGCAAATTCAGGACAAATGAGATGCAATTTCCTGTTACTATCTCATCGGCTTGCCTGGATTTACCTAATATTATTATAATACACCGACTCACATGGGGGATCTGTGTCCCTGGGGCCAGGGTGCATGCCTCAGAAGCAGGTGGGCGTTCCTCTTTTCCCACCCTGGGAGGAGGAGCAGGCCTGGGGGCTCCATCGGGGTCGTGGGGACCCTCACCCTGCTGGACACACGCCAGCCTCTTCCTCCTCTCTCCGCACTGCTGGAAGTACCTTTTTTTTTTTTTTTCCTAGTGGTCAATTGAAATTTTATGGCTAAGTTATTTAAAGGAGACTACAGAAGAACCAGATGAGGGCAGGATGATGGCAAGACTGTTGCCCGTCTTTTACAATAATTACTCTTGATAGCCATTTGAACTAATTTGCATTAAAAACATCCACTTAACCAATCTGCTGAAAAGGCCGACTTCTTGTATACTGTTTCCTAAGACCTCACTGCAGACTCTTTTTCTTCCCCCTCCAAAAACAAATTGAGTTTAAATGTGGAAGCCATCCAGGGCAGCGAGTAAATCTCTCGGCCTAGGACCTGGATTAGGCTTGTTTTAAACTACCTGCGCGAAATTAAGATATCGCGTTTCATGGCCAATTTGGCTCATTTCTCAGAACTGCCCTTCTCTTACGTGGAGGAGCTTGAAAAGCCAGGAGCCGAGGGCAAAGGTCGGAGCCAGGATCCCAGGCTCTGTTCTCCTGGCGTGACCTTAGACAAAAACCCCTGAGCTTCAAGTCCTGGGTTGTTTTCATCAGAACAAGAAAAGAAGACAAATGCATTTGTCTCTCCACTCTCCAAGGCCGTCGCAATATATATGCATACAGAGTATCAGGGGATATTATTACTAATCGTCAGCATCGGTGCGCCTGCTCTCCCCCAGTGCCTGCAGCAGACACTGATGGTCTTACATCAGGCACAACCCAGGGGGGCTTCCCTGGCACTGGAGGGGGCATCCTGTGTGCCAGTCACGTGACCAAGAAAGCCAAACGGAGACAGTTTCCCTGACATCACTCTCTCCGCACCTGGCTTCCTCCTAGGACACCTGACATTGACCTTACACTTTGTTTCAAAAAACAGAGACGAGGGTCCAGGCTGGTTATCAGTACCAACCTTTGGGACCCTCCCCCTTTTGTTTTGTTCCCGTCCATGAAACCCTTTCAACCTACACTCGGGATGCAATTCGAAGCCAGCGTTTTTCTGAGCCTTTTGGCTATGTTGCAGGCATGGTGAGCAGAGGCCTGAGAACCGAGTCGGGAGGTCATGGAGCCAGGATTCAGGGAGCTGCCAAGGGTCTCGGTTTACAGATGGAGAGATTGAGGCCCTGACAGGTAGCCAGGCACAATTTCTGGCGTTTTCCCTGAAGGGCTCATGCTTTCTGTACTCATGGTTCAAACCCTCTGAATGTGGAACCGAGTTTCTGGAATCTGACATTATGGCTGAAACCAGCTGGAAGCCAAGTGCAGACGCATTTGTCTCACTCCTGGCTTTGTTCTCACCACTTCTTCCTTCTCTCCTTCCCTTCCTTCCTTTTCTCTTTCTCTTCCGCTCACCTCTTTCCTTTCTTTGCCGCTAGTGTTCTGACCAGCTCAGTTCCACGCTGCACACACCTTCCCAGCCATGAGCTGCACACAAAGCCAAGGCCAGGCTGGCTGGGACGGCAGGCTGGGTGACGAAAGACCGAGGCGGTGCATGTGGGGTGCAGGTGCGGGGCGGGGGGCGTCCCTGTGCCCTCGCTTCAGGCCATAGCACCTCGGGCCGTGACCCATCATGCAGAGGCCAAGCAGGCTGGCTGCGCCAGGGGAAGGAGGCAGGCTCCTGAGATGCAGCCCACGATGCTGAGCTCCGGCCCCTCGCAGTTGCACCCTGCGGGCACTAGATGGCACTCTTAAGCTGCACAAGGCATGGGGTGCACCGCGCATCCCCGGGACCTCCAACCTTCCCCAGCCCCTCCTCCTGGAGGGCCTCCTGGCCAGGCAGGAAGAGGGGAGGAGAGTTGGAGGCCTCCTGGACGTTTCCTGGCGCCCCCCGTGCGGTGCCCCTCTGTCTCTGCTGTCTCCTTAGGCGGCCAAGGGCTCTCAGAGACCCACAGAGCTGCGGCTGTCAAGCGCAGGGATCGCCAGTGTGGTCCTCACTGTGGCTTCTCAGGCTTTGTTTCCCCAGCAAGGGGCAGAAGCAATCTAGAGAGCCAGGTCTGAGCCCTGTGTTCCAGGCCTGAGGGCTGTGTTCTGTGATTCAATGGGAGGGTCTTGGTTTGCCCACCCTGGTGCCAGTTCAGAGCTGTGCTGGCGAACGAGCCCTGGGAGGGAGGCCTCTGGGTGTCTGGGAAACCCCGACCAGTGGAGGAGACCCTCTTCCTCTGGAAGGCGTGCCCAAGGCCCTGTGCTGGGGGAGGGTGCCTTGCCGTCTGCATCCGCTCCCTGGGCCACAACTGGCCACCCATCTGCCTGGGAATCCCTGAAGCTGGGCCCAGCCAGGGCAGGCAGGGCACCAGAGCTGGGTGCGGTGGGCAGACAGAGGGGTCAGAGCTTGTGACAAATGCATGTCTCGGGGACCAAAGGGATGAGATTTCAGACGTGTGGGAGGAGGCAGGAGACCTGGGCGAGGGCCATGGGACGCCGTGTTAGGGTTCAGGGCTAGGGTTAAGAGGAAAAGTCAGGATGTTACAGCGGCCTTCATACCAGTCGGCTGCTGGCGAAGCCATGAAAACTCTCTAGGTCTCAGTTCACTTGTCTGCAGAAGGAGCCTGGGGATCAAATCGCATTTCCAACCGAGGGTCTTGCAGTACGCGTGAACGAGATCTTGTGAAGAAACGCCAGAATTCATAGCTCGTGATGAGGATAAGCGCTAGTTTTTTGAATTTTATCTACTGTTTTAATTTTAAACATTTTGCTTATTTTTTAGTTTTATTTTTGCACTTTTATATTGGAGGATAATTGATTAATGAAGTTGTGTTAGTTTCAGATGTACAGCAAGATGATTCAGTTATACATTTCCATGTATCGATTCTTTTTCCAATTCTCCTTCCATTTAGGTGGTTACGTGACATAGAAACTTTTATCTCAGCGTATCTGTGTACACACACGCTCCCATGAAAGCGTGCACACACAGATGTCTGTATGTCAGCCCATGAAGTTGAAGTTCCAAGAAGCACCAGCCTCTGCTCTGGAGGATGGCACGGTACAGGGTACCTAAAATGAGCTGGGCTGTTCCAGTCGGGGCTCCTGGGTTCCCAGGTGGTTCTGCCACATGTGAACTGCGTGACTGCTTGTGTGCCCACTTCCCTCCCTGGGCCTCGCTGGGCTGAACTCTGCTGAGCCCTGATTGCCTGGTGTTCTTGAAAACAGGTCCACCGCCACACACGGCTTCCTAGGCTGAAGTGATTTTAACCAGGTTAGAGACTTGCCGGTGGTCCCGTGGGGTGCCCAGAAGGAGGCGTCTGCTGGAGGGAAGGACCCGAGAGGACGGGGGGCGACAGTGACGACTCCCGGTGTGAAGAGCCAGCGAGCTGGCCAGAGAGGAGTGGCTGGGGCTGGGTGCTGGGTGGGTCAGGCCCTCTCATTTCTGCCTTGAGTGTTAGTGGCAACCTGATCGGAAAGGTGTGATTGACCCTTTCTGTCATCACACTGACTGTCTTTTGCAAAGATCTGTGTTACTGGTTTGGACAGAGGTGTAGAGCTGTCTTGGTTTTCATCCCCTGGGGTCTTAGGACCAGGCTGGGGAGAAGGTGTGGACCCCACTCAGACAGAGCTGTAGGTGGAGGTGGCACCTAGCTCCAGGTCTGACTGAGCTGATGAACCCCTGTGTGCTTATCCAGATGCTGAACCCGCAGCCCTGAACTCGGGCCACCCCTGTGTGACCAGCTCATGCTCCCCGACTGGGTCCCTGGGGCAGAGAGACCCAAACTGAGGATATGGAGGTCTGTGGTCCAGCTCTGGCCTTTCTTCCCGGAACACCCTGGGCAGAGCTGAGCCCGCATCTCAGTTTCCCCGTCTGTGGTCCAGCTCTGGCCTTTCTTCCCGGAACACCCTGGGCAGAGCTGAGCCCGCATCTCAGTTTCCCCGTCTGTGGTCCAGCTCTGGCCTTTCTTCCCGGAACACCCTGGGCAGAGCTGAGCCCGCATCTCAGTTTCCCCGTCTGAGAAGCCAAGAGGCCATGTGGGCTCATCTACAGGCCCCTGGAGTCTGGCTGGAGCAGAGGTTACTCATCCACTTTTCCATTCTGAGGGTCTCAGTGACCCTCCCCCTGATCCAAGTTCCCCGGTTCCCAACTTCACCTTGAATCAGACCATAACTCCTAGCCACTTGCTTCACAAAAGCTTTGGTTTGACGATTAGCATCCTGGCTTGGACTCCTGCACCCCCGTGTCTGATCCGGCATAAACTTTTTAACCTTCAGGTATGGCACGCAATTACCTCCCAGGAGACTTCCTATTAGTTTTATAATCACTGGGCCAACAAAGAATTGATAAACTGTGTAATTTCACCTCCTGGTTCTGTTACTTTGCCCTGTGTTATTATAGATAATATTTTAACTAGCATTGCCTTAATTGTGTTTGCAGAACATTATTTCTGCAGGGTATTAGAAAGTATTCTGTGGGGAAGTGAGAGGAGTGTTCTATAATCCATTTGAGAGGCACTAGTCACGTGCATTTGGACGGGTTACCTCAGTGCAGACCTTCTCAGAGCCTTATCTGTGCAAAGAGAATTGGGTGGACTCTGCCTCTTCCTGCAAGGAGTCTGTGGATCTACAGTCACTGCTGTGACAACGGGCTGAGGGACACCCTCTTTGAGATCCTTTTTAAGCTCTGCTGTTCCTTAATTTTGGTTCTAATTCTCACTTCCTCCTAAACAATTGAGAGGAATTTCTTGGACTTTTACGACATATAAGATACTGATGGAGTTTATATCTTATGTTACATAGCTTATTAACCCTGAATATTCATTGGAAGAACTGTTGCTGAAGCTCCTCCAATACTTTGGCCACCTGATGCGAATAACTGATTCATTGGAAAAGACCTTGATGCTGGGAAAGATCGAAGGCAGGAGGAGAAGGGGGCGACAGAGGATGAGATGGTTGGATGGCATCACTGACTCAATGGACATGAGTTTGAGCAAACTCTGGGAGATAGTGGAGGACAGAGGAGCCTGGCGTGGTGCAGTCCATGGGGTCGCAAAGAGTTGGACATGCCCTAATGACTACACAAGAACACAGAGCTTATACAACCATGTCCTGTGGGAATACCAAGTCATGGCTTCAGCCCTCAAAATGGTTCAACTCACCTTGGGAAGGCAGGACATGCCAAAGGTTTCCTGGCGAGTCAAAGTCATCTATGTGACGCTACATGATGGGTAAGAAGTGGTGGTCTGGGCTGGTCAGGAGGGTCGATGGATGAAGTTGGACTTAGCTGGATGTTACGTGAAGGTTGTGTTTGCACAGATCGGGGCTGCGAGGGAAGAGCCTGGAGTCGAGGTCCCTGGGGAGTGGGGGAGGGCAGGGATGATGAGGCTAGGCCTGTGTATCTGTCCTTATTTCATCAGGGAGGGGTAAGGGCGTCCCAGCCTGACACCGCAAGCAGCAGCTCAGTTTTACCCAAACAGGCTTCCTCTACCTTGTCCTGGCTTCTTCCTGCCTGCCCATCCCCTGGCCCAGGCTACTCCCTCCCACCTGAGCGACTCATTTGTGCTTTTCTGAAATGAAAGTCACTGCCATTCAACAGGTGCATATAGCGTGATCCTGGTCTGTCTGGTTTGCCCTCAGGAGTGGAGGGTTTGAAGGCTGCAAGGCAGCCCCAGCCCGTCTCGGGGTGTGTAGGTTGTCTCGCCGCCTCTCCTGCTTTGTTCTGAGGGCACAGATGTCCGCAGGTGGCTTAGGGAATCAATGTTAATGGCTTTTCCTCTGTCACGTCACCTCGGAGCTGTTGAAGCCACAGTAGTATCAGGAGAAAGAATCAGTGACAACTGTCATCTTTGGATGTATGTGTTCATGCTGAACAATCCTGTACGTTAACTAACTCTAATGCGTTCCACAAATACATTTTCTGAGCATCATTCACGTGCTTTGCACTCGTGATATGCAGGAGAAAGGCAAAGGTGCAGTCCTTGTTTTGGGGTTGCTCGCGATCAAGGAGGAAAGACACCCATGACAGACACCCATGACAGACAAACAAATTAAAATACCACGCAGCCGGCTATCCTGAGCTGAGCCCCACGGGTTGCGCCTGTGGTCCAAGCAGTGCGCCCGGTGCTCCGCATTTTTAATTTTCTCCTTTCATTAAATGCTCACAATAATCCTTTGTGAGCTGGTAGAGTGGGTTTGTGCTTTATATTATTATGTATTTTACAGGCGCAGAAACAGAACGACAAAGCAGGTGAAGACCGTGGTCTGTGTGAATCTATGTGAATCTGTGTGTTTGTTCTCTCAGGCACCAGGACATGTTAGAAATGGGGGTGGAGGTTCTGGACCACAGAGGAGGGAGATGTTAAGTCTGCCTGTAGAGCTAGGAAGGCTTTAGGGACCAGGAAACACCTGAATTGGGTTTTGAAGGATGAGTAGGAGTTTTCAAGATATGAGCTTTGAGCAGAGAAGGGAAAATCATTTTCAGGTCATGGAACAGCATGTGCAAAGGCCACAGGTCAGAGAAAAGCGGATTAGGGACCTGTGCATGGTTAAGTCTAGTGGAGGGGCAATGCTTGGGTGTGGTCTGGAAGGAAGAAATCTGAGGGCTGAATAGGGCCTACGTGAAAAGCCCTGTATGACAGGGTGAGGAGTTTGTATAAAATGACATAGACTTTAAGCCAGAGGAGTTACCTGAGTTTCTCTCCTCTTCTCCCCAGATTTACAAAGTCGCATGGGTTACTTGGTGGGAGGTGATCCGTTTTTCTGGAGGAGGAAGCGTGGAGCAAACCATTCCTTACTCGATGAGAAACTCACCTGTGAAACTTTACGTGGCATAAAAGAAGCTCCATCTCCTCCTCTCAGCAGAGTCCATCACGTGTGGACGCATGGCACTCCTTCCCTGAGCAAAGCCATCTCAAAATCCCCATCAGCTCCCCCCAGATAAAACAGAATTTCCATAAGCAATTCCACTCCGGGGTCTATGCCCTAAAGACTTGAAGACAGAAACCCAAACAGGTATTTTTATGCAGATTCTTAAAGCAAAGCTATTCGCAACAGCCAAGAGGTAGAAACAACTCTAGTATCCATCCACAGAGGAATGGCTAATTAACATGTGACACACTCATGCAGCGGAATAGCATTTGGCCACGAAAAGGAGAAACAGTAGTGACCCAAGTCACCACACGGAGGAACCTTGGGAATGTCCCAAAGAAGGATCACATGTGCATCAAATTTACCAGAACAGGTAAATCCAGGGAGGCCGAAAGCAGACTGGTGGTTGTTAGGGGCTAGAGGTAGGGGGACTGGAGAGAGGCTGGCCACGGTGCAGTTTTGTTTGGGGTGATGAACTTGTTTGGGAATTGGAAGGAGGTGTCGTGCACGGCTGTGAATGTCATCTACGCCATTGAGTTGTGTACTGAAAATGCTTAATTTTATGTCATGTGGATTTCACAGCAAAAAAAAAATCCCAGTCAGTGGCATTCTGGGTGCTGTTTATGAGCTGGAAAAGGGGGCAGCATGGTCAGTGACTTTGGGGTGGCTCCCACAGGTTCTGGTGTCCCTGAGAGGCCCTGTTCCCTTCTCAACTCAAAGGCTGTCCCTCGGGTCTCCTGGGAGGAAAAGATTCTTCACCATGGAAAGAAGATTATTTCCAAGTGGACACGATTGACTCTGTAAATCACTTTCTTGAATGCAAGATAGTAAAGGGCAAAAGTTACTCCTTTCCTATTCTTTTAATTGCCTGGATCGATAGGCACAATTGATTTGAATGGAGAAACAGTCTCCAGGTAACGTTTAGGAAGAATCACTGAGACGGGGACATGGCGGGTGACCCTCTGTGGCTCTCCGTGGGGATGCCTTTGGGGTTCCAGCCGGTGCAGGAGGCCCTGTGCTGAGAGTGAGGGAGGCCAGAGCTTCAAGGCCCTGCAGTCCTCTGCCCAGGTCCTGGATATTTCTGATGGGAGGGTGTGTGCCCTAAAACTACACTGGCCGTGGGGGCTTTGCTCTCCTGCTGGGGAGGAATCTCTGATCAGCAACCACCTCCTTGGAGTGCAGGGGCAGGCCCGGACCTTTAGCTGGGCGTCGTCAATCAGAAACTCCTCTGTAAGGAGGAGATGTCAGCCGACATGGCTTTCTGAAGGCCTCTCCTGTCTCTGCGCCTGGGGATGCGCGCCCTGCAGGGGACAGCACACTCCCTTTGGGCTCAATTTTGCACATCAGATTGGGTGGCATGAAGCAGGGACAATGTGCCATGGTCAGAGCAGTCCACGCCTGGGACTCCCTGCCTGCCTGAACCTTTCTGTAACTCTTGGGAGGAACAGCTGGTCTCAGAAGAGAAGCCAGTTTCCAAGCCCAGTTCTCTGGGAGTGATATCAGAGGGAGGAAAAGAAAAAAAAAACCCTGTGGACTCTTAATATCCTACGTCGGTGAGACAGCTCATCAATAAGATTGGGGGACAGGATTGATCTTTTACTTATAATGCAGAGCATTCAATGGATGGCAAAAGTGCTTTTAAAGGGGGCCCACGGAACACTTTGAAAATATTAATTAGCGTGTTGCAGCATTCTGCATAGCATTTCATAGCGAAACTGCTCCAGGGGGTTGCTCAGGATGAATTATTAATAAGAAACCCTCTCCATCCTCCGCTTCCTTCCCACCCTGATTTTGTGGGTGTGGGTGCGGGTCGGGTGTCTGTTCTATCCATTTACTGCTCATTTCAGGCCAGGGCTGAGATCGGGGTGGCCCATGTTGGGGGCCCACAAGTCTGGAAACACAGACACACCCCAAGCACCAAGAACGCTCCATGCAGGAGAAAGGCGTGCATGGTGGTGTTGGTACTCTGTATGCCAACTAGAAACCAAATGGGTATGACTTTCAAGGGTGAGTTTACGTTTTCCTAAAAATTCAGCAGCTTCTTGGAATCATTGGAGAGAACTCAGGGGCCCTGCTTCTGCCGTCCTCTGAGCCCCCACCTGGCCTGTATCACCAGTGGGAGGAACCACCATCCCCTTCCCAGGGGATCTTCACTGTGCTAACTGAGCAACCACAAGGGTTCTCGGAAGCTCACCAAAACACAACATCCCCTAAACAGCTTAGCAATTGATTCCAAGCTGAGCACAAAACCTACTTTTTCCCCCCCCCGTTCTCAGAAGCATAGATTTGTAGGAATATAAACATATTAGTAAGGGCATTTTGTTTTAAAATTTTAAACTAATTCAATCAAGGATCATAGAGATACTTATAGTTCTGCAAAATTGAACAATGAGGCTGGGGGGTTAATCTAGTTATCCCCGGCACTCCTTGCCTTGGAAGGAGGCCAGAGCGTGCGTGCAGAGGAATGCCTCCGCCAGTCCCCAGGTCTGCTTTTGTTCCTCCTCTCTGCGCTCCCCTCATTTCACACTTCACATTTATGGATTCCATATCTTTTTTCTTAAAAAAAAAATATGTGCAGATGTCCTCACTTGCTGGAAAACAGTTCAAAACTATGTCTGTAAATGATGGAGATTTTCGACCTGACGGCCATGTTAGAGAATCAGATGAAATGGTGAATTTTCCACTTTAATTCTGTTAGTGTTCACTGGTCTCAGGATATAAAAGCCATGGCCCTTCCAGTTTAAAAATGAATTAGTCACCTGGACTTCTTTGTTCAGTAGCTTTTATAGGAATGACTCTGGTCTACTGGGCCATACAAATGTGTATGCACCAACCCCCCACCATCCCCAGAAAGTTTGAGGTGTCGTATTGGACACATTTGTTTAACCCTCCGGGGAATACCACAACCACAAGCTTAACTGGATTTTTCGTGTTGACAACTTCCTGCTACGGTGATGGGAGCTGGATCCTTAGGCATTGGCTACGCTTGGGCAGTGGGGATTGGGAGCAGATAGCCAGGTAAGGCTTTGGAGCCGCGACAACAACACCTCTGCTTTTTAATGAAATGAAGAGGGGACACGTTTTCCTGAGGAAATCCTGCTCATGCCGTGGATGTTATGGGACCGTGTCCTCTGGAGTGGGCTCTGGAGCCAACTGATTAACATTTTAAGCATGTAGACGACCTCCTGGCCTTCGGAGATCAGTTTCTCTCTTGCCATCTTCCTTTGTCTGTATCTTTCCTTCTCAGGAAAAAAAAAAGAGAGACTTCACTAAAGACCTCTCTAAAATTTCACATCCCCGGTGCTATATGATTATTTTATTCACTTGGTTTCATCAGAATTAAGCCCAGATTGGAAAGAGAAAAATCAGCAAACAGGGAGGGTATTGCCTGACCCCCTCCCTTTATTAGGTTCTGCTTCTTGGAGAGGGTGGCACGGCCGTCCCGTGGGCAGAAACTGCTGTCAGTCTCCCTCGGCGCCAACTGAACACAGAGCCTGAAAGTGAAAGGAAAGGAACCCGGAGATTCACGGCTGCCTTACCCACCTCCATGGACAAAGGAGTTTGCAGTGAGCTCGTGTGTGTGTGTGTGCGTGTGTGTCAGAGGGGCCTGCTAGACGTTGCAAAGTTTTATTTTTATTTATTGTTTGGTGATGATTTAAACACCTTATGCTGCCAAAGCATAAGCAGAAAGAAGTCTGCTTGGCTTTTATCAGCTAAGAGAATTAAGGTTATTTTTTTTCCTTGACTTTATTTTTTAGCAGCCCCAGTGCCTTGGCTGGATTCCAGTTCAGGTAATTACATTCTGTCTTCCTAAATTCCCTTGTAACTCCAATTGGGCAGGTTGCTCTCCACTCCCCTCCTAAAAGCGGATGTGCGGGGTGCCTGGCACCAAATGGGGTGGCATTCCTATAGTGGGTCCCAAGGTGTTCTGCTGCAAACGCGCTTCCAGAGGCTTCCGTGCTCAGGGCTCGTGTGCAAATGGAAGGAGTATTATTTATTGCTCTTTCCCGTCAGCAGCTGCCAACCCGAAACTACCTCTGAATGACATTTTAAATATGAAGGCCAGGGTCATTAGGACGATTAGACACAAGGTCTGCTCTGCTCGTCTCTAGAATTATTGGGGGGACGGACACCGGGGTGGGCAGTGAAGGAAGGAAATGCGTCTTATCACGCGGACTGCTTTGTGTTCCAATTTTCCACAAAATGGCTCTTGTTTGCTTGTGGTTGTTATTTGCTTTTTTGCTATCTCCTGATTAAAATTAAGGGGGATTATTGGGCTTCTTTGTTTTTATTTTTATTTTTTTTTAGAATGAATGGAAATGAAAGTGTTTTTCATGTGTAGAACTAAAATGATATAGCTTTAAAAAAAAAGTCTGAGGTTCAATTCATTTTAAGTTAATTCTTCAAATATTTATTGAGTCCCTGCCATGTACCAGACCGTGTCAAAGGACTCTCTTGGCTACATAAACACTTGTTGTTTTTTTAATGTTTTCATTAATATTTATTTTATTAATAATTATGGATACAAATGTGTTTTTCAAAAACAGTGAAAGTAATTCCTATAAAATAGCATCTGTAGGGATAACCGAAGTATGAAATGACCAGCTTGTGTTTATGTGGCTTGTAATAACACACTTGGTGGGTAGCTGATTTTGGTGAAGGTATATTTGCCAAAATGGACACCCGTCTTTGCCACAAATCAGAGGTTAGGATATGTCCTGAAGGATTAAAAAAAGAAAATCTGATGTATGGAAACCGTTTTCATTTTCAGGATAAACGTGAGTGTAAAGGGATCCTTTTTCCAGTGGCCATTAGAGATTCAGGAGCTGCTGCCACAGGCCTATCGTCAGTTCTGCTCGTGTCAAAATTCCTGCAAAACAAGGGTGTGGAGGTTTCACACACGGCGTTTCTGAAAGACCTGGGTTGGACGCTCTGGGGCGCACTTTGGCTCTGTGTCCTAGTCTGGGGTCTTTCCACACACCTGGAAGCAGACACATTTCCCCAGGACTTTTAAGTTTTACTTCTGTTAGCTTTAATGTTCCTAACCCCGCGTCCTCTTTCTACTCAGTGTATAAATGGATGGCTCCGCGCATTTAGGGGGACAGAGCAAAGCCACTCTGAGGGGCCTGGTGACCACGTCTGATGTTAGGTCTTATCACCCCTGGGTTTAGATAATCATTTCTTTTTGCCCTTTTACCTCCCACCCCCCTCTTTACAAAGCATCGAGTCTTGGCAGATATTAAACAACTCAACTCAATCCTGCGATCTCCTCTGGGCTTGTAACTCTAGTGAGTTGCATTTTTTCCTAATTACAGGAAAAACAGCAAATTGGCAAACATCAGGAAGTGGGTACACCCCCTCTGATTTACAAGGAAGAGTGTAGGGTGACTCTATGGCTCAGGAATTCAGTGAAATAAATTTATGGTTAGAAAAATTCATGTTCTTAATGTGATGAAGGTCCTTTAACTTTTAACACGCTTCTCCAGTTAAGCTGCGCGGGACTCTCACGGAAATGGCTGTCTACGGCTGCTGCAAACTGATTTATCCCCAGATAATAGTCAGAGCTGCAGACCAAATTGTTGGAAAGAAACAGTTCTTTAATTTCGGCGTTTGGGGCTGTCTGTGTCTTGTTTATGCACATTCCCACTGTGTACATGAGCAGAGATTTGCGGTGGCCCAACTTTTCCGGGCAATCAGGGTGACTCCCCTCCAGGCCAGAGGGCCTGCCCTGCTGATAATCTGCACGCAGACACCCTGCTGAGCTGGGCGGCTCACACTGGATCCTTCCTTGGCATCGAAGAGTCAAGTGAGACATCCATGTGTATGGCGCTACTAATTTGTATTTTGAAAATTGTATTTGCAGGAGCCGCTGAAATCATTTGCATTGTGCAAGTGATGAAATCTGCTCCATGTCTAAGATGTTTTCTGAGAAAGACAAGAGGCATCGTCCCAACCCCGACGTTATCTGGGCTTTGCTGGGACCTCCCTTCTGTCTCCAGAGGGAGCAAAGCCAGACACTAGTTACTGGAGAGAGCTATGGCTCCAAGCAGAGAACATTCCCTCAGCACCGACTGTGTGTGGAGTAGTGTGTCAGGCCCTGGAGACACCGGGGCCTGTGTCTCCTGGAAAGACTGGGGTGCATGAGATAGCACCAGCCCTGCTCCTTGGATTTACAGTCAGCTGAGCGACACAAATGAAACAAGCAAAGGGATGCTTGCAGAAAGAATCGCCAGCTGTGCGGGCACAGGGGAAGAAGACACACAAGGAGTTGCAAGAGAGAAGCTGGGGGCCCTGGGAGTGGGTGACAGGAAATCAGGCACTCAGCCCCCAGCCCTCTCTGCCAGGCTCCTAGGAGCATCTCCAGCTTCTCAGCAGCAGAAAGAAACCTGGGGAAGTGTTGTGGACAGAGTTGAATGGATGGCATCACCGACTCAGTGGACATGAGTTTGAGCAAATTCTGGGAGATGGTGAAGGACAGGGAAGCCTGGTGTGCTGCAGTCCATAGGGTCACAGAGCGTTGGACACGACTGAGTGCCTGAACAATAACAGTGTGGACAGGGGGTCAAATCACAGGCTGGTCAGGACACAAGGCTCAGCGGGGTTCAGCCCAGCCCGGAAGTCCATTCCCTGGGCCAGGCCGCTCTGTGTCGGTGCTGTCCCTGGAGGGAGCCGGGCATCTCCGCTCGGGCACAGTGTGGGGGCCCCAGGCTTCGTGCCAGAGCGTGCCTGCCCCCAGGGCCCTGCAGCTCGAGGCTGTTGCCCTCTCCTCTCTGATTTCTGCGCTCGGGGTCAGGGCTGTGCCCCTTCCGTCTGTGTGCACCTGTCTGAGCCCATCCATCCCTGCTCCGCTCTGGCCCACCTAGCCCTCTAGCCCCTGAATCCAAGATCTGATTTCTCATTTTTCTACAGCCTTGAGCCTGGATGTTTGGGTCTGACCTCTTTTTGGGTAGTTGAGGGTAAGGGCCCAGGGTATAAGACATTTTCATCTTTTGTGACAGTGAAAATACTCACTGTATATTCATTGGCTTAAAAAAAAACTGAATGAAAATAACTGGGAAAAAATGTATACTTGAGTACCATAATGGATATTAACTAGACTCACTGTGGTGATAATTTCACCATATATACAGATATGGAGTATGCTGCTGCTGCTGCTGCTAAGTCACTTCAGTCGTGTCCGACTCTGTGCGACCCCATAGACGCAAGCTCACCAGGCTCCCCCGTCCCTGGGATTCTCCAGGCAAGAACACTGGAGTGGGTTGCCATTTCCTTCTCCAATGCATGAAAGTGAAAAGTGAAAGTGAAGTCACTTAGTCGTGTCCGACTCTTAGTGACCCCATGGACTGCAGCCTACCAGGCTCCTCCGTCCACGGGATTTTCCAGGCAAGAGTACTGGAGTGGGGTGCCACTGCTTTCTCCGGGAGTATGCTATATACCTGAAACTAATACAATGTTATATGTCAATTACATCTCAGTTAAAACAAGCAAAAAGCCCTTGATTTTTTTTTTTTTTGCTTTTGATAAGATTAAGACACAAAAAATTAAGATAAAAACTCAAGAGACAAGCAGACATACAAGAATTAGGGCTAGGGTTAGGGTTACAGTTAGAGTTCCAATAACTTAGGAACAAGAAGAACCTGCCTCGGGTGACTCTCAAATCCTTATCCCTCCCTCTGCCCTCCCTTCCCTCCTTTTCATCAAGCATCTTTTGAATACCTGCCTGACCCTGCTGAGATGCTGCCAGGCCCTGGTGATGCTGTGATGAAGGCAACGTGGCTCCTCTGTCTTTAGAAGCACAACCCTGGCGCGTGAGACAGCTACATACATGCCAGCCCCAGGAGAAGCCTCACCAACACATACCTGTGCACAGGTGAGCCACTGGTGCGACTTTCTGTGGGAGTGCAGAAAGAAAAGCAGACTGGAAACATCTGGGAAAGCCTCCCCAGCAGGAGTAATAACCTGATGTAGGCCTTAAAGACTGAGAAGAATTTTTCTAGAAGGAGCCCTGGGGAGAAGGGTACTTCATGGCAGAGATGATGGTCTAAATGAATGCAGAGAGAGGGCCTGGGACAGGTGGGAAGGGAAAAAGGATCTGCCTGGGCCTCCCAGGGTGATTTGTGGAGCAGCCCGTATTGCTGAATCTTTCTGGAAGGTTTCCAGAACCTTCAACATTTAGCTGTCCTTTCTACCATTCCTGCAACAGGCCTGCTTCTGCTGCTGGCTCCATGAATACTCTAGAAACAAAGGTCAAGGCACTTAGCGGGCTTCAGGGTCTTGCTCACCAAGTGCCCGTGACCTAGTTGAAGGCAAGGATGCCTTGGAGCAAGCGACTCTGGGGGGACCCATCACTGCCAGGTACGGGTAGGTGCCCCTGGATCGGGGACCTCTGAGTCAGGCTGCCCCCATCAGGGAGCCCTGTGGGGACTCAGCCATCTGCTCAACAATGGTCCGTGGGGCCCCGAAGGACAGTCAGGGAAGCATGGCCACGTTGTCGTGTTGAGTAAATGTGTGCCTAAAAGAGAAAACACTGACTCCATCACTGATGTTTGCTCCACTTTTTATTATTCAGTGTAGTTAGCTTGGGCTTTTCGAGGAGAACTGTGAAAGAATTTGCTTGACATCCAAGAAAAAATTATTTTCACCTTAGTTCACCTTCATACCCAAACTCACATGAATTACTATTTCTGTGATACACTGAGCTGTTTTTCATTGTTCTTCCCTTCTTAACATCTAGAGGCTCGTGGCTGAGGTCCATGAGCTGGGCTTCCAGACCATGGCCCTGCACTGCTTACCGCTCTGTTCATCCCTGCCTGGCAAACCTAATACGCTGGACACCTTTCCACTGTGCCCAGCTGGAGGCCTTTATTGGTTGGAGGCCCTCATTTCTTTATCCAGAAAATTTTCACTGAGGCTTAGGATGTGCTAAGTAAATAGGGCCCCTCATTTCTGTCTTCATGAAATGATGAGTCCAGTGGGAGAGAGAGAAAGTCCCACTAATCACTGTAGGAACTGGCCAGACACCATGTGGGTTCTGAGAGCCACGTAACTACCAAACACGGCTGAGCCACAAGATAATGCCTGCTGGGCGCTAGGGTCAGGGCCCCAAGAGGGATGCCTGTGGAATGTCCATGGCATGGAAGGCAGAGAAAGGAGGGGAAACGGCGTTTCCAGCAGAGGCCATGGGGCAGAGGCAGGGACGGGTGAGAGCTGGACTGAACATAGTGTGGCCAAGGTGAGGTTAGGAGGCTGAGCCCTCAGACAGGGCTCAGAGGTTGGCTGTGGCCAGACTGGAGGGCCCAGTGCCATGCTGGGGACGTGGCCCTATTGATACGACCAGATCTTTATTTATCCCCCAGGATGGAGAAAGAAAGTAAGAGGTAGGAAACGGAGCCATCGGGGCTCTGAGAAGAGGGTCACAGGAGGGATCTTTGGTTTAGGGATGCATAAAAACATATAAGGGGCAGAAACAGGCCAAGGAGTCCAGACCAGGCCCCACACTGTGTACCGCTCTGTTCAACCCTGCCTGGTGCCTACAGTGTGGGCAGGCGGCCGTCCAACCACCCCCTCCCCAGATGGTTGTAGGTTCGCTCCTGTGCACAGATCCCGAGGCTACAGAGATGCAGGGTCTACCTGCTGCAGAAAGAGCAAGTAGGCGGGTGAGGAAGGTTCATGGCTGTGGGGCGTTCAAGGTGCTGTGAAACTTGCAGGGGTGGGGACCATAAGGGTTTAAGCCTAGCTCGGCGGGCAGGACACAGACTGGCTTAGAGGGAAGAGGAGGACCTTCAGGGTAGGGAGCCTCAGACCGTGAAGAGGACTGCTCATCTCGGAAACGGTTCATACAGGGGAGGGAGATAATAAAGAAAGATTTGTTGGGGCAGCTGCATGTGGGGCCTTGACGACCAGTGATAAGTCTGGCTGGGCAGTCACTGCAGGCCTCTGAGCAGCGCAGGGTCTGGGGACAGGAGGCCTGGGAAGACTCGGGGCCCAGGAGACTTGCCTGTGGGCAGCTCCCTTCCTGGGCTGGCGGACAGAAGCCCTCAGGAGCAGTCATGTCCTGCTTCAGGATTTGCCCTTTGCTGACAGGGGTCTGCTGATGGTGCTTGTCTGTTCTGTCTGTTGGGTGGGTCAAGCGTGGGTGGGATTCTCATAGGTGCTCACGGGGCTGTGGGGGTCTTGTTTGTGCCAGTCTGTTCTGTGCTGGGGCTTCCTTGGTGGCTCAGGGGTAATCTACCTGCCAAGCATGAGGCGCGGGTTTGATCCCTGGGTTGGGCACATCTTCTGGAGAAGGCAATGGCTACCCACTTCAGTATTCTTGCCTGGGAAATTCCATGGACAGAGGAGCCTGGTGGGCTACAGGCTATGGGGTTGCAAAAGAGTTGGACACGACTGAGCGACTTAGCACACAGGCACGTTCTGTGCTGGGGATACCCAAAGGGGGACTGACTGTCTTGGTGGTCTGCTGGCCCTGAGGGTCCTGCTTCTGCTTCTGGCCACTTAGCACTCACTGAGCACTTGCTTTGTGGCTGAACTGATGCAGGCACTGGGGAGTCAGAGACCAGGTACCCTGCCTGGGCCCTGGGGACTCCCTGCCCAGCAGGACACACGGGTGAAGAGGCTTCACAAGGGTGCTTGGCCCAGTCTGAGGAGGGGTACCTCAGGGTCCCTGACTTGTCCGGAAGCCGAGGGCTGGGCCCCAGGGCCCCCTCTTGCGGGCGTGCTGCAGTGGCTCTTTCGGACTTAGACTGCGGCTGGTGGACCTGACCAGCCATGACATAAAGCAAGGGCGTCTCTCCAACCTTTCTGATGGGCTTCTTAAAGGACGTCAACAGCTGCTTATGGAGCCTGGGCAAGTCCCCTAGCACTTTGTGCCAGGGTCACGGTCCCACAGAGGAGCGCGCACCAGCCTACCTCTAACATGGGGTGACCTTTCTCCTCCATGGTACTCCGAGGAACCCCCCGGCCAGGGCAGGGAATGGAGTGGGGATGATGCAGGGCCTCTGGGGACAGGCGTGGAAGCCGGAGAGACCCTGCCCTCCTGCCCATCCTCTAGAGCTTTCCAGGCTCTCTCCTGCTCCAGTGGCTTTGCAGAAGGGAGAGCAGAGAAGAAAACATGCCTTCAAGGGCAGCATTAGGTGATCAGAACCCCAGAGAACATTAGAACAGTCAGAATTCACCCAGGAAAAGAGATGACATTGGACTGACCTTTGTGTCTGGACAAGAGACATAATTACCAGGAAGGCTGGTAACAAAAGGAGCCTGGAAGGAATAGAAGCAAGAAGGGACGGCTTGACTGGCCATCACCTGCCGAAGGGCAGGACCCCCCAGGCTGAATGACACTCACCGTGTACTTCAAGGAATGCACGTATCGGGAGAGGTGAAATCAGGAGCCTCAGCCCACCTTGCTGACTGTGGTCCCCGAGACCGCTAAGCATTTGAAATACTCCTGGACTACAGGAGCGGAAGTAGCTGAATGCAGAGAAGACCTCCTCGTGGGGCGATCTTCTGAGTGAGCGACCCCGTGGCTTGGTCTTATGAGCAGGTCAATCTTTCAAAGCCTTCTGAATTTGCTGAATCCACTCAAGTTTACTATTCTTCATTATCAGCATCGCGACGAATGTCTGCCTCCTGGACACTTCGGGGTCATCAAACCTGTGCTGTAGGATGTTCGGACACAGGTCCTTTCAAACGGGGAACAATAAGGAAAGGAGCATCTGTCTCTTATTGATCAGGATTTCTGAACTAAGGCATAGAGAGCTCTAATCGTGGCCTAGGAATTTATTTTTGAAAATACCAAATATCACCAAACAACTCCAGCGGGGGTAGAACAATGGAGAATTCAGTTTGCAAACGTGTGGCTGAAATGATACCTTTTATTTTTCTCTTTTTTTTACTTTATTTTTAATTGGAGGATAATTGCTTTACGATATTGTGTTGGGTTCTGCCACACATAAACATGAATCAGCCACAGGTATATGGATGTCCCCTCCCTGTCTAGCCTCCTTCCCACCTCCCACCCCATCCTACCCCTCTAGATTGTCAGAGAGCTGAAATGATACACTTTAAATGAAAGAAACTTTCACCACACATAGCATGTAGTGGGTGGTTATTTGTGCAGACAAAAGGGAAGGATACTCTTCGCCCTGGAGTTTGCTTTGCCAAATTCCGGGCCCCTTCCTGTGGTGGGTTAATTTCCAGGCTCTGCCAACACCTCACCTGCACCCAGCCAGCCTCTCCTCCCCTGACTGTTTCCCAGGGTGTGGGTGACCTGGACGTGCCGTGGCCTCAGTGCCCCGGGAGGACATTGTAGTTTGAAGGCATCTCAGTGGGGCTCTCTTCCAGAGCGCTCCGGCCTCTCTCGGTCTGAAGAGGAGGCTGCCTCCTGGGCTCTCCAGACTTTATGCTAAGTAGCTCCCACTCATCCATGTAAACACGGGCGTCCTGGCGTTTCCAACAGGCCTTATGTAAAGTGATAAATTGCCCCTAGAAAGGATCGACCAGCACGTGGGCCTTAATTGTCTCCTGGCACCAGGGGTTCCTAGAGCCCTTGAAGATGAGTTTGCAGCTCCTGCGGACCACGGAGGCGGCGGCATCCTCCTTGCCCGCTCCCATCCCCGCTCAGGCCACGCAGGGTGCACCCCCGGGTCGCGCCCCTGGGGATGCCCGGCGGCCCAGCCGCCACCCCCGAGCGTGCACGCGCGCCCACCCGCCTTCGCCATCACGGTCGGGGTCGGGGAGCGCGTGCTCGCATCGGTTAATTAGAAGCCGGAGTCGGTGGAGCCCCCGCCCGCCGGCCTGCGCTCTGCCCGCCAGGGGCGCCCTCCCTGCCGCCCGCCGGCCCTTTGATCGCCCGCGGCCCGCGGCCCGAAGCCCGCTCCGCTGCGCGCAGGTGGCGGCAGCGGGGCGCGGCGCGCTCGGGCGCTCCGGTCCCCCGGCCGCGGCGCGCTCCCCGCCACGCCGCACATCAAGGCCCGGCCGGCCGGCGGGCGCCTTCATTAGCAGCCTGAAATTATAATATTATGTTAAAGAACAAAGCTGCTCCCCGGAAAAATATGTGCTGCATATCTGACAAAGATAAATTGGATTATTCAAAATATTCTTGATGAAATGTTACATTTTGCAACTAATTATCAATCTGTTTTATCTGCAGACCAGCTGGGCATTTTTGTGCATGCAAGACCTGCCTTTCCAATGATCTTAAGATGTCACTGCAGCGTTTACATCTTTTATTTCAAGATTTAAATAACTAGGAAGTAGCTAATGTAATTCACTGCTGAGAAGAAAGAGGAGCTTCTTGATTCCTTTCCAAAGCCATCTCCTTCTAATGAACTTCTTTGGACTGTGAGTAATGAGGCTTTATTCAAATAATGTTTAAGGAAGCCTCTGTCAGTGTAATTTCTAAAAAAAAAAAAAAAAAAAAGGGACCAATGTTTAATACATTTAAAACATCTCAATTCATAGGATATTAGGTCATGCAAGCCCACAGTAGCCCTTGCCAATGAGATGTTCCTCTGGTGTGGCTCTTTTCAGTTGAACCTGGCCTGGCCAAGCCCTCAGATGGCCTCACAAATCCAATGACTTGGCCCACTTTTTATCTGATGTTTTGCTGGAGCTGAGATGTTTAAGATACTCTGGGTTGATATAAATCCTGACCATTAGGAAGATTCAGCTTTCGGCTCCCGTCTGCCCATGAAAATCTCTCTCCTGTTCTGATCTATCTGGGGGATTGTGTCAATGTAGTTTTCTTGTTTTGTGAGTATTTTATGGCTGGAGGCAGCAGAAAAACAGACTCTGACGGCTTCTAGGCCCTTCACACTTTCCTGGAGGGTAGAGAGTGGCCGGAAGATGCACTTTGTCTGTATGCTTAGCGTCCGCCCACCCGTCTCCATGTGGTGAATGCATTCTCCATTCAGGCTGAATAGACACACTGGAACCTACCGTGTATCAACACTCAGAAGTGCTTTCCAAAACCTGCTCTAGGCTTTCTTTTTGTTAGAGAGAAATATAGGCTTCTCAGGTGGCACTAGTGGTAAAGAATCTGCCTGCCAAGGCCGGAGACCAAGAGACATAGGTTCGATCCCTGGGTCAGGAAGATCCCCTGGAGGAGGGCATGGCAACCCACTCCAGTATTCTTGCCAGAAAAATCCCGTGGACAGAGGAGCCTGGCGGGCTACCACTCATGGGGTTGTAAGGAGGTGGACACAACTGAGCACGCACGCATCATTCATCATTCACAGAGAAATATAAGAATATTCTCCTTGCTGAACAAACTTCACTCCTTCAGTCTCAGTAGATACTCCACAGTCCGAGATGGAGGAAGCAAGGTGCGGGGGGTGGTGGGGGGGGCTTCACTCCCATTGCACAGGTGAGAACACTGAGGCACAAGGAAAGAGATGATGTGATTTCCTCAAAGATACCCTGAGAGCTGGGCTTCCCAGATGGCGCTAGTGGTGAAGAATTCACTCCTGCCAGTGCACGAGATATGAGAGACGCAGGTTCGAATCCCTGGGTCAGGAAGATCCCCTGGAGGAGGGCATGACAACCCACTCCAGTATTCTTACCTGGAGAATCCCATGGACACAGGAGCCTGGTGGGCTTCAGTCCATGGGGTCACGAAGAGTCGGACACGACTGAGCGACTGAGTACGCACAGCAGGCACCCTGAGAGCGGTGGAGGCGGGGCTGCAAGCCTCTCCAGGCTCCCAGCGCATCCTCTACGCGCTCCACTTAGATGATGAAAGATGAACTTGTAGCTGATGGGAGGAACATGTGGGAAGGTTCAGGATGTGGGTTCCCTTTCTCAGCTGAGAGGTCTTCAAAGTGGTTATGAGGGAGCACGCCAAGGAAAATCAAGCAGCCATTTTCCCACTGAAATGACAGAACATACGTCCTTCTTGCTTTTCTAATTGATTGCATTCTGACTGCTTCTCCATAAAATGATCTCCAGACAGGTTCTCAGAGCTGTCGCTGAGCCATTTGAAATTTCGCATGAAGCACGTTTATGTGTGCGTTTCTGTATCTATCTGTATAACTCTTTCCCCCTTATTTGGCTTGGTTAGGAAATGTCTTTTGTTCAGATTGCAAAAGAAAATTACACCTGATCTGCTTTCTGCCCGATTTGACTCCAGGGTTTTCTCTTTTGGCATTCCTGTATCAAGGGTCAAATTACAGTGCTCAGAACAGAAATGTTTTGCAGAAACACTGACGGGACCGTCCTAAGACTACGCTTTCTGGTGAGAGTCTCATCTTCTGTTTTTATTTACTTATTTTTTTTTTTTTACCTTTTTTCCCGTGATAAGTTAATTAATTTTTGTTGGAGTGTAGTTGATTCACACTGTAGTGTTAATTTCAGTGCAATGACGTGGATCAGTTCTGCAGATTCACGTGTCCACTCCTTTTAGACTCGTTTCCCATATAGGTTACTGCAGAGGGTTGCATAGAGTCCCTGTGCTGCACAGTAAGTCCTTCTTAGTTATCTGTTTTATGTATACAAGTGTTTACATGTCAATCCCAATCTTCCAATGTATCCCTCCCCCTCGCTTACCCCCTGCAAACCCTAAGTTTGTTTTCTATGTCTGACTCTATTTCTGTTTTGTTAGTAAGTTCACTTGTATCCTTTTGTTAGATTCCAGATACAAACGGTATCACATGATATTTGTCGTTCTCTGCCTGCCTTACTTCACTCGGTGTGATCACCACGAGGTCCATCCATGTTCCTGCAGATGGCTTTATCTTCTTTCTTTAAGATGCTAGTTTCCTGCCTCATGCTTCTTATTTGAGAGTCCACGGCTGTGTCAGAAGTGAAGGTGCAAGGGTCCCTTGGAGCTCAGAGGAGACTCTACTGGCCGTTGGCTTTTCCCAAGTAGTCTCCTGGGTCTTTTGCCTAGAGTGATTGAGGGGCTGTCATCTCATGATGCTAACCCCCCAAACCCCAAAATCCTCTGAATGTAAGGTGAGATCTCTCTGTCACAGAGATGACTATAGGGCACCAAATATTCGGTGTTGTTTTTTTTTCTAAAATAATTTCAAATTATATGTAGAAAGACAAAATATCAGGGCTTCCCTGATGGCTCAGTGGGTAAAGAATCTGCCTGCAATGAAGGAGACACCGGAGACACTAGTTTGATCCCTGGGTCAGGAAGATCCCCTGGAGAAGGAAATGGCAACCCACTCCAGTATTCTTGCCTGGGAAATCCCATGGACGGAGGAGCCTGGCGGGCTACAGTTCAAAGGGTCGCAAAGAGTTGGAGACGACTGAGTGACTAAGCACGGGAAGACAAAGCAGATTCTCTTCTCTCTTCTATAGAAGAGTCACTGTGTGTGTGCAGATTATTTAGCCATCTTCACAGTACGTGGTGTAAGAAAATGTCAGAACTCTCCTGGAAAAGTGTGCTGTGCTTTGCTTGGTCACCCCAAGCTGCCCACGCCTCACCTGTGGGTAGTGTGTGGCTGGGCCCACAGTGGTGTTCGAAGGTCCTTTAAAGCATCAAGAGCAGGTATCCACAAAGCTTTTCTGTAACGGGCCAGATGATGAGTGTTTCCGGTTTGCAGGCCATCCCCTCTCTGTCTCAGCTACTCCATTCTGCCACCGAGGCTCTGAGGCAGCTGCAGACAATTTGTAAATGAACGAGCGTGGCCCTGTTCCAATAAAACTTTATTTATGGGCACTGAAATGTGAATTTCAGATAATTTTCATGTGTCATGAAATATTATTCATCTTTTGATTTTTTTCAGCCGTTTACAAATGTAATAACCATTCTTAGTTTGTGGGCCGTACAAAAGCAGACAGTGCCCAGATGTGGCCCGAAGGCTGCAGCTTGGCCCTTCTGCTTTGGAACTGAACCAGGAAACTTCCAGCCGCTCTGACTCTCCCGCTGCTCTTGTATGAGTGAAGGAGGGATGCCTTCTTGATCCACTGGATCCACTCAGATAATAGTAGGTCCACTCTTAGCCCCCAGCCCAGTTTTATTGAGCTATAATTTGACATTTAATATTGTATAAGTTTGAGGCGGACGATGGAAGGGCATGATTGTGCATTCCTTGCAAGGTAATCACCAGGGTAAGTCTAGGGGACATACCTCAACTCACAGAGTCACACGTCCTTTTCCTTGTGATGAGAATTTTTAAGATCTATCCTATCACTCAAAGGGAGGGGATTATAAAAGATATCTGTTAGGAGGATTCCATGGAGTAGTTTGATTTACATGGTTTCAGTTAGGGAGAAAACTCTCAGAAGTGAGAAGGTTAGATGAGTTCTGGAAGAGGCTGAGGAACAAAAGAGATTTGGACCAACCAGTCTGTGCGGCTGCCGCAAGGACTGTGATTAGATGGAGGTGGGGAGGGGAGTGGAGGGTGGGGGAGGGGAGGTGAAGGGGGAGGGGGGCAGAGGCGGTCAGGTGGGGGGGGCCCTTCTAAGGATTCTCTCCAGGCCCAGGAGTTAAGGAGCAGACTGGGAGCTGCCAGCTGGCCCTTCGCAAGCATCTCGTAGCCCCAAGTTTTCTATAAAACTGCACACTTTTCCTCTCTATTCCACAGATCTGTACAGAGCCCCTACTGGGTGCCAGGTCCATGTGGGAAGCCCTGTGGGGCAGCTTCCTGTGGCTGCTGTCACAGCCTGTGGTCCAGTCTCTGAGCTCCTGGTGATGCCGGCGTGCTTGGGCTCACAGCACATCCCTCCAGCCTCCATCTCCCTCTTCCCATGGGACTCTCCCTGCCTGCGTCTCCCTGTCCAGATTCTCCTCTTCTGGTGAGCGAGGCCGTTGCTGGAGCAGGGCCCAGCCTACTCCTGGCGGCCCTCCTCACAGCCAGATGACATCTGCAAGGACTCTGTTTCCCAAGAAGATCACATTCTCAGGTCCCAGGGGACTTGAACATTTTTTGGGAGGTGATGCAATTCAACTCGCACGACGCAGAAAGCGGAGTAAACAGAGGTTAGAATTGGGGCCCAAGTGGCAGCTGTCCCTTTACCGTGTGACTTCAGTGGCCGACGATTGGCCCTGATCCTTCCTGGCAGCAAAACACAGTCGTGGTGTTGACGGCTGTGGTTGGGTCTCCAGAAGTATCATCCCCACACGATCCCGAGTGAATCTCACACAGGTTAGTAAAGGTTTCTTCGGGGATTTGCCTTGCTCACTCAGGGAACAACTTCACAGCCCGAGGCCCTTCTTGCCACACACTCCATGGACTCTTCTCTGGACCCTCTGCCATGTTGCTGCTCCACCTGCTTCTCTTGGGGATTTCTCTTGGGAAGTAGGATTCCTGGCTCCTTAATCAGGGCTTCCCTGGTGGCAATAGTGGTAAAGAGCCTGCCTGCCAATGCGGGAGATGTAAGAGGTGTGGGTTTGATTCCTGGGTTGGGAAGATCCCCTGGAGGAGGAAATGGCAACCCACTGCAGTATTTTGCTTCGAAAATCCCATGGACAGAGGAAACCGGCGGGCTACAGTCCATGGGATTGCAATCAGCTCCTTAATCAGCTTGACCCCAGTTCCTGTCCCCAAAGCTTGCAGATGCACTCAGCGCTCAGCATAAGGAAGGGCTCCCCCAGTGCCGGGACCCCACCCTCATGCGCAGCTTTGCATCCTTTTGTTATGAGAGCTTGCTCTCTGCCCCAAGTGAACTACCAGGGTATTTCTTCTGTATGAGCACCCTTCTTTTATTGTGCTTCACTTTATTGCACTTTACAGATATTGTGATTTTTGCAAATTGAAGGTTTGTGGCCACCCTGCATTGAGCACATCTATTTGGTACCATTTTTCCAGCAGCATTTGCTCACTTTGTGTCTGTACCATATATTGGTAATTCTCGCAATATGTTCAACCCTCCACCAGCAAAAAGATTACAATTTGATGAAGACTCAGATAATGTTTAGCATTTTTAGCGATAAAGGGTTTTTAAAGTAAGGTTTGAATGTTGTGTTTTAGACATAATGCTATTGCACACGTAACAGACAGCAGTATAGGGTAAAGGGAATGTTTATATGCACTGGGAAGTCAAAAGAACTTTGGTGTGACTCTCTGTATTGCGGTATTCAGTTTGTTGTAATGGACTGGAACCAAAGCTGCAGTATCTCTGAGGTGAGCCTGGAAGAGCATTGTCCCTAGGAGGAATTTGGTGAATGAAATGACCTTCAGCCCCTTTCCAGCCTCCTTGATAATGGGGTGAACACAGGAAGCACATCCAGCTCAGGCGTGGAAACCAGAAGTCACCCGAGGGACAGGCAGAAGGCCCAGGTGATGATGGCCAGGTGAGGTGAGGGAGGAGAGTGTGTGTCGAGCGAACCTGTGCTGGGGACTGAACAGCTGTGAGGCTCAGAGGGCTCTCCTGGGAGGAGTGATGCTGGGCGACTCAGAGCTGCCAGCTCACCCTGGACGCTGAGACTCAGGCGAGGAGGAGGGACTGTCCCTGAGCCTCAGGGACTCCGGCCAAGGGACAATGAGAGGAGGTGATTCCACTCCAGGGTATTTCTAAACACCTCCTATGGTCTGCCGCATCCTCAGCCCTGTGTGTGTGTGTGTGTGTGTGTGCACACGCACGCGTGTGTGTGCATGTTGCTCAGTCATGTCTGACTCTTTGCCACCCCTTGTAGCCTGCCCGGCTCCTCTGTCCATGGGATTCTCCAGGCAAGAATACTGGAGTGGGTAGCCTTTCTCTCCTCCAGGGGATCTTCCCAACCTGGGTCTCCTGCATTGCAGGCAGATTCTTCACCATCTGAGTCACCAGGGAAGCCCCATCCTTAACTCTAAATTGCACTAGATTTCCTGCCCTTTGAAATTTAACTTTGTTCAAGCTTTGACCCCCATCCATGCAACCAGTCTCAGAATTTTGGGCTCATCCTGTTTCCTGAACCACCTCTAAGTTAGAGCCTGTGAGTTCAGGTGCTGGAAACGCGCAGAGAGAAAACAAATCCACGGCCAAGCTGAAAGAACCACAGGGCAGCTTCAAGCTGAAAGAACCCAGGGCAGCTTCCGAAAGGGGCTCAGCCCGGACTCACCTTTGCTCCTTGTCACCCTAAGGAGCACCCTCCCCTCCGCCACCATCATCACCACTGTGCATTGCATGCTCTGTGATCTTATTTAAGGCTTACAACATCCCCAAAGGGTAAATTATTTCCCCTTTTAAGGACTATTAAAACACTGATTTATCCCTGCCTTCAGATGAGGAAGTCGAGGCTCACGTAGGGTGAGCACTGGTCTCCCTGTGTCACTGCCGCAGAGGTCAGGGTCAGTGTGTGTGAGGACGAGTGCTGTGTGAACACGTGTCCGCATGTGCACGCCTGTGAGCACGTGTGTCCCTGTGTGTGCCTGGCTGCCACGCGTGTGTGGCTGCAGATTTATGCATGCGTGTGTGAGCACGTGTGGGCTGTGTGTGTGTGCTGGCGGGCTTGTAAGGCCTCCGGGAGTGGGCGTGGCAGCCACTCTGGCCTGTCTGCGCCTCCAGCACCCGCGTGGAGGCCCAGGAGGGCAACAGGGCTTCCTGAGAAGCAGGCAGGACCGATGGGAGCAGGATGTGGGCTGGCCGGCGAGAGGCTGACCTGGCTGCGTCCACCAGCCTGGGGGGTGTGAGAGCCCTCCTGAGATCTTGCCTGGCTTGCGTGGGGCCCAGCCAGGCTCTTTAATTGGCAGCATCAAGTGCTGTGCCAGGCTTGGCTGCCTCGGGGTCCCCTGGCAGGAGGGGCTGGAAGCTGGGGTCTGCAGGGCTCCGTGTGTACGCTGTCAAGCTGGGGGAGGAGATCCTGCTTGGTGGTGGGAAGGTTGGGGAGAGGAGGCGAGGAGTAGCCTCCTGCCTGGTGCCTGTAAGCATCTCAGGCCACCCTGGGGCTCAGACCTGCCAGTCCTCCTGGCAAGGAGCCGTCCAGGCTACTTCCAATACAGCATCCGCCAGCCACAGCTAGCTGTTTAAATGTAATCAACTAGCTGATTAATTATCAATGGATTAAAGAAATTAATTAAAATGAAATGTGAATACCCAGATCTGCAGTTGCACTCCCCACCTTTCACGGGCTCAGTGGCCACGAGATCTAGCAGCACAGATGAAGAACACTTCTGTCGTCACGGAAACTTGTCGGACACCACCGCTCTAAAGGGCAGGTCTCCAGGCCTAGCCCTGTGGCCTGGGTCAGGTGAACGACGCTGTCGAGACCTCACGGCCCCCCGTCCCGGCTTTGTCCTTGAACCCCTCTCTACAGCCACCCATAAGGTGAAGGATTTCACTGGTCGTTGGCTCATCGGAGGCTTTCAGAGGGAAGTTCAGGTGTTCAGATTCCATCCCACCTATGGGAGGAGATGGGCACGTGAGGGCACCGGGAACTGACCCTGTGGCTTTTTTTTTTCCTTTTAAATACATGAGTCATGGGACTTCCCTGGTGGCCCAATGGTTAAGACTCTGTGTTTCCAATACAAGGGGTGTGGGTTCGATCCCCGGTAGGGGAACTAAGATCTTATATGTCACGTTGCACAGTCAAAAAAAAAAAAAAGATGCCAGTCACAGGGCTGCACACTTTACATGTGCTACCAGTAACAGTATTAAGTAATTGTGACTGTCACATACTGGGTGCTTACGTGCGTGCCAGACCCCAGCCTGTCCTTGCCAGGCGTCGCTTCCCCCCAGGAGAGGGCCAGCACTCGCCTTATTCACGCACTGAACCACCTCTGGCTGGAGAGGCACCCAGCTCATTCTGTCCCTGACTCTGGGGTGATTCTGCTTGAATGCTGTCTACAAAGCCATTTCCCAACCATTCACCACAGTCTCTTGTTTCCTTTTTAATTAGAATAACTGTAACTTTTTAGTATGGCCTTAACGTAGTACTTTTTTGTCCTATTTAAACTCACCCAGGGATGATTTGCAGGAAAAGGAGACTGGGGACTCCATGACTGGGTGTTGACCCCTCCACCCCTCCTGCTGTTTGTTCTTGTTTTCTGTTTTAAATTGAAATATAGTTGATTTACAATGCTGTGTGCTCTTGCTCTTTAAAAAACAGACTTATAGATTCTCTTCATGTAAAATCTCATCATTTCCATTGGTAAAGCTGTCATCCTCGGGAAGTTATTTGAGCCCCTTTGTCCTCATGATCAGATCACACAGCTTCTTTCTCCTCTGAAGAACCTGAAAAGCAGTTTACATTAAATATTAGAGCACCTGACTACCACTGGCTAATTTAATTGTGGACTTCAACGTAAGCTTCAGGGATGTTTTTCCATCCTGAGCTGTCAGTGGTATTTGCTGATGAGAGGTTTCAGTTTGCAATCCCTGGTCAATCAGTGCTTTACTCTCAGGAGGAAATTAAAGAAATCACTTGAAAATGGCTGAGAAATTGGAAAAAAAAAAAACACAACCCAAACACGCTTGGCTCCAGCAGGCATCCTGGAGGGTGGATGGGAGGTCAGCTGAGTGCTAAATGCTGTTGCTGCCTCTCGGGCCCTCCCTTGACACCATGGCTCTCAAAGTCCCGCCGTGAGAGAAGACGGAGTTGGCTGCCTTAGAGATGACTTTCGGTGGGCTGCCGTGGTCTGTTAGAGTCATAAAGTGCATTATGACGAGCGTTGGGGCGGGAGCAGGACTCTCTCTCAGGCTGGTCTTTAGAACAAAGAAAACAAGCTCAGTATCTACTAGGAGATCAGTTTGCGCCCGATTTGGTTTAAATGCTAAACCCTATGAAATGATCTTAAGCAGAAAAATCAATTTCCCAGAAGTCTCAGATGTACACTGGAACTCTCATATTTGAACTAAATCTAGGTAGAGTTAAATAATTGAGCTTGCTCTCTTTAAGTGCTACAAATGTATTTCACACTAGAAATAGCTCACGTGAGTCGGGCAACTCCGGAGGGTGCTCAGGCACCCAAGTCCCTCGGAGATGGGCTGGGAGCAGCTTGAGATCACCCCTGCCCTGAGGGGGTAGGGCTGGGGTGGCACCGAATCCCAGATAGCTCCTTGTCCAGAATAAGCCGGGAGAGGCAGGCACCAAGTTCACGAGCAGAGCTGGACGCTCTTGAAATGACCTGCGTTGATAGAGAAGAATGCTTGGGGCTTGCCCCTTGCATGTGGCATCTGAGAGCGCAAGGACCCAGTTTGGGGACCCCCAGGTCCTGCCAAGGAGCAGACAGAGATGAAGGTCACCGCTTCTGACCTCACCTCCTGACTCCCATCTCCTGCCTGGGTTGACTGGGATCTACAACTTCTCAGAGCCTCGGTTTTCCATCTGTGAAATGGGACTTCATTTGCTCCTGCACTTTTACGGGACTTTGTTTGCTCCTGCACTTTTTTGATTGTCCTGGCCCTGGGGTAGAGCAGTGAACACGGTGGACAGAGCCTCGCCTCTCTGAGCTTGTGGGTCTGTGGTGGAGGCACACCGCACGGGGTTTCCAGAACCATTCAGTCTGGGGAAGGGCTGGAAAGGAAGAACACGCCCCTCTGAACAGGCGTACCTGCTTGCAAGAGAGTGGGGGTTTGAGTGAATTAGTTCAGTAAAATGCCCAGAGCTGCTCTTTCATCACATAGGCCAGTCAGAGCGAGAGGGGAAAAGAGGGATTCAGGAAAAGGGAATTAAATAGAAATGCAGGGCTGGCCTGGGGAGAAGGGGGCTCCGGGTTTGTGTCCACCAAGATGTAGGCACATGCTGACCACCTCCAGCCCAGCTCACCCCAGGAGGCAGTAAGGAAGCTCTCTGGGCCCGGCTTGGGCCCCGCTGACCCTCGCGTTCGCTCTGTTCCCCTGGTCGATCTGCGGAGCATTTACAAGTGGGAAGCAGGCCAAACTCTGGCCTGAGCACGTCCCTGCTGGCGCGGGACCTGCGGGAGTGAGGGCCGGTCCAGTCTGCTCCAGCGATGAGCCGGAGGCACCCCCAGATGCAGGAGTGCAAGTGTGTGTGTGTGTGTTTATCGTTGGATTTCGAAGCTGGTCCTCGGGGTGCATTTATACTGAAGCCGGCGTCCCTGTGGCCAACGCATCTGGACATTTCTCCTGGCCTTCCTTGCTAGCGACCCATTCTTCTTCGGAGTGTTTTTTAACAGCTGGATGCTTGCCTTGCCAATTTAGAGTACACGGGTCCTGTCACAAAGGCATCGATAACCCGTTGCAAGGATGACGTGACCAGCGCAGCTTTGGAAGATAGAAAGCAGATGAGGGTTACTTGGAGGTGAAATGTGGTTTTTGCTGCTTACAATTGAGGCTCTGAAATCCAAGCTCCCCCTGAGTTTCAACGGCCTATATTTGTTTGCTTATTTTGGCCGCGCTCTTGGCTGTTGGAATCCCCTCTCCCTCCCCTGCAGCCTGGCCAGATGACACAGGTTTAATCGAAAACCATGAATCCAAGGTTCTGGGGCCACTGCTGTCACCAACCAGCTGCGTGACCTCGACAGGCTAGTCAGGCCTCTGGCAGGATCCCTGCTTTCTGGTCTTCAAGGGAGGGCCTCGTTCCCGACTGCAGGATTCCATTGGTTCCATGGGAACATGCTCGACTTGGAGAATTTGCTTAACACAAAATATGATCACGGGAGACCGTCCAGGGTCTGTGAACCGCGAGGCAGGGAATCGGCGGGTTTGTTTTCTTTTACACCTTCTCTATTTGCAGGAAAGCACAGTCGACATCATAAGGTCGACTTTTAGCTGTCAAATCTACATTTCATTTATTTACGTCTTCCAGAAAGTCCTGGTAATACATTGATAAACTTCCATCTTTAAATAAAACCTCTGTGTGAGGAGGACTCCACTCTACAAAGAAGGCACGACCTTCATACCCAACAGCGTCCCGATAAGATGGATTAGTTGACATCAGGGGTGGCGAGAAGCACTCTCCAGCCCTGCGACGCGCCGCAGTCTGCTGGGTGAAGTCGTGTTTCTGGCTTCTATCCAGCAGAAATGAACAGTAAATAAATGAAGAAGTATATTAGGCTGAACCGCTGACATTTGTATGCAGGGTAGTAAATGTTTGTAGATGAAGAGCAGCAAAAGATTTTTTAATAAATGCTTTGGTGGCGGATTTTATACTAAATCATTTCTTGACATTTCGACTAAAACCAACAGCTTAGATGATGGATCTGAGGTTCATACCATATGCATATACTCTGGTTTGATGAATCCTCCGCTAAAAGGACCTCCATGAAACTGGATTCCCTCCTGACCAGGAGAAGATTGTATGTGGAATACATTAATTCACGGAAGTCGGGGAGGACCAGGGCTGCGATCTCGCCCACACTCTGGATATGAGCTGAGGCTCATATGAACGACGGTCTCCTTGGGTTTTCAGCTGGAGCTGGACTACGCTAAATAAACTCCATAGTGGAGATGATGGTTCTATTTTCTGATGGGAATGTTTACTCAAGAAAGTGAGGCCCAGAGGGCTGGACAGGAAAGTGGGGGAGGAACGTGTTGGCGTGTGGACAGGTCCCTGTTGGCAGGGTTGCCCAGTTCTTCCTCTGAGCTGGGCAGGACCTCCCTGGCCATCCTCCCCTTTGGGCCCGCAGATGGCAAACCAGGACACAAGGCTGACTCCTCGGGTCCTAGAGGTGGCCCTTTCTTGTTGCCTGCAAGCCCCAGCTGAGTGCAGCTCTTCCTGCTGGTCTGGTCTATGGGGCCGGAGCGAGTCCCTGTGGATTCAGATGCATCCCCCCTCACTTTGGGCCATCGCCTCCCCTCCTTTCTCCTGGGGGCTCCCCTTCATCTTGGGAGTCCCCGTCGTCTTCTTTTGGCAGACTCTTCCCTTTCCTTCAGTGGGGTCCCTTGCTCCCTCCTGCTGGAGCCTGCTCCTCTTGCTCCTCCGTCCTGTGCTGTCCTCCCGGGCAGCCCCACCTGCAGGGACCAGGGTTCCTCCTGGGAGGGCGCGTGGATGCCCAGAGTGCATCAGGCCTGTCGAGCATCAGACACCAATCCCTGAACCCGAGTCCCCGGGGACCAGTGTGGGAATCTGCATCCCCAGCAGGTACCACCCCTCAGTGTCCAGCCCTCACGAGGTCCCCAGAGGATGCATGGAATGGACAAAGAAACGCACGAGAAAGAAAGAAAGGCATGCTGTAACCCCTGGGTCTGAGGCCCCAGGCAACGCCTCTCCTCACGTCCTATTGCTATTTTACGTGGGTCCTGTCGTCTCCAGACCTCATCCTGATCCATCACGGTGTAATAGATGAAGCCATCCTTCCAAAAAAAAATGAAAGAGCCTTGACAATGATAATTGCTGTTAATATCACTCCGGACATAGGTTTACTGTCTGATGAGTTTGGAAAATTTCCTTCTGAAACAACATGAGGAGCCATCCAGGGTTTGGTCAGCGGGTGGTGTGGCCACACTTGAAGAGGTATCTGAGGGGCCAGAAAATGCATCTGTGGTGCAAGAGGGGAGCCCCTCACCCCCGTGAAGCCGGGGTGATGCCTGCTCAGGGTCTGCTGCCTCCCGGGATGGTCGGGCTGCGTGAATACTGCAGGGTGCCACCCTGGTCGAGGGACATCAAGAGGTCAGGTCCCCAGCTCGGGCCTGCTGTGAGTGCCAGCACCTTCCTCCTCTGATTTTCCTTCCTGTTTCACATACTCGCTCTCCCTGGTGAACAGTCCTTGGCAGGTTTCCCAAGATATCAAATTCCGGGAGAGAAAATACACAGGTCATGTGTAAGGACTAAATAGAAAACCTTAGCTGGAAATGACTTTTGTCAGGTGCCTGCACAACAGCTCCGCCTTCAGCTATGAGTTAATCAGACAGACAGCAGCGGGCAGACGTGGGCATGGGGCCCTCTGTGGCCTCCCGTGACTCCAGACTCACCTTCGGCAGGTCATGCGGCTTCAGGGGGCTGCAGCCTCTCATCTCACTAATTAGGGCCTTGGACGAGCCGCGCCAGGCTCTGTCCAGGTTGGGGAGTGAGTCCCTCTCCTCCTCCCCTGAGTCCCAGACTGCTGTCCTCTGCAACCGAGATTTCTAAGGCCCGGCCACACTTCACGTGCTTAGCAGGAATGTGCGGCTGTAACGCAATCTTGAGTCTGTTTTGCGACTTGCTTTCAGCTGAGTTCAGTTCAGTCACTTAGTCGTGTCCTGCTTTTTGCGACCCCATGGACTGCAGCACGCCAGGCTTCCCTGTCCATTGCCAACTCCCAGAGTTTACCCAAACTCACGTCCATCAAGTCAGTGATGCCATCCAACCATCTCATCCTCTGTCGTCCCATTCTCCTCCCACCTTCAATCTTTCCCAGCATCAGGGGCTTTTCCAATGTGTCAGTTCTTTACATCAGGTGGCCAAACTATTGGAGTTTCAGCTTCAACATCAGTCCTTCCAATGAATATTCAGGACTGACTTCCTTTAGGATGGACTGGTTGGATCTCCTTGCAGTCCAAGGGACTCTCAAGAGTCTTCTCCAACACCACAGTTCAAAAGCATCAATTCTTCGGCGCTCAGCCTTCTTCACAGTCCAACTCTCACATCCATACACGACCACAGGAAAAACCATAGCCTTGACTAGATGGACCTTTGTTGGCAAAGTAATGTCTCTGCTTTTGAATATGCTGTCTAGGTTGGTCATAGCTTTTCTTCCAAGGAGCAAGCGTCTTTTAATTTCATGGCTGCTGTCACCATCTGCAGTGATTTTGGAGCCCAAAAAATAAAGTCTCTCACTTTCCACTGTTTCCCCAACTTGCTTTGACCTGTTTCTAACGCTAGAAACAGGTGAGTTGAGCGCATTAAAGATGTTTACTAGGTCGAAGGGTGCAAAGCTTCCTGTGTGGGCTGCAGTGACTTTTCTGGCCCTTTGGTAGGACCTGGAGGTGTCTCCCAGCCCTGGTGGGGGGAGTTTCCCATGTGTGTGCACGTTGCAGAGATGTGCCCTGAATACGCACGGGCAGAGTCCCAGGCGACGTGGGCTGGAGGTTACTTAGTAGGCCTGTGTCAGGAGAGGCGGGGCTCCGAGGCTGGATTTTCTCATCAGTAAAACAGGGGGGGGGGGTCCCATCTAGCTTGTGAGGAGGAGCAAATGTGCAAATGGACACTGTAAAACTGTGTTGGCCAAAAAGTTCTGATTTTTCTGTGAGATGGTACAGAAAATCCAAATGACCTTTTTCCCAACCCGGTGTATACACAGCATTTTGAGTGGTGCTGACCCTTATTAAGGCTGCATGATGGACTTTCCTGGTCCAGCAGCTGAGACTCTGCCCCCCCAAAACACAGGCCTTGGGTTTGATCACTACTCAGAGAATGAGACTCCACATGCAATAACCAAGAGTTTGCATGCTGCAACTAAAGACTCCACATGCCGCAGTTGACCCGCTGCAGCCAAGCGCATATTTCTTTTTAAAGCCTGCATGAGTGTTAGATAGTAATGTTATCACAATTCACCCATGATGTACACTGGCTGAGTCCCTTCAATACCTTCCTTCTGGTCACCACCCTTTCCTTGTGTTGGGAGGAAGGTCGCAGGTCCTGTGACCGTGTCTCCTCTGGGCGGCGGTGTCCTCGTATAGGACTCTGTGCGTTTGGCTCCGGGGCAGGGACTGTGAGGATGACTGCTGGTGCTCGGGACCTGGTTGCTGGGTGGGTGGAGGGGACACAGCTGCCCTAGGGGATGCTCATTCAGTGCATCTCTTCCTGAAAATGGAGGCCTGAGAGGTTTTGCCCCTACCCTCACCCACTCTGAGCTGCACCAGCCCCATTCTCGCAGTCTCCTGGGAGGCACCTGTGTCACAGCCTCCTGGGCCTGTGTCACTGTGGACAGGCTGTCGTGCACCTGCTTGCACCGCTGCACGGGTGACCCACCCTGACTACACACGGTATTTTTTAGCAGTTGTGTTTTTTAAACAGTTGTATAAAGCTACAGATTATACACCATAAGTGAACACGTTTTTGGTCTACAGATCAGCGATTTTTAGTAAATTTATCGAGTTGTGCAACCATCACCACAGTCCTCTTCCACCCACCTCAAAAGATCCCTCAAGGCCCTGTGGAAGCCCTTCCCCGCCCCCAGGGAGACGCCCATCTACTTCCTGTCTCCAGAGAGTTGCCTTTTCTGGACACTTCACATCCGTGGAATCACGCCACGTGCAGTCACTTTCACCAGCAGTATTGATTACCCTCCCTCCTGGCTCCTGGCAGTAAACAATTTGTATTTGTGGTTGGAGAGTATCTGGGGGTCAGCAGGGGCTGCTCCTGCCCACACTGGCTGGGCCCCACTCGCCTGTCAGCCCCTCCTCCCTTCTGGTGTCAGTGGGTCCTCCGCGCCCATGTGTCTCTCTGGTCTCTGTCTCACCACCGAGAACAAAAGCCGTGCTCCAATCTGGTGATGCTCAGCACCTGAATGGGAACTCCCTGCCCTGCCCCACACTGCTAGTGAATATGGGGGTCCGCCCTGAGCGGGCAGGCTCCAACAGGCGCCTTTGATCCCCGGCTCCCGGCCTGTGCCATGTGTGGCGGGGTTCTGGTCTGCTTCCGACCCTAGACTCCAGCCAAGGCAACGCGAGGTATGTGCTTCTGTGGCTCCCTGACCTAGGACTGTAGCATCAGTCTGGCTGGAGTTTCTCTCACCCCGTGGTCATACTGAGGTGGTATAAGCCGGTGGAAGCATACTGACGAAGCATGTGGTCATACAAAGGGTCCTAACGCCAGGACCATGGGCGTTTTCCTCAAGCTGAGGACAGCCTCCTCCAACCCGAGGCTCTCAGCTTTGCAGCCACAGCTGCTGAATTCATGCCAACAGTCACACAAGTAACAAAGCAGATCCCTCCCCGGTCAAACTGTCTGATGAGAACCCCGGTCTTGTGGGCGCCTTGACTGCCGTCTGGTGAGACCCAAGCAGAGGGCCAGTGAAGCCAGGTCTGGACTCCCAACCCAATGCAACTGTGAGATCATAAAGATGTGCATTTTAAGTTGCCGATTTCATGGAGGTGTGGTATTGGAGCAGTAGAAAACTAATGCCTCCCTGCCGCCTGGAAGGCCGCTGTCTCAGACTTATCTCTCCTGCTGCTCTAGCCTCCCCACCCCGCCCCTACCCCCCGTCTCCTCCTCCCACCCCCTGCCCGGCCTCACTTCAGACCTCATCTTGCCTCTGGATGACTGCGGTGGCCATGTGGTGGCCATGTGGTGGCCTCGCCATGTCTCAGCGAGAGTCTCTGTGGAAGTAGGGCTGGCCCTGGCAGCGCTGTGTGGCACTTCAGAAGGTCACAGTCATGGCCATCCCCAGCATCTCCTCAAACTTTCTCTCCTGTGCCTCCTGCCTGCAACCCCAAGTTCGGGCCGCACCGACCAACCTGGCCACCCTTAGATGTTCTGGGCTTGTTCCACCTCTGTGACTTTGCATCTGCCGTTCTCCCTTCCTGGAATGCTTTTCCATCTCTTCTTACCTGAAAAACCTCGTATTCATTCTTTAAAACCCAGGCCCGATGTCACTTCTGTGTGAAACTTTCCAGGGACTCCCTAAACCGAGAGAATGTGAGCTCTGCGTGGCCGACTGTGCCCGCCTGTGTTCGCTGGCCATCACTTTGTGCTTCAGCCCATGTCCCCCGGTTCCTCCAACAGAGTCTGGATGGTCATTCAGACTTGCTGTCCCATAACAGCTGCAGTGTTAAGTGTACATTTCTAGAATGAATAGCTGACTACCTGCCTGCGTAACTGGCTGATCCCTTCAGTATACGAACCTACAGCTCTGACGTTATATCATGGGCATCTTATGGCCCCTTGATTTCCAGGGAGTTGGGGGTGTGGGTTGGATGGGATGGGGCAAAGAGAGTGGGGTGTTCCAAATGTTGAGACACATTCTGGACTGCTCTGTAGATCAGAAATGTCATGGCCGTTGTTCTACTGAAGGTCCCTCCCGAGCTGGGTGCCAGTGACACCCACGGCCCCTATTCTTCATCCCATGCCCACCGTCTCAATACATGGACACCAACCTGATGGAAGTCTCAAATGGGCATCAGGGATCTGAGAGATTCAGAACCTTTCCCTCCCTGATCACCACCACTGAGACTGTGCTCTCCTGAACTTCTCTGATGGTCCAGTGGGTAAGAATTCACCTGCCAATGTAGGGGACCTGTGTTCGATCCCTGGTCTGGGAAGATTCCACACGTGTTGGAGCAATTAAGGCTGCGTGCCACAGCTACTGAAGCCCTCATGCCCCAGAGCCAGTGCTCTGCAACAAGACTTGCTGTTGTTGAATCACGCAGTTGTGTCTGACTCTTTGCGACCTCATGGACTGCAGCACGCCAAGCTCCCCTGTCCTTCGCCATCTCCCAGAGTTCACTCAAACTCATGTTCATTGAGTCGATGATGCCCTCCAACCATCTCATCCTCTGTCGTCCCCTTCTCCTCCTGCCCTTGAATTTTCCCAGCGTCAGGGTCTTTTCCAATGAGTTGGCTCTTCGCATCAGGTGGCCAAAGGATTGGAGCTTTAGCTTCAGCATCAGTTCTTCTGATGAATATTGAGGGTTG
This sequence comes from Bos indicus x Bos taurus, assembly GCF_003369695.1. Taxonomy (NCBI): domain Eukaryota; kingdom Metazoa; phylum Chordata; class Mammalia; order Artiodactyla; family Bovidae; genus Bos; species Bos indicus x Bos taurus. The sequence goes on along the minus strand of NC_040101.1, from coordinate 4,317,773 downwards.
ATTTCCTTTAGGATTGCCGAAATGAGAAGCCTGAATACTGTAAGTAGAGAAAGCCCAAATGCAGCAATGAACACCCAAGGCAGCCAAAACTAAATAATAAAATAAATTAATGAAAAAAACAAAATGAAACTTGTTCTCTCACCTCAGGTAAATCCTGTCTTTACTGCTGTTTCTCCCCATACTCTTTGCCATCAGATTTAAGTATCATTCTTATTTATCAGCTTGTTTTCTGTGTCTGCAAGGAGACTGTAAGTCCCAGGAGAGCTTAAGTCTGTCCTTCCACTTGCATCTGCGTTCCCAGTGCCTGGGACATCATTGGCACGCAGGACAGATGGTTGAATGAAGGCGAGAGGGCACAGTCCCTGTGTTTCAGCTCTGCCAGCATCAAGGCTGCTTCCCCTTCTTCCCCTTAAGATAAAGAATACAGTCCTTACCTCCAGAAAACTTTTATGGGGCAATTCATCCCAGATTAAGGATTTAAAGAAAGCCCTCTTTTTAGAGGTTACATGTAACTCTAACCTCATCTGTAATTCTACCCTAACCCTAAATTCTAAAAGACATAATACTAACTTTTCCTCCTGGAGAAATTTATTTTAGACCGTAATTTCAGCTTCTCTTCACATGATACAATGATAAACACTGAGATCCTACAGGAGGTTTCTCTTTGGTTGATTGCAATTTCAGAGACTTAGAGCTGAAAGTGTGAGGATGAAGATGGACTTAGAACTGGGTGGTGATCCACTGAAATGGTATTATCCTCTGGGTGGAACTTAGGGCTTTCCAGGTAGCGCTAGTGGTAAAGAACCTCCTGCCAATGCAGAAGACAGAAGAGACACGGGTTCAGTCCCTGAGTCGGGAAGATCCCCTGGAGGAGGAAATGGCAACCCACTCCAGTATCCTTGCCTGGGAAATCCCATGGACAGAGAAGCCTGGCAGTCTGTGGGGTCATAAAGAGTTGGACATAACTGAGCACAGCACAGCTAAAGGGTCTGACTGTGATTCTCTACGTGGAATTTGCTCCTTTACCAGCTTCTTCCTTTGTGATGCTGGATGTGGGGTGGGGGTAACTGACTTCTCAGGGTTGTTTCGATTAGTTTCACGTTCTTTGCAGAGGGAAGAGAAAATTCCCTCCCATCCACTTGTACTGAGGCTTGTTAAGCCGTGGCCTTGGGGCCAGCTGAGCATTGGTGAGAAGCGGAAAGCAGCCTGCAGCCTTGGCAGTCACCGGGCAAGGACAGCCGGTGCTTCATGGAGGGGGTCACCTTGTTGAAAACAAAAAAGCAAATCATGCTGGCATCCCAGAGCCCACTGAAATCTGCCCGGCTTGGTGTTTGGGAAGAAATCAATGACATGTAGGTGCTGGGCCCTACAGCGGGGCAGCAGCCAAGATGCAGTGCAAGGGTCTTAGGGTTGTGGTTTTTCCCAGGTGATGCTTTTCTATCAGCGAGTCTGCGGAACACAATGGCGACGGCATTCCCTAGCTGTTTCAGGGAGCGCAAGTGAATACGGCAGCCTCTGCTTCGGCAGCCCTTTCGTATCATACGTGCTCCTTAGAAATGAAAATGAATCCCTCTGGGGTCAACTGTAGACCCCCAAGGACACCCTCCTTTGGGGTTCTGTTCCATTTTCAACAGTGAATGACCCCCTCCCCCTCCAGCAGTGACGTGAGGGTTTTCTTTGGTGGATTAGAACAAAAGGCTCCATCACGTCAACTCGAGGAGGGAAGCCGGTAAGGCACAAGGTCATCTGCGGTGTGCACGGCAACTCCAGGGGTCGCCGGAGGGTGAAAAAGTGGACTTAGGTCCCCATCAGACATATTCTCAAGGCCCTGTGCCCTAAGCCACGAAGGAGGAGATCTGTGCCATTCAAAGGGGCTCATGGATCCCTGGGCAGAGCCCTCCCCTTGGTAGGCACAGCAGGGATGCAGCCAACCCTTGAGAAATGGTGTCCAGAATGACCACCCCAGTACCACGCCAAGGAGCTCTCTAGATGGTGAGGTCCTCTGAGGCAAGGGGCAGATGTCTTCAGAGAGGACTCAGGAGTTTGATACCGATTCTTCTCACCTGACCGTGACATCTCCACTTGGCTGGACTGTCCTCTCCAGGCAGGCAGGCTGAGCGGTTCAAGAGCAGGAGAAGATTCGAGCTTCCCACCTTCCTCCCCATTTGGTGCTCTGCCTCCTCCCCATTTGGTGCTCTGCCTGGTGGTAGCTGTGCCCCCAGCCCACGCCCTGGGTTCCAGGAGCACCTCACTCCACCCCGGAAAGCACGCGGAGTCCAGTTCTGCCTGTCCTCCTCAAGCCCTGTTTTCCGCACTGTCCTCCCCCAAATGCATTTGATTTGGTCTCTGAAGGCCCCTCTCCTTGCCCACAGAGCTGAGCCATCAAAGAGCTGCAGATGGGAGCCACCCTCTCACCGTGATCACTGAGGTTGTCCACGGGCCCCGAGACCTGGCTGGACCGATAATTGCAACCAGGATGTAGCTCTCAGATTTCTGCCAAGCCTTTCTGGTCAACGATTCTCCACGTGTCCTTCCGGGCCCCGTCCTTAATTGCCTGGTGCCAATTAACTACCTGTGCTTTTCTTTTCGGCTCCTGGAATTACTCTGCACTCTTTGCAATGATGTTTAGTAATTCTCATCGACTGTTGAGAAGCCTGCTGGGACCCTGCCAACTGATCTTAACAAGCCCACTCACTGCAGGGTCTCCCACTGCTTTCCCGGGCTTGGAATTCCTTAACCAAAGGCAGCTCTCCCAGGAGAACCTTGCGAAGGTGCCTCGTTATGAATATTTTGATGTCGGAAATGTTCAGCGTGCAAGTGGTTTTGCAAAGGCGGCCGGTGTGTTTGGAGGAACGGGGTGGGCCTTGGGCAAACGTGGAGCGGGGTGGGGGTTCCGATCCTGCCGCCTTCGCCTTTCATCTCCGGCCGTCTTCCTTCCGGCTCATCCTCTACCCGCTCACCCGGCTCCAGCCGCTCCGCCACACGTCGGCACCAAAGGCTCGCGCGCTAATTGGTGATTAGGCATTAATGCCTGGCGCGTGTTGGCTTGTTTCCTCTCCCAGATCACTTTTTCTTCCTTTTTGTATTAGTTAGAGCCTTTCATGTCTTAACAAGAGGGGCCAACTTGTAGGAGATTTCAGGCGTGCTGGGTGGGCGAGTTCTGGACTTTCGGATCCCCTCCCAGAATCGCGGTGATCAGGTGTGTATGCACTGGGCCATGCCTGGACCTGGGACTGGTTTCCAGGAGGTTCTCAGGGCGGTTTGATGGAGATGCTGGTGGGGGTGGGGGAGGGGTGGTGGTGACCCCTCCAGACCTGGCTGCAGAGTGTAAGGGTGGGGTGCATGTCATAGGGCTCCGTGGGGTAATGAAGGATGAAGTGCCCCTTCATGTAGCCAGGCACCCCAGTCAACAGGGACACCTACAGGGACAGACTCTGGGCTGAGCATTAGGTAGGTGGAGGGAACTGCCCGTCGGAACCACACATGCTGGGAAATAAGAATCTGTCATCAGGCAAGCCGAGGGGCAAGCAGCTTATTGCCCTACGAGTCTTTTTCATCGAAGAGCAGGTGAGACGGTTCAAGAACAAAATCAGTCCAATAAATGGATTGATGTGTACAGATTTGCTCTAGGATTTGATTCTAGAAATGGACTTGTTTTCATCTTCCTAGCTTTCTGAGATGTGGGAGAAAAGCTACATGGAGAGAGAGCATGCTCCATCAATAAATGAACAATGTTCTCTGGGCTTAGAGTAGCAGCGTCAGTAGACTTGCTGATGACACTCTGTTGCTGTGTAGTGGGGCAGTTGACTAACTCATGAAGCTGCTATTTAAAGTGGGCATAGAGGGACCCTACATCAACACGCATGCTCAGTCATTCAGTCGTGTCCAGCTCTGTGTGATCCCATGAACTGTAGCCAGCCAGGTTCTGCTGATGGAATTTTCCAGGCAAGAATACTAGAGTGGGTTGCCATTTCCTTCTCCAGGGGATCTTCCTGATTCAGAGATCAAACCCAAGTCTCTGGTGTCTCCTGCATTGGCAGCTGTTAAATAAAAGCTGGCACCACGTGGGAAGGCCTGCATCAACATAATAAAGGCCACACACGGCAAACCCGCAGCAAAGACTATTCTCAACAGTGAAAACTGAAAGCATTTCCTCCAAGGTCAGGAACAAGACTAGGATGTCCACTCTTGGCACTGTTATTCAATGTGGATTTGGAGGTCCTAGCTGCAGCAATCAGAGAAGAAAACGAAATAAAAGAAATTCAAAGTGGAAAAGAAGCAGAAGTGTCCCGGTTTGCAGATGACATGGTACTCTACAGGAAATCCTAGAGCTGCCACCAGAAAGCGTGAGCTTATCAATGAATTTGCTGACGTTGCAGGATACAAAATTAATGCACAGGAATCGCTGCATTCCTACACACTAACAGTGAAAGATCAGAAAGGGAATTCAAGGAAACAATCCCATTTACCGTTGCAACAAAAAGAATAAAATACCTAAGGATAAGCATACCTAAGGAGGCAAAAGAGCTGTACTCAGAAAACTATAAAACACTGATCAAAGAAACACACTTATTTTTAGAAAAACATTTTCTGCTCTACCTGGAAGATTGTTATTTGAACTAAAGCCATTCTGTCTGCATGTATCCTTCTTTATTTCTCCTAAAGCAGTGACTCATGCCACGTGCAGCGTTTTAGCCTGGAAGATGTTCCTCACAGTGTTGCATATCCAAATGTGTGATAGTGGTGCACTGGGGAGTAAGAGAGTGTATTTTTTTCAAAGATGGAAAGAAAGGGTTTAAGGACTTGAAAATTGCGCATATTATGTTGATAAACGAAAAAAAAAGCAAGCTGTAAAATAACATGTAGCGTATGATCACATTTTTGTTTTACAAAGGTATGTCAGTATATGTTCATGGGCTTCTCCAGTGGCTCAGCGATAAAGAATCTGCCTGCCAATGCAGGAGACGCAGGAGATGCAGGTTTATTCCTGGGTCAGGAAGATCCCTGGAGGAGAGCATAGCAACTCACTCCAGTATTCTTGCCTGGAGAATCCCATGGACAGAGGAGCCTGGTGGGCTTCAGTCGATAGAAGTGCAAAGAGTTGGACAAGACTGAAGCAACTGAGCATGCATATATGCATATATGTTCTTTGAAAACAATTAGGATAATATACCAAAACTCATGGTTACTCCAGGAAGTAGAATTAGAATTAGAGATATTTGTTTTTTTGCTTTTAATATTTTCAGTTTCTGTTTTTTTTTTTTTTATTTTTTTAATTGGAGGCTAATTACTTTACAATATTGTATTGGTTTTGCCATACATCAACATGAATCTGCCACGGGTGTACACGTGTTCCCCATCCTGAACCCCCCTCCCACCTCCCTCCCCATACCATCCCTCTGGGTCATCCCAGTGCACCAGCCCCAAGCATCCTGTATCATGCATCGAACCTGGACTGGCGATCCATTTCACATTCATCTGCTGATAGACATCAAGGTTGCTTCCATGTCCTGGCTATTATAAACAGTGCTTCGATGAACACTAGGGTACATGTGTCTCTTTCAATTCTGGTTTCCTCGGTGTGTATGCCCAGCAGTGGGATTGCTGGGTCATATGGCAGTTCTATTTCCAGTTTTTTAAGGAATCTCCACACTGTTCTCCATAGTGGCTGTACTAGTTTGCATTCCCATCAACAGTGTAAGAGGGTTCCCTTTTCTCCTCTCCAGCATTTGTTGCTTGTAGACTTTTGGATAGCAGTCATTCTGACTGGTGTGAAATGGTACCTCATTGTGGTTTTGATTTGCATTTCTTTGATAATGAGTGATGTTGAGCATCTTTTCATGTGTTTGTTAGCCATCTTAAATTTTTTCTTTTATCCCCTGAATTTTTATTAATGTTCTCAAAAATGTTTTGTTGTGAAATTGGAAGAAAAAAAAAAAGTCTAGTTTTTGGTGGAGAACAAGCCGGAGGGAAAGTGCCATGGAGGCCAGGGAGGCAGAGAGTGTTCTGTCCCAGAATTTGGCTCCATTTCCCTGGAACTCACCAATTAGATGCCTTCTGGATGGGAAACCAGGGGAGGGCTCCTTCCAGTGAATCCTTTGTCAATCTAAAGAGCGTGTTCCTCTGCACAAAGCCAAGCCCAGGCTCCATTGGCTCCCGGTGACGAGCCGGCTTCCGCTGGCACCGAGAGTCTCTCTGTGAGTGGGCAGTGACATGGCCACGCCCGTGTACCCCGCCCAGGAAGGGAGCTTGGATCCCCACCTGATGAGACCAGATGTTGTGTTAGCGTGCCGTGCAGAGCCTGGGCCCTCCCAGCGAGCAGGATAAACTGAAACAGGACTGCCCACTAAATTAGCTGGAGGAGTCCCACTCCCAGGGGTCATGACTGTCGGCTGGAATATGCAGGTGTAGGGTGAAGGGTGAGGGTCATTAGGACCCAGGCTGGGGCAGGACGGCTCCATAAACGGTCTCCATCAGCCAAGCAAACGCTGGTCCACAGAGCGGGGACCTTGCGAGGGGACAGTTAAACATTTTTTAATTGGATCCCACTCTCTTTTGGCACATTCATTTGGTGGTGACTTGACCTGCGATCGGAGGGGGAAAAAATGGAATTCTTTAGATGCTGGGGTGTTCCTGGCAAGGTCTGACTCTCGGGTCAAGGCAGAGGGCTGACTGCCGACAGCCAGCCAGGCTCTCCCACCCTGGCAGCCCTCCCCAGGGTCACTTCTGGAGGCCACGTGACCCCGTCAAAGTGGAACATTGCTCAAAAACGCATTTAGACGCGACTTTTGGAACAGCCTGCAATGCTTGATGGTCATTCATCCAATTACTCTGGAAATGGCCAATCTTATCCTCAGAAGGAGGTAGATTTTCTCTTTAGAAATAGAAAAAAGTCACTGGAGCGGAGTGTGATGGGAAGCCCAGAGGCTGGAGGGTGATTCTGCCCTTCCAAGCGCCTGGGAAGGCAGCCGGAGGGGACAGACACACCCACGTTTATCTGGGCAGACAAGGGCTGAGCCCCCGTGCTCACTGCCCTGCTGTCTGGCTCTGGCTGGAGGGAAGCTGACCGACTGGACCAGGTGGCCCTGTGCTGGCCCCGTGAGACGACTTGCAATGACCCAGCGCTGTGTCCCACAGTGAATGATGCTCCTGTCCTATGCCCATGGCTGATTCTGGGCATTTTGTTGGTGTTTCGGAACCACACCCCTCTGGAATGATGTCAGCCCATGTCCCAAACCTCTGGATATGGAAAGATATAATATGTGGGGAAGGATGAACTTTCTCCTGTCTCATCTGAAAGTTCTAGTGTTAGACATGGGCTGCTCTCCTCATTTTGTGCTGCGAGCACATATTTTTCTGGGTCGAGAGATTTATGTGCTTCTTCCAATAAAACGGCCTGCCATTTAAAACCATGCCTGTTCCGATGCAATCAGAGCAGAGTGCATTCAGCACATGCCTCCCCAGGGGTCTGCCCTCCCTGCCTCCACCAGTTGGGGAGCGGTGGCCCCACATCCACTCAGAAGTTAGGCTGGTGTTTTTCTTCCTCTTATGAATTATTTGGACTTTATCTTTAATATATATTCAGATGTTGATCTTTTCACGAATTCAGAAAGGGCTTTTACTTTTCAGCCCCCATTCATGAGGTTTTGATGTGCTTAGGGCAGTGGTTCATGGCGGCAAAGAGGGTCTGGGACCCCTGCATGAAATTTTTGTAGTTTGGGCTGTCGAGGGTCTTGACTGTATCTCATTCTAGTTTTCTACTTCATTTAGAATTAGAAAATTTTGGAATTGGCGGTTCAGGTTTCTAGGGTATGCTTCCTCCTCCTTCTCTTCCTCTCTCCTACTCCTTCCTCTTCTTTCTGTCTCCCTCACCCTCAATCTCTCTTACAAGGAAATAATGGGGAAAGCATAGAGCACCTGGAGTCGGTGCCCACTGTGGCAAAGATACTTTAGGGAGAACAGGACAGTGTGGTCCATTTCAAGGGGCTCCAAAGCTGTTCGGGGCCAGTGGTTGACATGACAAGGCATTACCAAGGCCCCTATGATGTCACAGGCAAGAGGGGAGTGAAGAGAAGCCCTTGGAGGCACTGGGTACAGCAGGACATTGGCCTTGACCTGATGGCAGCTGACCATGGCTGGGACAGCAAAGCGTGCCTGAGGTGTCCGACTCCAAAGTCTCTTCTTGAGTCTGAAGCTGGTCCATCCCGGGGTTCAGCTTAGAGCCCTATGCTCTCTACTCCCACCTCTCATCTCTCCCCATCTGGTTTTGCAGAAGTTGCTTCTTTCTTGTCTTAATATTTTTTAATAAGAAAGCAGGGGTGCTATATTTAAATGAATAACCAACAAGGACTACCGTGTAGCCCATGGAACTCTGCTCAGTGTTATGTGGCAGCCTGGATGGGAGGGGAGTTTGGGGGAGAATGGATACGTGTATATATATGGCTGAGTCCCTTCACTGTTCACCTGAAACTCACAACATTGTTGATCGGCTATACCTCAATACAAAATAAAAAGTTTAAAATAATAAAAAAGAAAGCAGTGGCATTTTCTAAGCTGGGGCTGTTGACTGATTTACTGATGCCAGGAGTGAAAGCTGTCTTAAGACACTGCCTGCTCGGCAAGGTGGGTTTTTGATACTCGGAGCCACAAAGCTGGCATTGTTTTGTGAGGGTTAACTAAGATTAATGAGGAACGAAACATGAAGCCATAAAGGATCAGCATTTCCAATCAATGACTGAATAAATTTAATGTGTATCCCATCTGCAGTTTCTTTGGCACAAACGCCTGTTTCTGAAAGGCTTTGCCTTTTTTATGCTTCTAAATAACCTACCAAGACAAGAACAGTGTACATCCAGTGTAACAGTGCTTTATTTAAGGTTTATACCTCAATCGATGTATCGATCAAGAGGAATTTGTAGAATGCACAGGCGTGTTTAATAAGAGCTGGATGGAGCACCACAAACCTGCTATTCCCAGGACTTCTCACAACTGTGAATTGCAACTTCAGCATCTTATTTGGGAGATGAAGGAAAAGGGAGAGAGAATTAATTGTGATTGGATAATGGATACAGCAAAATGGATACAGCTCTCTCACCTACCAAACTCCCAAGTCGTGAAATCAAGAATTGTCTCTATAGGTGTTCTGGAGAAACTTGAAAAGAGCAGCCTTGTGTATTAGCTTTTTAAGGGATGTGTATTTAAGCTGGGGGTAATCACTGTTTCAGGTGGGGAGCAACGGGAGGACTCTGTGCACTTGATTTCTGACATTCGGGATGTACCAGCAAGAGAGCATCTCTCTCCCTAATCACCCCGAGATTAGCCTGCAGTTGCCTCTTTCTAGTCGACATTTGAATAACAAGCTTGATGAAGCCACTTAACTCCCTCCAATTACAGGTGCCAAACGGGGTGGGGGGGTGGGATGTGCCGGACAGAGAGGCCTTTTACATGTGTGAATGGTTTCGCAGTCCAGTGTCATAATCAGATTCCAGAAATTGAACTTGCAGAAAGTTTGTGCTAGCCTTGTGGATTTTCATTTCAGATGTTGTCAACTCAAGGGCATTTGGACCAATCAATATCTGTCTGTCTTCTCGCACATAGAAAGTTGGCTATTAGAAAAGAGAGGCTTACAGCAGACTCAGCCAATACCATTAGCCCTAGCCTTAGGGCAGTTCTGTCCATGTGCCGGGGTAGGCACCTGCCCCCGCCCCTCCCCCACCATTAGGGAGGCCTCTTGGGATGTCATTTGGACCGAGCGGGCAAAGAGCACTTCTTTATTCTTTCTCTTTTTTACACCCAGACTCCCCCAAAATCAATGAATCTGTTCTTTGCTTATTTTCAGAACTTTACTTCAATATAAGCAAGGACTTTCCTTCCAGCAACAAACTTGAGTAACACCATGTCAAGCTTGTGTGTGTGTGTGTGTTTTCTTTCTCTGTTCCAATTTGAAAAATAATTGGAAATAATATCTGATTGATGTTTCCCCTCTCTCTTTTTTTGAAAAAAAAAAAAAAAAGCTAAAGATTTCCTAGATGAAAGACCTCGATCCACGGCCTTTCATGATTCGCACTTGATTTTCTTCTGCTCCGTGCATCCTTCTTCTCTGAGTGACTCTGAGAAATTAAGCAAATGGAGCATTGTTTCCTCAATCAGAGAGAACGCTGGACAAATTGTCTACTGGCTGCGGTTTTGTGTTTTGTTGCTCCTGATGCTTTTCTTGTGATTTCTGTTTTGCACCAAACAGCTCCCTGATCGAGAGAACACCCTGAAGCGGTTGCGATACTGGGAAAGGAGGACTGAGGATTGGTTAGTGATGGTTTGGAGCATCTCCTGGCATGTTTCAGAATTCTGTTCAGTTTGCTGTGATATTTCTCTCTCCCTCTCTCTCTGCTTCTCATCAGAATGGCACAAAAGAGTTGAAATTGGTGCTCACTATTGCAGAGGCCCCTTAGGAAGAAAGGGGCAATTATGGTTCATTCTGGGGGAAGACCAAAGCATCTGGGGCCAGCTGTTGCCATGTTGAAGCATTCCCAATGCCTCTGTAAGTCCAGAGGCACAGCGGGAGTGATGCAGAGCCTTTGGAGTCCCCAGGAAACTGCAGGAGAAAACTCAGGGACCTGGAGGAGACCAGAGACAGGGAAGGGCTGGGGCAGCAGGAGGCAGTCGTGTCCCGACAGAGGAAAGAATCAGTGTTGGAAGCAGAGAGGGGATGTGAATATTGAACACATGGTCCAAGAAGATGGCGTTTTCCGTGACTGGAACCACATAGAGTGAGTGTGTATCTGCAAGAAATATCATTAAGATGAAGTATTCTTCAGAGAGACGGATGAATCAGAGAATTCAAGCAGGTTTGTTGGCTCAAGCCAGCCCTCTGATACCTGACCCATCTGTAGGCAGAGAGGGCATCCTCTACAGGAAAGACATCTGTTGGCAGACAAAAGTAAAATGTGAATTTCCTTTCAATTTCCTGAGAGAGCACAATACTTTCAGTTCTCTCTTTTAATGCGATGCTGGATTGCTTTCTCCCTGACAGTTAGTTGCTACAGAGAGAGTGTGGGCTGCTGCGCAGCACAGACATACTCTTTATTTCATCGTAATTAGCAAGGGTAATTTTCTGGCATGGCTCCGGAATGGTCCATGAGGGGTTTTCCTATTTGAAAGCAGAGGAGAGCTCAAGGTGAGATCCTGAGCTTCAGTGACAAAGACTGGTTCGAGTCTGGAGCTGGGATGGTGATGTCGGGACACAGGTTGGGTTACTGGCATTGCTCAGGGCTCAGGGCAAGTGTCCTTACTGGGTTCCTCCTCACGCCTCTCCTGGGGCCTTGGTCAGGGAGAGGTCACGGGGTCTGGAAATCCAGTGGCCTTATAAGGTATTTGCCATCTAAAGGGCTCCATCGAACCGACTTCCGTTTTGAATGAGGACATAGATCCTTCGTTCAGAGGTTCCCTGTTGCTGTCCCTGACCTGAAGCCCATCAGTCGCCGCGGTGCTGTAATTCTTTGTGTTTAAGTGCATCTCCCTGCCCAAGCAGTAAGAACTAAGCTTGTGTGTTTTGCTCACCTTTGCATCTTCAGTATCTGCCAGGGCACCTCGCAGAGGGGTCCCTCAAACACGTGAGCCCAAGCGTGTCACTGAAGGCACTGTTCAGTCCAGCTGACTTTTGAAAAACATTTTTCTGACTAATTTATCTTTGACTGTGCTGGGCGTTTGCGGCTGCGTCGGTTTTTCTCTGGTTGTGGGTGCAGGCTTCTCCTTGCGGCGGCTTATCTTGTTGTGAAGCACGGGCTCTGGGGCTTGTGGCTTCAGCGGCTGCAGTCCCCGGGCTCTAGAGCAGGGCTCAGCAGTTGTGGCACACGAGCTTAGTTGCCCTGTGGCGTGTGGGATCCTCCTGGGCCAGGGGTTGAACCCATATCTCCTGCATTGGCAGGTGGATTCTTTACCACAGAGCCACTAGGGAAGCCTTTTTATTATTATTTTTTTTTAATAGCAAGACTTCCTCAATAAAGGAAGCAGCGTCCTGTATCAGACAACTTGTGGGCACCACTGCTCCTTGGACTAGACTTTAAGGGATGCTGGTCTAACAGGCAACCCTGTTGCTTGTCTGGATCTAAAGGAGATACTGCAAACCACCCCATCCCATCTCCCTTGTGAGGAGGGTAGGATGGCACTGAGGTTGAAGCAGTCCTTGTGTCTGTCTTGTGATCATGGGCTTGACCTGGATGTGGTCATGTGGCAAAGTCTAATCTAAGTCTAACCAAACTGAGAGAGTAAAAATAACTCTTTTTCTTCTGATGGAAGACTGGGATGGTAGGAGGCTAGCAGCTTCCAGAAACCCTGGTTTTGGCCTTCAGAGAAGCTCAGCTGTGAGAATAAAACCAACCTGCGATTCATCAGGTCGCGAAGAGTCGGACATGACTGAACAACTGAACTGAATTGAACTGAGTAGAAGAGAGAATGGGAGGGACTTGGCTCCGTCCAGTCTTAGATCCAGCTGTCCCCACCCACCTGTATGCTTACCCCTTGGGGGCCAGGCATCCTTCCTTTTCCCCAGCTTGTTGGAGCTATGCTTCTGTCATTGCTATGAAAAGTGCCTTGAGGAAAGAAATCTCAAAATTCCAAGGGAGCTGTGAAAGTCTGAATTTTTAAGCGAGTCCTTACTTTTTAGAGTATGATTCCTTTTAAAAGAGGGGACTTCCACAGTCCAGAAGATAAAGAATTTCTATAGCTACCATGTGGTCTTTCTAAGCAATTTGAAAGGACTGTTTCTCAAATTATTTAAACAGTCATTCCTTTGAATTATTCATTTTCCAATGTATATGTGGTTTTTGGCAAACAGGAGACAATTTGCATTCATTAGTGCTATTTAAGCAAATTCCCCTGAAATCTTTCATTTTCAGATAAACATGAAACTTCTTAAACATTAGAGGGGACTCACACCTGTGTTTCAGTGTAACTTCCTCTTTTCTGAATAACACGAAGGGCGTTAGAAGCAAAATAGTCTTCTTCCAAAATAGACTATTTTGGAAGCAAATAGTCTTTTGAAAACAAAAACTTTGTTTTCAGTGCAGTTGGATTCCACAATGCTTTTTTTTTTAACTACAAGAGACAATGCAGTGGAGTTAAAAAATAATGAGACCAACTTCATGATCAGAATCATTAACCTGACACTCAAAGCAGGTAGTTTGGAGCCTCAATACAGTTTATTTTCCTTTAAAACTGTTTTGAAAATTAAATGCCCTATAGCTGTGTGTGTGTGTGTGTGTGTGTGCATTTTAATATGTCATTGAGCCTAAGCTGCAAAATGAAATGATTTTAAGTGGAAGAATAGAACTTTATCTGAAATTGCTACTAAAGTCCGCCTTCTGAATGTCCACAAGCATTATAAGGATACTTAGTAGACCTATATTTTTTTGTCTGTTTAAAATACTTTTCTTTGAAGAAATAAGTTTGATCATGATCTAGAATAGTCTTGCCCAGATTCTGAGGTCAGGTTGGAACCCCTTCTGCCTTCCAGCCCGGGAAGCCCTGGAGTGCACCCCTGATCCCTGATGCCCGGTCAGAGAACCTCATCTCTGTAGCACTAGGGCTTGTCTTGACAACCGGTTCAGGGCCCACTTTGGGCTACAGAGAGTCCTTCTCTGGGCTTATGCTGGAGCTTGCAAGAAGGAAGCTCGCTTTCCCTGGGATCGGCAATTTGAGAACGTCAGTCTGGAGTTGTAGAGAGTATCTGCCTGAGGCTGCAGTCAGAGGAAGCAGGGTTGGAGGATGGAGCTGTCCACCTGACTGGGTTGAACCTTGGAACTCAGTCATATAGGAAGTCATCTTGACTCTTCCCCTGGACTCTCCAAGTTATCTGAGGCAATGGTTTACCTTTTGTCTTAAGCTAGTTTGAGTTGTCCTTCTGTTAGTTTTGTCCCAAACTGGCAGCTACAATGTGATGGGGTAGAAATTAGAAAACACATTAGTTTTTATTTAACTTTTGCCAAATTTCCTAGACACGTTTATGTGTCTGTGCTGTTCTAGGAAAGTGTGTCTGCTTGTCTGAATCCTAGGGTGGAGTCAGTCATTTCTTGTTGGGTACAGGATGCACTGATGCTTTTATTTTATTTTTTATTGCCCCAAAGTAACTACAGACTCAAACAATAGGGTCAGTTTCTTGCCAGGAGCATCAATAATGTTTGCAAACCCTGAAGATTGTAAGATAAACAAACCGTTTAAAACTTGCAGTGGAAATGATAAATAGACTGAGAATTGGAGTCAGGGTAACAAAAGTGGACATTTAGTGGGTGAAATTCTTCAGTTATAAGAAGCTGCTGTACACCTGGAAACCACAGTCTTGAGTTGGGGCCGATTTGTCATCTGGCTTTTGTATCAATTTCCTTGAGTTCTGGCAACTCCTTTCTGCCTCCTCCTTTCTGTGTTTGTGAAGCTGGGGGTATATGTGATACACACCACCAGGAAATGATAGGAATACTAAACTTTCGCAGTGTTTCAAAGCATTTTCACGTCTTTACATCTGTTTTATCCCAACATCTAGACATGATCTTCTTGTCTGTCATAGGCTGGAAAGAGCAGGGATTGCCCAGAGAAGGGCCACATTATGCAGGGAAAATAATGTGACTGGAAGAGAAAGAAGGGGGTGATCCAGAATGACATATCTGAGCTGGTTATATTTCTGAGACTGGAAAACAGCTTTCTTCTGCTACAGTGATCCTTCCTTTTTAGAGGTGAAAACACTGGTGTAAGAATCGGCTTACTTCCACTGTGATTGACTTGGCCATTTGGGCTTTGATCTGTGTTCCTGGCTGGCTCTACAGAGTAGCCAAATCTAAGAACGGAGCAGTGTCATGAGAGGAAAGGGCTGGGGAAGTGCAAACAGGACCCAAGGCAGAGGAGACGGCAGAGCAATTCTTCAACTATGAAGTTTCAAATGGTAAACTGGTCAACTTTTATGATGGTTTTGGGGGGGCAGAATCTTATCCTGTTGTGATGGCTAGTTTTTTAGGAAACTTTATTTTATTGTGAAATTACTGTAGATTTGCATCAATTGTAAAGAAACGATACACAGAGCTTCTGTGTACACTTGGCTTCATTTCCCTCAGTGGTCCCATTCTGCCTAATTGTAGTACAATGTCACATTCAGGACACTGATTTTGACACAGGCCATCAACCCTGTTAAGACTTCACTAGTCTTACACGCACTTATGTGTGTGTGTGTGTATTTATGTGTGCATTTAGTTCTACGGAATTTCATGGGTTTGTGTGATCACCATCACAGTCAAGATAAGGAAGACCTCCACCGTTTGAAGATTCCACACTGAAAAATTTAGGGACTTCCCTGGGGCCAGAGGTTAAGACTTCAGCTTCCAGTGCGAGGAGTGCAGTTTGATCCCTGGTTGGGGAGCTCAGATCCTGCATGTCTCATGGCCAAAAAAAAAAACCCAAAACATAAAACAGAAACAATACGGGTAACAAATTCAATAAAGGCTTTAAAAATGGTTCAGATAAAAAAAATCTTCAAAAAAAATAAAAATTTAAATCTCTAAGCATTTTTGTTATGGTCTTAAGTGTGATTCTGTTTACTATTTGGAGCCCAGCTTTTACATGGAAGATTATGGGAAATAGGATTTGGGGTGCTGGTTCTCAGCTCTACTGAGACCCATGCAGAAGGCTGCCCTGTGGTTCCCACTGTAGGTTCCCGGAGATGGTGCAGAAGGATCTCCGTGTCCGGGAGGAGCAGCCCCTTTGGGCTTCTCTGCGTGAATCTTCCTCCTCACTGGTCGTGTACCTGCAGGGAAACCACGGGCTCTTCGTGCTGAAACGCCAGTGCCCTGCCTCAGCCACGATCCACAGCTGTCAGCTCACCTGCCTGCAGCCTTCTCACATTTACTTAACTTGATGTACAGGAAGCACGGAAAATAATGAAAATTCTTTGCAAACTATTGATTTTCTTCTGCATGCACCCAAATGCTCCAAAGATCATACTTGTTTTCAGTCCATGCCATTCTCTGGGCATATTTTCAGCATAATGTATGTCCACCCATGGCTGATTCATGTCAATGTATGGCAAAACCCACTATAATATTGTAAAGTAATTAGTCTCCAATTAAAATAAATAAATTAATTTTTAAAAGTGGTGAATTTAGTTAGGGGTTCTGAAACCCAGTGTACCTGGCTCTGTGACGGTCACTTCCAGGCGCCTGTCCTAAAGCCTCCTTCTTTGTACCATGCAGTCACCTGGTCCATCTGAATCTCAGCTCCCCATCTGCAACTCTCACACCCACACAAAATGCCTTACGCTCCTGAGTCCCATTTTTCTTTCATATAGAATTAGGCGTATCTTGGGGACTTCCTTGGTAGTCTGGTGGTTAAGACTTCAGATTTCCAATGAAAGGGGCACAGGTTCAATCTCTGGTTGGGGAACTAAGATCCTACGAGCCATGTGGTGTGGCCAAAAAAGTATTAAAAAATTAGGCATATCTTAATATTGTAAAGATGAAATGAGTTAATGTTCACAGAGCAGGTTCTTAATGAATGCTAGTTATTTTCATCTGTCAATGATCTAGCATCTCCCACAGTCAGGCATTTGTTGGGCGGTAAAGATAGAGAAATAAAGCCATCCCTACCTTCACGAGAATCACAGTCTAATCGGTTCCAACAATTATAATAGAGCCTGTTTCGTGCTAGGAGAGGCATTCCTTTCCAGGGAGTCCAGGCTTGTTGGAAGCCAGGGAAAGTCTTTCTTGAGTAGGTACTTTCTTTGTTTATCTCTTGGATCAGATTTTGAAGGACCCAGACTCTGAAGAGAGGGGATGGTGTTTGAGGAAGAGAGGAATGTGTACTCAAGGTCTAGGCTTGGAGCATAGGAGCAGCAGAGTGAAGACGGATGCGTGGAGAAGTCAGCAGGGACCAGAACCCCACAGCCGCCTTCTAAAGTCACACTGTCCAACATGGGCTGAGTTCTGCTGGCAGAGGCTCCTCCTGCAGAGCTCAGATCCGGCATCCAAGCTGATTGGGCTCAATACCAAGACTTCATGGTCTCCTTAAGTTACAAGACCCCAGGTCAGTTCAGAGCCCTATCTTGTGTCATGAGGATCCCAGCCCCAGGCCACAGGAGACTGACTCCAGGTCCACTTGGCCTCCAACCCGCCCTGAGTCCTTGGGCAAGTCATGCTGTGGACTAAAGAGGCTGGGTCTGCTAGCTTCCACAGTTCCTAACAGAGCTAGGATTCCTTGAGTCTCAGTGGTTTTTCCATGATCGCAGAGTGAAAAGGTCAAGAATAGTATGAAAGCAAGTGTGTTCTGTTTCATGGAATGCTGTACTCCATATCAGAAACTTCAGCCCAAAACAGGACCCACCGAGGGTCTTGAAATCAAGCTATCTTCTTGGCCAAGACAAATCCTATTGATTACAGTCAGATCCTGATTAATATGACCCAGAAGTGGGGTTGCGGGCTCACACACTTGGGAAGTCTGAAGTGAAGGCTCCCGTTCTTCACACGAGGTGTGGCGCTGTGCATTTGGGAATTCTTGGGCCCTGTGTCCAAGAATTTGGAAAAGGGACAGTATCTGTGGGTGTGTTTTTGTTGCATGGATATATTGATTTGTATTGTATCTTAGATCCACCTTTAAGGGATATTATGTGATATTTGTCCTCCTCTTTCCTATTTATTTTACGTGGATGGATATAGGCCATCCCTGTTGCGGCAAACAGCATTTTTAGCGGAGGCGAACACTAAACGTAGGGTGGACAGACAATAAGTCCTGCTGTAGCGGGGGGGGGGGGGGGGGGGCCTATATTCAATATCTGAAACAAACCTCTATGGATAAGAAAGTGAAAAATTATATATATATATATATGTATGTATAACTGAGTCACTTTGCTATAGAGAAGAAATTAACACAATATTATAAATCAATTATACTTCCATAAAGGCTTCCCTGGTGGCTCAGATGGTAAAGAATCCTCCTGCAGTGTGGAAGATCTGGCTTTGATCCCTAGGTTGGGAAGATGCCCTCAAGAAGGGCATGGCAACCCACTCCAGTATCCTTGCCTGGAGAATCCCCATGGACAGAGGAGCCTGGTGGGCTACAATCCACGGGGTCACCAAGAGTCGGACACGACTGAGCGCCTGAGCACACATACTTCCATAACATTAAGAAAAGTGAGGGGACGGTCTTTGGTTATGACGTGCCCTCATGCTGTGCACGCCCCCTAGGGTGGCCACCCCATCCGTTTTGGGCCCCTCGCAGGACAACCCTTTGCGCTGAGCTATGGCTGGACTTGGCCCACTGTGCTTGGGGGCACGCAGCAGTCTGTCCTGTGGACTGGTCTCTGGCCGGTTCAGGTCGGGGCATTCTTGGCCAGGCTTGGGAAGTAGGACACTCAGTTCTCAGATTCTCTTTGGCCACTGTCTTGCTGTGACCTTCTCAGACTCCTGAGTCTGTTGACCTACCTGCCCCTCCTTCAGAGAACCTAAGGCTATAAGACCAAGCCTTGTTTTGATGGCTGCCCGTGGTCAACTGAGCAATGTCCCAGGCCAGCAGTACCTATGTAGGAGCCGGGTGACGGCACCCTGGCAGAGACCAGCCAGTACCTGCAGGAGGCATGTCCACTCTGTCTTACCAGCCTGGCATGCTGCTGGCACATGCAGCTCCTCCTGGAGGTGGACCCCCAGGATGTCCTGCTGAGCTGTGATCTGGGGCTCTTCCCTCCATGAGACCCAGAGCATCTGCCTCCCCCATTGCACCTCCACATGTCTCCACTTTTCAGGGACACCTTTGCTTAGATCATGCCTCTAATCAGCCTTGTCATGTTCGGAACGTGATCCTAAGCTGTGAATCCTTTGCACACCCAACCATGTGTTCTCTGTGGACCTGGGAGCCTCCCTGCCTCTCACTGGAATGAAGGTTCCTCTGCGTGGAGGGGGTTAGACCAGTCTGTTGCCTTCTGGGAGCTGACAGGTGGACAGAGCCCTGGGGGACTTTGAGCTCTAGCAGATGAAAGTCTAACGGCCCCGTGGGCTTTTGTGTCTCAGCCGTGGACACACGGTGGCTCATCCATCTCCTTGCACCAGAAGAGGAATGGAGAAACTCATCTCCCCATTTCTGAGAGTGCCTCTCTGGGCTTCTGGTCTCAATCAGCCTCTTTTCCCCCACACTCGCCCTTCAAGTGCAATTTCAGACTTGTCCATTCATAGATGGTGTGGTTTATCGGTATGAATTGATACTTCTGATTCTAAGAGTAAGGTCTGCTCATTATCAAATACTTGACAACAAAGACAAACACACAAAATAAAGTCACCCATGTATCTGTCTTTCCAGGTTTTGTTTCCTGTACCTCCGTGGGCAGGCAGCTCTCGTTCATATATTTGGGGACATCTCCCGTACACTATCTAAATGCTCCTCCTGTGTCTCCACTGAGGATGCTTCCCTTCCCGAGTGCCCATTCCAAGGCACCTCTGTTCCAGGCCCTGTGCTCCCTGCAGACCTTCTTCTCTGGCCATGGCACCTCCTCCTCTGAGATCCTGCTTGGGCCTGGCATTGGGTTTCGATCCACAGACACACTGGCCTGTGCTGTCCTCTGACTTTATCCAAACCTCCATGCCCAGGACCACCTGCTTCTATTTCTTCCAACATCCAATAGCATCTAACGCAGGGGCTAGAAAAAGGGTTCGTTAACGAGATAGATAAGGATGTTATTGAGGAATGAGAAAATTATGAATATATTCATAAACATGAGCCTCTTCATTAATAATTGCTATCTCAGCCACTACTATCTTTGATGCTCTTTGGCGAAAATTAATGCGCTTCATGATTTTTATTCCTGGGAAAGTTGACCGTGCCCTTTACCAAGCCTGGAGCTTTCAGGAGGTGTTTCAGGAGGACTGGAAACAGACATTTCCAACCCGCTTGCGTCTTGCAAGTGTTCTTTGTAACGGGCACCGAGCAAGCTTAAGCCCAGGGGGTTTCTCAGGCAATCAGTCTTAGTCTTCTGGCCCATCTTCCCTCTCCTCCTCTGGCAGATGTAAGAAGAGGGGCTGGAGGCATACAGAATAGACTTGGGGGGCAGGTGCCCTTTCCCTGGGGTAACCTCTTTTAAAGACCTTCCTTTCGCTGCAGAAAAAAGTGACAAAGAAAATGTGGTTATGGGGTGTGTTTCAGAGATCAGTGCCCTGCGACACGGCCGGGTTAGACCCACACCCGTGTTTTTAATGATCTGACCCAGCGGAAATCTCCTGGTTACAAAGAGGCTGCTTTAAGAATTTTAAAAAACCTAATAAATAATTTGTTATAACCGCAGGGTATCACGTTACCATGTTACTTATTATGGAACTAGGATAATATTTAAATTGCTTATTTACGGCATTAAAATAAATAGTGGTTTGGGCATTCTGGCAAAGCTGGGGATACATATGGTGGTTCCCAGCCCCAGCCCCCCAGCTTCAACACACCCTTCCATCCTACCAGCTCCGGGCTCTCTCCCCATCCACAATCACTCCATTAGGCTATTAAGGTTCAGAAGGTGCGACACGCCTGACCCCTGAAGGCATTTGCTACTCATTTTTCAAAACCTTTTCTAATACCTGTAGGTCCCTTTCTGGGCTGACATTTGACTGCGCGCCTTCAGTGGGGTCTACCGGGGAGCTGTCCCTTGAAGCCCACTGGCCTGGCACCTCTTGCGGCCACTCGCCGGGGTCCTCTCAGATCTCCCAGGGGGGCGGCAGGCAACACAGTGAATTAGATATCAAGAAAATCAGATCAAATGGCAGCCTGGTCGTCCCCCCACCCCCAGGTAAGGAGCGGGCTGGGGAGCCGGGATTGCATCTGAGCAGGCTCTGGCCTTCCCCGGTTCCTGCAGGGCGCCGGAGCCTTGTTCTACCAAGTGGCCCCCACTTAAGCCCCACTAATTGGGTGGGATTGCTGCAGTCTGATGAGTCATAATTAGGATGCGGCGGCTCCAGAAGGAGCCGTCTTATTGGGCAAAGGGTCGGGGACTAATGACTGCAGGAGTGGAGGGTTTTGTTGATGCTGGGACTTGCTGCTGGAAAAAAAAAATACAACACTCCTGCTGCCTTTCTTAGGGCATCAGGCACTGAATCTTTCCCCTCATTTGATTCACTGACCTCTCAAGTGCATCATCACCCCGAGGGCTCCGGGCCGTCCGGCAACTGTTAAGCCCCTTGGGTTGATAATCTCCTCCCGCGTTTGCCCTTAACACCAGGCGTACCACCATTAGCCGCAGCTGCACCGGTGCTCATTAGAGGCGATCGATGCCGACCAGATAAAGCACTCTGCCGCTCCCCACCTCCCGTCACTGCAGACCCACAGGCCTGCCCACGCAAGCCTCCCTGTCAGCTACCCCAAAGAGGGGGCTCTGTTTTGAAAAAAATAAAGAGGGGGAGAGGAGGATGAAAAAGGAGGAGGGGAAAATCCATATTTACCTTCTTGGTCTCAGGATGCTGTTGACTGTCTAGAAGAAATGTTATTTTCACTGTGATGTGAAAATCGCCCATCTTTGCCTCCTGAGACTCCTGGTGTCCAGGCAAGGCCCAGAGAAAAATGGTTCCTGAGGGAAGAAGGACGGGCTAAGATGGGCGGGACGTGGTATTGAAGCTGGACCCCGTTGCTGTTGGATCTCTGCAGACCACGGAGGTCTGGGGCCATGGCCGGCAGTGGTGGCTGGAGTCCTGCTTCTTGCCAGAAGGTGTTGCCAGAGAGCCTGGGAACTCGGGCTGGGAGTTGGGCCCCAGGGGGAGCTGGAGGCAAGAGCGGTCTCAGGGTGCCCCCCACCCCACCCTGAGTCTGCTCAGCCTCCCAGACTTCTGCAGCTTGGCATCCTGTCTCAACAGCTGTGTCAGGATGCCCACTGGACGGTTCTTCACCGTGGTGGGCTGGGAGGGACCTGGCCCCTCACTGGGTGAGGAGTGGCCTGCCTTGCTCACTTGTGGGGTGGCAGTGGGCAGCCAGCCCCCCCCCCCCTTTCTCTCAGGTGCCGTTGGGACCTCCTGGCTGCACAAACCCATCCATCCTTACTCCATGGGAAGGACCAGAGAGATGGGAACGTGGAGGACACCCCAGGAGGAACCAGAGATGACAGGAGCATCCGGGGGCCAGAACATTCAAGGGGTTTCACCTACGTTTTTCCACACGTGGGGCCGTTTGGAATGAATACCTGACCTAAATCATATCTTTTCCTGATGGAGGCAGTGCTCCCTTGAGAATTACTGGAGACAGTCCCAACCAACCCGGACTGCTGACCCCTACCGTGGAGAAGTTAGGCGGGGACAGAAGAGTCTTGTGTCAGGAAAGCGCCAAGACCCTACCAGTGGCTGTGCCAGGCAGAGGATGGGGACTCTACTCCTGGGAGTGCGGGCCCCCCGAGCAAGCTCGGGTAGGCACTCTCCAGACAGAGGCGAGTCCCTATGGGGGATGACACCCTGCTCTGGTTCCCCAGCAGTCCCACTGCAGGGCAGGTCACTCTTAACTTTCCCCATGTCCTTTAGTCTGTGCCTGGAATGTTTGTTTAGTGAGAGAAGCCATAACACCAAAAAAAATGGGTGAAAAAAGAAACCTTCGTCTGTAAGGATAAGCAGAGAGAGAATAGTGACTCATGACAAAAAAACAAAACAAAAGCAAAAAACCCAGGAGTCCTGAGCAAATATCATTCCACGAAATAAAGTAACAGCAAGGCATAGGAAATTCCAGAAATCTGCAAGTTTCTGTTTTTAAGCAAGATGGCGGTGACACCGCAGCTATGAAATTGGAACGGGCAGTTTGGAAGGTGGCAAAAACAAGACCCTCAAAGGCGGTTTACAAATAAAGAATTGCTGATGTCTAAAGGGCAGCTTCCTAATTGTGGAAAATTGATTCAGTGAGTTGGAGGTGAACTTGAGAATTTAAGGAAGCTCAGAGAGTAGGTATAAATAAATAAATTCATAAAGGAGAAAGTAGGAGACCTGGAAAGGCAAGAACCAGGAGCTGTACAATGGGAATTCCTGAGAGAGCAGGGTGAGCAGAGAAGCCAAAATAATCACCGGGGAATCCAAAGAGCTCATTGAGCACCAGGCACAATTAAACGAACCTGCATTTCCAGGTAAAGGAAAGTATACATCCAAGCTGAAAAACAATTTACCTCCAAAGAAACAGGAGCTGCACTGCAATTAGCCTCTTTTGCCTACAACACATCCAAATCAATTTCACTTTTATTTGAAAACACAGCTCTTATGCAGCCCCGCTTAAGACTTCGAATGGTTTTGTTTACTTTGTTAGTTGTTTACCTGAACAATTTACCTGAGAAAAATTCAGTTCCAATACTCCTCTACTTCTGACCATAATTTGTTCCTTTGGATAAGTGGGATAAGTTGGTAGACTCATCTGCAATAATTAAAAAAAAAAATGCATCACTGTTGAATGAGTTTTTATGGAAAAATATTTTGACCTGATTTTCTGTATTGAATGTGCTGTATTTGGGTGCATCTGGTTAGCCTGTGAGATCTATAAGGATGAACTGCAAAGCTGTGTGCTGTATCCTTGACTTCTCTCTTCCCTCATCTGGCTAGGTGATCATGGTGTGTATGTCAACTGGAGTTGGCAACAGTAAAAGGTGTCCTCAGATATGAAAGGAAAGTGAAAGTCATTTAGTCATATTGACTCTTTGTGACCCCATGGACTATACAGTCCATGGAATTCTCCAGGCAAGAATACTGGAGTGGGTAACCTTTTCCTTCTTCAGGGGATCTTCCCAACCCAGGGATCGAACCCAGGTCTCCCACATTGCAGATGAATTCTTTACCATCTGAGCCACAAGGGAAGCCCAAGAATATTGGAGTGGGTAGCCTATCCCTTCTCCAGTGGATCTTCCTGACCTGGAATTGAACTGGGGTCTCCTGCATTACATGTGGATTCTTCACCAAATGAGATATGAGGGATATGAAAGGAACCTGGTAAATATACCGTGTGTGTGTTCTTCCTCAAGAAGGTACTAGAAGCCACTCTGCAGTCAATTACAAACATTGTGCATTCATTCCACCCCTCCAGAGTCAGGCCCCAACAAGAGTCCTTTTGCCTGGTCACTGGAGCCAGTAGACCAAGACCAAACCAAGTTAAGCTCAGAAGCAAAGGAAACCTTTTTTTTTTTTAAATGGACATTTGAGGTCAAGCTCTGGTTTTATTAGTCTCTTTCTAAGCAGCCCAAATGGAGAATGGGTTTTATTTTATTGGCCATGCCACACGTGGGATCTTAGTTCCCCTCCAGGGATTGAACCCTTGTCCCCTGCACTGGAAGCACAGAATCTTACACACTGGACTGCCAGGGAGGCCCCAGAAAGCTTTGTCCTTTGATGGAAGGACGGAGAGGTGTAGCTGCTCTCGCTCTAGAAGGTCACACTGGGTGCAGCATGTCTGCACATGGCCCACCCCTGCCATCTTGAATTGAGTGTCAAGGGCAGTGCTTCTGCACACGCCCCTGAGCTGAGGGGTGTGCACAACCATTTGCACCAGGAACCAGGTCTAATGGGCCGTGTGCAAAGCCTCTACAATTGACCCCTTGTGAGCAAGTGACACCAGACTAAGCCCAAAGGAAAAAAAGGTTAGGCTTGATTTTATTACCCAGGTTCTATTTTTCTTTCCCAGGAATTGTTAATGGAGTTTGCTGGTGACAAAGTTACAGTGGAAGAGAGATAAACAACAGACCCAGAAAAACATGCAGAGTTTAAGTAACTGGTCATATGATTAAAAGCAACTCATATACAAAAAATAATTTTTGAAGGCAAAAATGGATGTTAGACATAGATTAATTATCTGGTTTAAACTTTTAGATAGTAGCAAAAATTGGGAAATTGGGCAGAGCAGAAAAAATAAATGTGTATTAAATTTCTGTTTTACTTGGGAACAATCTTGGACAATATCTCAGTGTTAATGGAAGCCAGAGAAATATACGTGACTTCTTAAAAAGCAATGTGTGAAGAGCCATACATGGAATAAAAATAAGACTCATACTTTCCAAATTACTAAAGAAAAGAAAAGAGCTATGAATAATATCTTTTTAGCAAACAATGCATAAAAGGAAACAATAAAGAAATATTTTACAAAAGCGTAACAGAAATACGTCAAGAGATAAATATGACTAAGACCAATCCTCCAAAGGACAGACTTTCAGACTTGATTGAGATACAGAATCAAATTAAAATCTATTGACAAGAAGCACATCTAAAATAAAAAAAAATATGGAAAGATTGAAAAACAATGGCTGGATAAAGGTGTACCAGATAAATACGAATAAAAATTGAAAAGTGATATCAAGTTAGACTTTAAGAGGTTTCAAGTAAGATATTTTTACAGTGATAAAAGGTAAATTTACCACAAAGATGTAATGAATAGCAAACCCTTATGTATAAAATAATTATTAGAATATGAGAGCTAAATTAAAATTATAAGAAGAAACTGCCAAATACATAATTAAAATAGTGAATAACTTTAATATGCAACCATCAGTATCAGACAAATTGACAAAATAAGGAGATATAAATTAAACACATGTAATAAGTAGAGCTTATTCAGTGTTTGGGAGAAGGCAATGGCACCCCACTCCAGTACTCTTGCCTGGAAAATCCCATGGATGGAGGAGCCTGGTAGGCCGCAGTCCATGGGGTCGCTAAGAGTTGGACACGACTGAGCGACTTCACTTTCACTTTTCACTTTCATGCATTGGAAGAGGAAATGGCAACCCACTCCAGTGTTCTTGCCTGGAGAATCCCAGGGACAGGGGAGCCTAGTGGGCTGCCGTCTATGGGGTCGCACAGTTGGACACGACTGAAGCGACTTAGCAGCAGCAGCAGCATTCAGTATTTAATAAGCTATAATGAAATTTATACCATACAAAGAAAGAGGATAAGACCCATGATATATTTGTATAAGCTGATGACTGAAAAATCTTAATCACACAAAAAAATTTATTGATTTCTCTTAAGGAACAAACTGTCCAGATCACATCCCATAGGTTCAACATATGAATTTTAATAACAAAAATGTAACACAAATCACAATACATTTAAAAAATTAGAATGATGCTCTCCTGGTAAATTTTAGATGATAGAGAAACTCTATAATTCTAGAATACTTAAGGACACATAAAACAATTGAGATGAAGCCTAAAATTAATTCGAGGTCAAATGCATTAAGTATGTTTGTTATGAAACAAGGCTAAACAACAATAGAAAACTGTAAACACTTATAATTTTTAAAAAGCTAAGATATTAAGTTAAAAAATGGGGAAAATATATAAATGTATGTAGCAGAATATAGGAGAACAGTAAAGTTGAGAAATTCAAGAACTTAAAAAATGCAAATACATATTAAAATAGATAAACTGCTGGAAATTAGGGGAAAATGAAGGCTATATAATATATAATGAAAAATTAGTGAATATGGTTGAAGAAACAAAGTATGAGGGACTCAATGGATTTAAATAACTACAAAGAAATACTGGATATAACCCAGTTTATCATTCAATGGATGAAAAATTTTTCTGAGGAAAATGGAAATCTTCCTGAAGATTGTGTCTGACTGAAGCAGGGGAACGCTTCTACAGGAAGGTAACCTCGGAGAGAAATTTCAAAAGTGGTTTGTGGTTTAGTTTGTGTAACTTTGTCATGTTTTAAAATGAGTCTCTTTGTCTTCTTCCTCATTATTATTCAGTATCTAGCCATTTCTTCCAGAATAATTTTATAATTCTTTAGTGTTTGGGGTGAAGGTTTTCAGTCTTGTCAGAACACTTAATTCCCCTGCTGTGGGAAAGATGGCAGAGCACTGGGAGAAAACATTTTACAGAGAGAACTAAGGCTTAAATCTGAAACCTGAAAAGGCTAAAAAAGAAATTCCAGACCCATCTCTCTGAGAAGGTTAAGCTGGAACAGGGCAGGTGGGGCTGGAACCTGTCGAGATGCAGACCATAGTCACTGAATCAAAGAACAAAAAGGCCTAAATAATATATAGCATGTTGGAAACAGAAGTTTCATATCTCACATAGGTCTATTCCAGGGGTGCGATAATGTTTTAATATTCAGAAATCTATTAATAAAACATATCCCATTGGTAGATTAAAGTGGAAAATGTTCTATAAAATCTCAGAGGAACTTTGATAAAATTCAACATTGATTTCTGATAAAAACTTAATAAGCCAGGAATAATAAAATGATTCCTTGACATGGAAAAACAATATGAACTCATCAGCAGCTGCACCTTTCATGAGAACCCTCTGTAAGGCCTTCAGAGTCTGGGGCAGGACCAGGAGTCAGCAATTACCCCAGCGATGAACACCGTGCTCGAAGTTCTCATGCATGTCATAAAACAGGAAACAGAAAAAGGAAGGTTAAGTTTCAGAAAGGAACAGACCTAAATCTGCACGTGGCATGATTCCATCTCTGAAACTCTAAGAGAATATTTTAAAGAAAGTAGCAGGCACAAATCAGTAGTTTTTCCTACATTACATTATGACTCGCTGGAAAGTAAAAAGATGAAAGATTTCCAATCTCCAAGGTTAATGTAATGTTTTAAATCCTAGGAATAAACCCAGCAGGATGCACAAGGGGACCATGTGAAGAAACAGACAACAGGTTTCGAGAGGTGTCAGAGAAATCATCAATAAATACAGACCTTGGTTCTGAAGAGTGCAAAGAAGCCAAATTTCTCCAATTTAACTTATGCTTTTGGGGCAGTTCCTACCAAAATCAATCATTCTAGAAGAATGGACAAAATATTGACCACTAGAGAGTAGTTAAGCAGTATGCTCTGCCGTTTTGATGGTTCCACAGTGGAGAGTGGTTGCAGGATTAGACAGGCAGACAAGAGCCCACTTATTTAGCATATGGTATACACGACATGTCCACCGGGATGGCCAAGTGCTTAAGGATGCTGGGAAAGATTGAAGGCAAAAGAAGAAGCGGGTGGCAGAGGATGTGATGGTTAGATAATATCACTAATTCAATTGAGATGATTTTGAGAAAACTCTGGGAGATACACTCTGGGAGATATCGAAGGACAGGGAAGCCTGGCGTGCTGCAATCTGTGGTGTCGCAAACAGACGTGACTTAGTGACTGAACAACAGCAGCAGCAATAATCATGCATTTCAAGTAC
This sequence comes from Bos indicus x Bos taurus, assembly GCF_003369695.1. NCBI lineage: Eukaryota > Metazoa > Chordata > Mammalia > Artiodactyla > Bovidae > Bos > Bos indicus x Bos taurus. The sequence goes on along the minus strand of NC_040101.1, from coordinate 4,289,641 downwards.
TTGGGGGAGTTTCGATTATTCAGTGATGCTGGGAAAACAGGTTAATTAGTTGGAAAAGAAAGCCTCTATCACACTTAAATAAAAATCCATTCCAGTGGATTACACAGGTGAAGTCATCAGAGAACCATATGAACCTGAAAAATGAGGACTGCGTATTTGTCTAGTTTCTGGTGGGGGAGGGAGAACAAGGGGGAAACAGACAGGAAACTGATAGTTCTGTCTAATAAAATTGGAAAATTCCCAACACCAGATTACACTCTAACCAATCAATTCAGTTCAGTTCAGTCGCTCAGTCGTGTCTGACTGTTTGCAACCCCATGAATCACAGCACGCCAGGCCTCCCTGTCCATCACCAACTCCCGGAGTTCACTCAAACTCATGTCCATCGAGTCAGTGATGCCGTCCAGCCATCTCATCCTCTGTCGTCCCCTTCTCCTCCTGCCCCCAATCCCTCCCAGCATCAGAGTCTTTTCCAATGAGTCAACTCTTCTCATCAGGTGGCCAAAGTACTGGAGTTTCAGCTTTAGCATCATTCCTTCCAAAGAACACCCAGGACTGATCTCCTTTAGAATGGACTGGTTGGATCTCCTTGCAGTCCAAGGGACTCTCAAGAGTCTTCTCCAACACCGCAGTTCAAAAGCATCAATATTTTCAGCGCTCACACAAATGTGGACATATTGTGTCATATTGCTAAATAAGAATTTTTCCCTTTAATACATAAAGAATCTTTATAATTAGGTAAAAGTTTTGGGGGAAAATCCCTAAAAATTTAAAAAAGCATTCATTAAGTAACAATTCCAAGTGCTCAATAAACGTCTGAAAAAAATTTCATCATGTCAGGAATGAAGGAAGTGCAATTTTAAGTAAAGGTTATATCTTTGGCTGATCAAATTAGTAAAGCATTTTGAAAGGTCATACCTTGCCATATACATATGCCATACACTGGTCATAGCCAGTGTTGGCAATAATTGCAAAAAACACAGTAATTATTATATATTATATTTGAGATTTTCTGGAGGAAAAATTGGCAATATGAATGAAAACTTTAGCATTTTTCATACCTCAAGATCCAGTATACTATACTAAGATGCTCAGTCATGTATGACCACAACCCCATGGACTGTACCCCTCCAGACTCCTCTGTCCATGGGATTTCCCAGGCAAGAGCACTGGAGTGGGCTGCCATTTCCTTCCGCAGGGGATCTTCTTGACCGAGGGATCAAACCTGCGGCTCCTGCAGCATCTCCTGCGTTGCAGGCAGATTCTTTAACCCCTGAGCCACTGGGGAAGCCCAGTACCTGGCTTGATTTCCAGGTATTGAACAACTAGAGAATCACAAGGAACTGTATGCACGAGGAGATCGTGTGGCGCTTTCCCTAGTGGTGAAAAATGGGGACCCGTGTAAACAGCCAGTGGGAAGACACAGGGTAAATAAACTGTGGCCCATTAAAAGCGATGGAGTACTAAGCAGTCATTAAAACCGCGCTCTCAGAGACTAAGCGTGTGTGGTAATACTCACAATATATTAAAAGATAAAAGTAGGCTACAGAATGTCATATGCTTTATAACGCCATTGCTGTAAAGTCAGTATATATGCCTAGATAAATGATGGAAGGAAATACAGTGGTTTCTTCTAATCCTGGGAATATGAACACTTTTTATTTTATTCTTTATCCTTTTCTGAAATTCTCAAGATTTATGCAAGGGTACTGTATTTCTTAGCTACAAATCATCATAATAATTATAATAAAAGAGTTTGAAAAGCTCAGTAAGGAAAACAGCACTGGCCCATCTGAACAGGCCTTCTCTGCCCCGTGAAGGATCAAAGGGTTCAGAGCCCAGTCTCTACAGCTCTCTCTGCCTTGTCTCTCTCTTCATGTCTCTCTGTGTCTCTCTATCTCTGTCTCTCTATCTCTGTCTTTCTCTGCATCTGTCTCTGTCTGTGTGTCTCTCTATTGCCAGACAGTTATTTCCTTCTGAAAAGTGATGGTTTCCAGTTTTTAGTTAACACTTCCTTTATTTGATGTGTGATGTGATCTTTCTGAGTTGGATATATTTTTTTTCTTAGGCTTCTGGCATCCTGGCTTAATTTCCTGGGAAAGCTGTTTTCAAGTCACAGTGCATCTCGCTTAGGTCCTTGAAGCCAGTGTGAGTGGGAAGGGGTGGGATAGAGAATGTCCGCTTCTCCTCCCTGGACTCTGCTTGGTCCTGCAGGGGTCTGCCAGGGCTCCTGATTTAGTCAGATTGTTCTGGGCATGAATGAACGTGGCCGCCTTTCTGTCAACAGAAACCTCAAGTTAGGATTGGCAGATTTACCAAATAAAAACACAAAATGCCTACTTAAGTTTGATATTAGATAAATGAATGATTTTTTAGTATAAGTACATCCCAAACATTGGATGGGATGTACTTATACTAAAAACTTATCCATTATTTATCTGAAAAGCAATTTAACTGGGCAATCTGTATTATACCTGACTACCCTACCCCTAATGCTTTGAATGACCAAGTGCCTGCATGGCCTCATGCCTCACCTTGGCCTAAGTTACTTTGTCTACAGTGGGGTCTTCATACCCCACCCTCAAATCAAATGGATGGGCCAGCCAGGACCATGGTATCTGGGCAAACACAGTCATCCCCTGCTGGGTCTATCTGGGCCTGGCTGATGGATGCTTATAAACTGGCTGTTGGAAAATTAGAGCTTAGCCATTCTTCTCTGTAATCTAAAATCCAGCACCCACTCATTTGCATAAGCAGAGAGAATAATTAAGAAGCTGATGGATCAGGCGAAGTTGTGGCTGAACTGTGAAGGACAGAATCCTGGCCCCATAACAAGATGCTATTTCTCCACTGTGAATGGGGTTCTCTCTGCCTCCTTCTTGAAGGACATTCAAACACTCTCCCTTCTGCACACACCCTGGAGGGGTAAAGATGGTCCATGCCAACCGCGTCATCAAGGTAACCCACTTCAGGGTTGTAGACCTGGGCAGTTCTCCCCTTTCCTCTACTGTGTGGAAATGAAGAAAGAAAAGAAAAAAGCAGCTAAGAATAAGGGAGCTATGTCAACAAAGGTCTTTCTAGTTAAGGCTATGGTTTTTCCAATGGTCATGTATGGATGTGAGAGTTCGACTATAAAGAAAGCTGAGTGCCAAAGAATTGATGCTTTGGAACTGTGGTGGTGGAGAAGACTCTTGAGAGTCCCTTGGACTGCAAGGAGATCCAACCAGTCCATTCTAAAGGAGATCAGTCCTGGGTGTTCATTGGAAGGACTGAAGTTGAAGCTGAAACTCCAATACTTTGGCCACCTGATGAGAAGAGCTGACTCATTGGAAAAGACTCTGATGCTGGGAAAGATTGAGGGCAGGAGGAGAAGGGGATGATAGAGGATGAGATGGCTGAATGGCATCACCGACTCAATTGGCATAGGTTTGAGTGGACTCTGGGAGTTGGTGATGGACAGGGAGGCCTGGTGTGCTGCGGTTCATGGGGTTGCAAAGAGTCGGACACGACTGAGTGACTGAACTGAACTGAACATGCAGGAAGAACCATAGGTATCAAATTTTCAACTGGCACATTTTTTCCCCATTATTTAAAAAACGGCTAGCGTTTGGATGCTACTTGTTACAAACTGCTTTGGGACTAAACCTGGCAAACTAAGCTTTGGTTTGCAGTGGTTGCCTCTACCGTGATTTGTGTTCCTAAATTTGGCTGGGGTTGGGGCATTCCAGAAACCCACTGTGGACTGACTGGCCTTGACACCCTGGTGCCGACCCCTGTCAGAGGCGCAGAGCCAGGAACGCCTGTGGGAACGTTCCTGTGTCCCTTCTACTGAGAGCAGTGAAAGCACGTGGCCCAGGCTCTCGCCAGGCATTAGTCATCCCTTCTCCAGGAAGGGGCCTGGCCTGAGCTAGCCTGGGAGCAGACCATGTTTTATTACCTCTCTGGCTTCTGGTTGCCCGCCAGGAGCTGAACCAGAAGTGCCAAAATGCTGTAAGAAATCAGATCAGGAGAGCGGCTGCTTGCGCGGCCTTTCCAGCTGTTGGCTCTGCAGCAAAGCTCTTTGTAAATTTTGTAAGAAAACATGTTCTCTGGAAGTTTCCATTTCAAGTTGGCAGCGTTAAGAAGTCAGGAGAGCTGGAGTCAAACTTTCCAAGGAATGCCTGAGCTTGGATCGCACTCTGCACTGAGTCTGGGCTCCGGCTTCTGGGGCCTCGGGTTTGGGACTGCTGTCACTGCTGATAACGGACTGTATTTAGTGTGCCCGAGGGGAGGGCAGTATTTAGTGTGCCCGAGGGGAGGGCAGAAGCGTGTGGCTCCCACAGCACCTCTGGTGCCTTCGAAGAGTGTGTGGCACGTGTGGGAAATGATTTATGGGAGTCTGGTTAGGGACGAGATTCAGAGCATCCTTGAAGCACAGAGTCGTCATTTCTTCTGAAGTCTTGGTTGCTTCGCTGGTGGCTCCGACGGTGAAGAATCTGCCTGTAGTGCAGGAGGCTGAGTGCGATCCCTGGCTCGGGAAGCTCCCCTGGAGAAGCAAACGGCAGCCCTCTCCAGTATTCTCGCCTGGAGAATTCCACGGGCAGAAGACCTGGTGGGCTACAGTCACCTTTTCATTCAGAAAAAGACTGCAGGAGTCCTGTTCAGTGCATCCACCTTAAGTTATCCCTGCGCTTTCAACATGTTTTCCCCAAATGACCGTGATGACCTTTTTCTTTCTCCCGAGAGTTCCAGTTCCGACTTTTGAACTGGCTGGCCCAACATTTCTGCGTAGCTGGCCACTCCTTACCGGAGGCCCTAGCTTTGTTCCTGATGTTTGTCACAATTTCTCACTTTTCCTGCCATTTATCGTTCTTATTTTCCTCATCCCCTTGCATTTTGCTGACAGTAGATTCATATTGACTCCATACAGAGAAAGATAGCAAATAGCAGTGAAAGCGCTTGGCTGAATGAGAAATGGGACCTCTCCTTGTTCACCCAACCGTTCAAATGGTCCCTTGGCCAGAATGGTGGTAGAAACCTACATATGTTATTTTCATCGTTGCACTAATACGAAAATAGCAAGTTTTTAAAATGATTGGATTTAGGAAATACCAAGCTTGCTACATTTAACGTTTTTGTCAAGAGAGTGTCTTCACCCATGAAAGCAAATATTTTCATATGGATGGAGGCTTGTACCGATGAGATCTTTCGTATGGCAGTGTAGTATACTAGATTATAGCCTTCCCCAACATTAAAATAAAGTGCCGTGGGAGGGACATTAACTCTTTTAGGCCCCTTACACATTTCCCTAAGTGTCCATCATAAATCCAGGAAATTGCATTGTCATTGTTACATTCAGGAATAATTTTGCCCCAGTACACTTCTGCAGCACCCATAATTCTATTTTAGGGAGTAAAGATGTTTAACTTATGTCAGGAGAGTCTGCTGATTGGTTCTGGTTTGCACTGGTGTTATTTTAAATCAACAGCCACTGCTGGAAAATCAGATAATTTCTCAGAAGACTTGCATGGAGGCGTATTCTCTGGTTGTTTACGTTTGAGGTGAAAGCTTTCAGTTCGAATCATTGTTCCAAAATGGATGAATGCCGCGTGTGATATCAGTTCATGTACATCAGGCGTTTGGGGAAGCTGAACGGAAGATGAAAATAAGGCTGCCAAAGGAGTTACTTCCAATGGAGGGTTAATCCCAGGTAATAATGCGAAGCTGGAATGGAGGCATAGAGGTAAGTACCTGGAGAGAAAGAGATGAATTACTGACCCAGGCATTCTGCAAGCCTGGAAGTTATGCATGGAGGAGAGCTGCCCAGGAGCTGGGCGTGCGACCGTGGAGGACTGGGTGAAATGTAAGCGGTTCGGGTTTATAACAGACCCTGACGGGCAGGTGGAGAGAAGGGGCATGTAGTCACGTATCCTCAGTGTGTAGACTTCTCCAGAAATTGGAATTCTGAAACACATCTGAGTTTACAGCTCAAAAGCCCATGGAGTCAACGTGGAAAGTTGCCCCAGAAAACCAGCTATCAGTGAAGAAACGAGCCTGTGTTGTCTAAGAAGATGACATTCCCTTTTTCTGCAGCCAGAGGCACAAGTCCTGAGGCATCTGTACAATGTTAGTGAGACGCAGCCCCCTTGTGATGGGTGTGCAATGTACTTGGCGCTATGGTGAGCCCCTTTCCTGACTCCCCCGATGGGCCAGGATGACTTCATTTGTTTCCAAGAACTACAACCACACCAAAAAAGTACACTACTTTTATTGGAAACGTTTCAGTGACGAAGAGAGTAGATTTCAAGTCCCAGAAAGAGAGGATTTGAAGACTTTGTCAGACCCGGGTGGAAAGCGGGGGTCCGAGTGTGCATCTTGCCCTCCCCGCAGCCTAACCGGGCCACACGTCTCATTAGACGCGTGTCTGGCGAGCGCGTGTTGGGGACGGAACACACCTTTCAACAGGCACGAAGCAGAGGAGCAATTAGGTGTGACTGAGGCTCAGCAGGTAACGGCAGAGGAGGAACAAGATGGGAGCAGGCTTCCAGGCGACGTGTGGCTTGAATCAGAGCTGCAAATAATGAGGAAACATCCTGTCTTGAGAATTGCCACCATTTCTTACGAAGGTGGATGCTGACAGCTTCACAAAGGCCGCTATGAGGGAAGGAGCGTCTGAGAATGCCAGCCAGGAGCACGGAGGCTCCCAACAAATTGTCAAGTCCCGACAATCGTTCAGACAGCACGAGGCGGGGGAGAGAGCCAGCAATCTGGGGCAGGAGGCCTCTGCTCTCTCCCCTACCCCTCCTTCTGGAAGCGCACCCGCTCCCGGGCGCTGGGGAAGCAAGACGCCAGCCATACACCTCCCTTCCGCTCCGTGCCACAGACCTCGCCCTTCTTGTCTGTTTCTTGTACGACTTGATTTTTATGAATACAATGTGATTTTCCCATTATTTTCATTCCTTCAGGGCAAGAGAATCTCATCAAAAGTTCACAACTAATATATATACTATGTTACTAAAGTAAAACCGTGAGATGTGTGTGTAGGCAGAGTGGTAATCTCTCCAAACTTTTGAGACGTGTGTAACACAAAAATGAAAAGTCAGGGCAATTAGCTATTTTGTCAGTATTGTAAGAGCCGAAAGGAACCCATGTGGACTTGGAATTTGTCATAAATAATTCATAGATTCCTGAGATCGCTCTGAAGTCCCTTTCCAATCTTAGGTTGGAACAAAGACTAGGTTGACCACTGCTGCCGGTCACAAATTCAGGGTGTCAGCAATAGAAAATGCCGTCTATAGGATGATACTTGTGGCTGCCCTGGTGACTGAGATGGTAAAGAATGTGCCTGCAATGAGGGAGACCCAAGTTTGATCCCTGGGTTGGGAAGATCCCCTGGAGGAGGAAATGGCAACCTCCTCCAGTATTTTTTCCTGGAGAATCCCATGGACAGGGGAGCCTGGCGGGCTATAGACATGGGGTTGCAAAGAGTCAGACACAACTGAGTGACTAATACTACTAGAATGATACTGGTGTTGCTTCCTCACTGAGATGGAGACTGTAGGTCACTGCATTGACATGTTGGTAGAGTGGATGCTGCTGGCTTTGGGAAAACCATCCCTCAGTAAGGGGAGGAGAGAATGTTTGGGGAGGGAGAGGGAGGAGGTGTCTGGTCTTAACCTGATCCTCAGTGCTCCTGAGGTTTTGGTGTTCCCAGTCATTGACTTTTACTTGAATCAACATGAAATCTTTGAAGTTTTGTCTTGGCATTGAAACTTTTTCTCTGCCCTGAATGACTTCCTGGTTGTTTTATTTTATTTTAGTTTAAAAAGATTGTTTTTTGTTATTTTGGACTTTGGGATTCCTACCCCTTCTCTATGCCTGGGATCCTATAACTGCGCCCTGAAGATTTCCCGAAGTGTGCTCTTTTGTTTGAGATTTTACAGCATCAGAGGCTTGGCCACAACAGTATCAGCCTTTGCTTCTCAGAGATGAATCATCCTGATGTAATGGACCACGTTTTGTAAATATTATTATTTTTCCTACATCTGTTTATATCAAACTCCTGAGAAATGACAAATGCAAGAGAGCTCAAAAATCTCCTTGATCACCACTATCCTAAGCTGAAACTTCCACCATGGTTATTCTGCTATCGAAAGAATAGTCCTGCAGAGAATAAGAACGGGCTTCCACATCTAGACTGATTTTTAAATTGCCTTCTGTGAACTGGAAGACCCCAGGCAGGGCTTGAAGTAGCCGACCCTGGTGTGTATGGTGGCAGGGGGAGGGGAAGGATGTTTGTCTACAGCCTGGGGGTCCCACATGCATGCACCTCAGTTAGGGTTGCTCTACCAGTATTCCTGGGCTTCCCTGGTGGCTCAGCTGATAAAGAATCTGCCTGCAATGCGGGGGACCTGGGTTCGATCCCTGGGTTGGGAAGATTCCCCGGAGGAGGGAAAGGCTACCCACTCTAGTATTCTGGCCTGGAGAATTCCATGGACTGTATAGTCCATGGGTCTCAAAGAGTCGGACACGACTGAGCGGCTTTCACTCTCACTTTGACTTTCTGCATCCATGTTAAGTGCAAGGATTTCAATATTTTATTTGGAAAACATGAGAGGAGGTGATAACTAAAGGTACAGGGTTTCTTTTTGAAGTGATGAAATTGTTCTAATTGGTGTGCACATATTTGTGAATATCCTAAAAACCACTGAATGTTACACTTCACATGAGCAAATTATGTGGTATGTAAATTATATCTCGATAAAGTAGTTTTTTAAAAAATAATTGAACTATTAAGTTGGAAAACCCACTTGCTTAGAATATCTGTTTGAACCACTTACTTAGAACATTTCAGAGACTTGAAAAAACAGGCAGGTACAATTCCAGTGTTTCTCCAAGTGTGAGGTTTCCAGCTTCCCCACAGTTACCCACACCTCTGGTCACCACTCTGCTGTGCGCTTTCCCTCCCTTTGAATCTGAACCTGCTTTGCGGCTTGCTTTGGGCCAGGAGGATGCTGTGGAAGGGATGCTGTGTGGCTTCCAGATTGAAGTTTCTGCCTCCCAGCTGGGCTTCTGGGATGCTTGTGGGATATGCACTCTGGAGCCCGCCATCGTGTTGTGGGGTTCAAGCCACATGAAAGGCCATGAAAGTGCTCTGCCCACAGCGCCGGGTGAGCTGCTGGCCTGCAGCCGGATTCACTGCCCACCTTACAAGTGTGCCATCTGCGGCTTGTGTTTGCACTTTCTTGATAGTGTCTTTTGAGGCAACAATGTTTTTAATATTTGACAAAGTCCAGTTAGATAGCATCACTGACTCACTGAACATGCGTTTGGGTAAATTCCAGGAGATAGCGCAGGACAGGGAAGCCTGGTGTGCTGCAGACCGTGGGGTCACGTAAGGCAGACATAGTGACTGAATAACAAACAACAAAAATCCAATTTAGTTTTTCCTTTAGTTATTCATGCTTTGAATGTCATATATAAGATACTGCATAATCCAAGGTCACACAGATTTAGAGCTACGCTTTTCTCTGAGAGTTTCAAAGCTTCAACTTTTACATTTAGATCTTGCATCCATTTTGAATTGATTTTGCATATAGTATGAAGTTGGGTCCCACTTGATTCTTTGCCTGTTGATATCTAGTTTTCTGGCATCATTTGCTAAAAAGATTTCTTTTGCCATTGAATTGTCTTGGCACCCTTGTCAAAAATCAATTAACCATAAATATGTGAGTCTATTTACAGACTTTCAGTTCATGATCTGTTGCCATGCTAATACCATACTCTTTTGATTAATGTTGTATTATAATAAGTTTTAAAGTCAGGAAACATGAGTCTTTTAACTTCTTCTATTTCAAGATTATTTTGACTATTCTGTGTCCTATATGAATTTGAGAATCAGATGTTCAATTTCTGCAAAAACTCCCAGCTGGAATTTTGATAGGAATTGCATTGAATTCAAATTCCATCAATTTGGGAAGTATTACCATCTTAATGATAGTTTCTCAATCAGTGAAGACAAGATGTCTTTTATTTATTTAGAGCTTATTTAATTTCTTTCATGATATTTTATGGCTTCAGTGTACAGATTTAGCTCTATTTTTTGCTAAATTTATTCCTAAGTATTTTATACTTTTAAAATTCTTTTCTGATACTATTGTAAATAGAACTGTTTTCTTTATCTAATTTTTAACTTCTTTATTGCTAATGTTTAGAAATATTACTAACTTGAATACTGGTGCTGTATCCTGGCTGAATTTGCTTTATTAGATCTAATAGGTTTTTAAACAACTCCTTAGGATTCTCTGATCATATCGTCTACAGATAGAGATAGTTTTACTTTTCTATTTTCTTTAAAATTTATTGAGACTTTCTAAATGGTCTTTTATTTCCATTTTTTTCTCCTTCTTTTCATTTGTCTATTGTTTTCCTACTATTTTTCTCTGCTTTAGTATTTATTATTTTCTTCTTTATGTTTGCTATGGGTTTAATTTGCTCTTCTTTTTCTAATTTCTTAGGTTGGAAAATTAGGTTTTTGACTTGAGAATATAGGCCTATTCTTTTTGAATTCTCTTTTTGAATATAGGCGTTCATAGCTATAAATTTCCCTCTGAGCACTGCTTTGGCTGCACCTCAAAAGCTTCAGTACGTTTGCTTTCATTTTTATTACTTCAAGGTATTTTTAAAATCCCCTAGTCATTTCTCCTTTGAGCATTAGGCATTGAGGAATATATTGTTTAATTTCAATGTATTTGTGTATTTCCCCAATTCTCTTTTGTTATTGTAAACTTCATTCCATGATATAACTTTAATAATTTAATATTTATTGAGACTTCCTATTATATGGTCTGTGCTGAAGAATGTTATTTGTGCAATTGAGAAGAGTATGGTAAGTTACTTGCAAACATTTTGATCCTTTTATGTCTTGCTATTAAACTTTTAAAAATAAACCAGAGCAGCATTTCATGAAAATCTACCCATTTCTTACTCCCGAGGCAAGACTTTCTGACTGCTCTTCCCAGTGACTTGCGAATTATAAGGTTTTCTAGCCTGACTAAAGGAGTCAGGTGCTGCTCGTGGCCCTGTATGGTTGCAGAGCATCTTTCTCTCCAGCCCTTCTAGCAGTTTTCTCTTCTTTTGTTTTCTTTGGCCTTCAGCAGCCTCCTCATATGCACAGAATGCTCAGTGCTCTGCTGAGCTCTCTTCCTGTGCAGCTCTCTCCTCTCTGGCACCGTGGCTGAGAAGCTTACTGTCCTTGTCTCCCTGGACCCCCAGCTTCATCCTAGTGCAGTGAACCTGCTGGCCTCCACCCGAGTTTGCCTTCCCGGGGATTCTCTCAAGGTAAAAAGCTGCAGTAACTCCATGCTTCATATCATTTGCTTCTTATCCCTCATGGATCACTGTCCTTTATTGTCTGATGTCTAGTGTGTCTAGTGTCTTAAAAACAATATTTTCTTATATGTTTTGTTTGATTTTTGGTTGTTTCCGCATGAGGGGAAGTCAAGTCCTTGTTATTCTGTCTTGGCTGGAAGTGGAAGTCATATCTTAAAAAAAAATTATATATAACTGATTCTACAGGGGGAAGTATTCAGGTATAATTTTATTTTTCATGTTTCTCTAGAGTCCAGCTAAATGATAAAGCTGTTTTGTTAATCAGTATATTTTCTAGTGGTTTCTTCTTTTTTTTTGGAAGGGCTTTTAATCTACATAATGACTTTATTTCACCACATCTTTCTGACATATCTACATTTTATTCTGTTCTTTTATTGCATTTGCATAGCCTGGAATTTCAGAGCAATGATAATTAATAAAGTTGATAATAAGGATTAGAACTTGGTTCTTAGTGTTAATGAGAAGAACTCTAGCATTTCACCAATAAGCAAGATGTTTAATGGTGGCTTGAGATTACCATTTTCTATCATTTTAAGCAAGAATGCTTTTGTCATGTGTGATGTTTTTATAAATCAGGATTTTTCATCAAATATTTTAGGGCATATTTAACTGATTATTTGTGATGAATTCTATCAACTCTCCCTTTTACTTTCTTGAGCATAACTTCCTAAGTCATAATATTCTCTTTCTTTAATCTATTAGTGAATTTTATTCCGTGGTGTTTTAAGAAAATATTTAGTAGCATTTGTGGTTGTAAGTATGCTTGTTGCTCAGTTGTTTAGTCGTGCCCAACTCTGTGTGACCCCATGGACTGCAGCACACCAGGCCTCCCTGTCCCTCACCATCTCCGGGAGTTTGCCCAAGTTCATGTCCATATAAGTATGCTTGTTATTGTTGTTCAGTCGCTCTGTCATGTCTAACTCTTTGCAGTCTCATGGACTGCAGCAAGCCAGCCTTCCCTGTCCTTCACCATCTCATAATTTTTATTTTGCTTTCTAATTTCTCTCTTTAATATCCTGAAGCTAGGTAGGAAAAACATAAAATAAACAGTCATGGTTTACTTGTCTTTGCTTTAGCATTGAATTCTTATACGTTATACACTTGCTGTTATATATCCTCTCCATTTAAATAATTTTGTTTCCCTTATGAAATGGGAAGTTATAATTTCTTTATGGTATGTTTATTATTTTAGGTTTCTTAAGTAAAAAAAACATGACTCATTCAAACAGATTATTGGCTATCTTAACTTTTTTATGCAAGCCAAGAACAAAATTGAAGAATAGTCTCCATTTTCTTCAGTAGGCTATTGCACTATCCTTTTTAGAAAACTTAAAAGAAAAGTTAAAAAGTGCATTTGTTCATGTCAATCTTATGACATCAAATCTATTGAAAATAGGGGTAGAATTTACTTTAATTACCAGCTATTTTGAAGGCAAGAGAGGGTAGTAACTGTTAACTGGTATATTAGAAGGAACTCAAACGGTTGTTTCCTTGTTGGTTATTTGACCTAATTAAGATGCTGTGAGGATGGCGATGAAAGTGGCTCTTTTATATATTTTATATATTATATAATATTTTATATATTATATAATATTTTATATATTATATATATGTGGACTGAACCCAGAGTCTAATCAAGATTCTGTTGACTCTTAGGGACTCTGCCACTAGCACATAAAGATATATGTGACACCATAAAAATGACGCAGTGAGAGCAATGGAAATCAATTCAACTCAATAAAGTCTGGAGACTGTTCTTTTGTTTCTGTTATTTGCAAATAATATCAAAAAGCTTTTTCCGTGTTCTTTCTGTACTTCCCAAAGCATTTTTATCAGTGAGTTGTAATAACAAATTACTATGGGTTAAGCAAATGATTCTTTTTATTTTTTGCTAGATTTTTTTTTTAAGTTTGGGATTGTGGGTTTTATAGATTATGCTGTGTCACACTGTATGTAGAATTTCCACTATGTTAAAATGTAATTTTTCTGAGAAATACTTGCAGGGCCTTTGAATGCCTCCCCTGCATCAGACCTTAGGAAGGAAAGCCTGAGAAAACCAGGAGATTGCCCTGCCTATATAGACTTGTGACTTTTGTAAAACAAAAATACACTTACTTACTTAAACATGAATACATGCATACATGCATTAATCTCACTTTCTACTTATAAGCGCCTAAATTCACTGTAGAAGGCAAATGTTATATTAAAAGGAAAAAGCATTTCCCTGTGCAATTGGAACAGAATTGTTCGGCTGTTAACAACCTCAATTGCTAATAGAAGAGTTAATAAGATTACTCCAGCTCACATTCCCATACGGGTTTCCACATAGAGATGTGAATAAAGGATCATTTGACCAAAGAGTTGGGTGAGGAAAACAGATTTGGGGTGGGCGTGTACCCCCTTGAACTTTAGCGTCTCAAAGACACTAAAAACTTCTACTGCTGCTGGAGATGTCACCTGCTGTGGGTCAGGTCCTGTGCAGGGTCCCGGCCCCCGAAGCGTCGTGAACCTCAACATGGCATCACTGCCCATCAGTGGGCAGTGATGGATGGCAGGGCGCCACAAGCTCTCTGTTACTTCACAAGCAGCTGCTAATAATGGCACACGATTCAAGGCAGCCCTCTCATTTCTCTGCTTCTGAGGCCCCTTTGCAAGGGTTGGGGAGCAGGGTAGTACCTGGGAGGGTTTATAGGTAGACCAGACCTGGAGAACATGTCTTCCAGAGCACATAGAAATTTTTCCTCTGCCTTCCTGGAGAAGTGTGGTTCTCTCTGCCTCAAGGAGGCCCTCCCTGGCCAGGCCTCTGGCCAGGCCACCTCCCTCCGGACTTCTGTTTGTTCCACTCCTTCTGGACTTACAGTCTGGAGAGTTCTGCACTCCTGGGAATTCCTCTATATTTCAAACCTATTTCCCCTCCACAGGTGGCTGCCCTGTGCTTGCTTTGTCCTCCATCGCTTTTGTACAGATGTCTGAGTGAGTGTGTGCAAGGCTGACCTCTTCATGCTGTGAGTTGTATCTTCTGGGAACTGTCTGCCTGTGGCCTGCTTGGTTAATGGATATGGGCTGGCTGGTTCTGAGTACGAAGGATACAGGCATTGTGAGCTTAGGAGGTGCTGTGATGCTAGGAAGGTACTGGTTTTCCCCTCTCCCAATCCCAAGGGTAAAAGCCCTGGTGAATGTGTCCAGAAGGCTGCAAGGACATAAAATATAGGGATCAGCTTCAGGGCAACTTTTACTTTGGAGGAGTCTACCGGTTCCACTGGCTAAAAGATACTACTCAGAATGGTTCAGTTCAGTTCAGTCACTCAGTCGTGTCTGACTTTTTGTGACACCATGGACTGCAGCACGCCAGGCCTCCCTGTCGTTCACCAACTCCTGGAGTTTACTCAAACTCATATCCATCGAGTCAGTGATGCCATCCAACCATCTCATCCTCTGTCGTCCCCTTCTCCTCCTGCCTTCAATCTTTCCCAGCATCAGGGTCTTTTCCAATAAGTCAGTTCTTCACATCAGGTGGCCGAAGTATTGGAGTTTCAGTTTCAGCATCAGTCCTTCCTATGAATATTCAGGACTGATTTCCTTTAGGATGGACTGGTTAGATCTCCTTGCTGTCCAAGGGACTCTCAAGAGTCTTCTCCAACACCACAGTGCAAAAGCATCAATTCTTCAGTGCTCAGCTCTGTAGTCCAACTCTCACATCCATACGTAACTACTGGAAAAAGCACTTATACTACTACGCCTACCCGAGCAGAGATCTTCTCCGGGGCCCCTACTCCAGGCCATGGACTGAGCTATGGGGATGCCAGACGGTGCGCCAGAGGGAGACAGACATGAAGGCAGATCCGAACACCCACTGTGATGGTGGTCCATGGAGGGCTGGGAAGGATGGGAGGCATTACGCCTCCATGCCCCATTCAGCAGTGAAGCTCTCTATGGAGACCCTGATTTGATTCCATTTGGTAGGGTGATTTTTGAGAATGTGGTCCCCTGGCTTCCAGTGAATTAGGTCTGACTTTTAACTCATTTCACCTAACTCACAGTGGTTTTATGGGAATTAATTAGGTAAAGGGCTCCTTAGAGGTAAAGCCAATGCAAAAGCATGCTCTTTGTTTTCTTTTAAATAATTCGAAGAAGAACATATGATAGACTGACTGGTTTCTCTCTTCACATCGTAAGGCCAGAGATTAGTTGAGGTAATTTGCTTTATGGAAAAATAACAAAATGCATTTCAGGATCATCCAGGTTCCCAGCAAGTTTGTCGTGGAGGTCCTTTATCACCTCTCCACTGGGGTTGATGGGTAAATGATGAGCAGGGTAGTTAAGCACATTTCCCAAACTACAAACTTCAGAAAACAGTTTACAAGGTAATTAATTCCGGAGCCACTGGTTTCAGCCAGAAAGTCCATATTTCCTGAGCAGACTCATTCTCCTGAAAAGTCTGCCAAGTCTGAGACTTGACTATGAGTGAGAGGAGAGATGTTCTTTGTTTCCTTCTTTTTGATTCAGTTTACAAACACCTCCTGAGTGCTTCTCATGTCAGGCACTGTCCAGGCACGGGGCGTTCTGTGGGCAGTGAGCATCTCTTTCCATGGTCATGTGGTTTGTAAGATGACGAGACTCTCAGAATATAGAGCAGGCAATTCCAATATGGTGGGTTAGGTCTTGTGTTGGGAGTAGATGCTTGGCTCTTTGGAAGCAAAGATTTCCAGGCTGCTCTGGAGTCTCAGAGATCAACTCCCAGTTTTGTTGTTCAGTCTGTAAGTCATGTCTGATTCTTTGCAACCCCATGGACTACGGCACATCAGGCTCCCCTATCCTTCACCATCTCTTGGAGTTTGCTCAAATTCATATCCATTGAGTCAGTGGTGCCATCTAACCATCTCATCCTCTGCCTCCCTCTTCTCCTTTTGCCTTCAACCTTTCCAAGCATGGGGGTCTTTTTTAATGAATTGGTTATTCTCATCAGGTGGCCAAAGTATCGGAGCTTCAGTTTCAGCATCAGTCCTTCCAAAGACTATTCAGGACTGATTTCCTTTGAGGTGATGTTTAAGCTGAAACCTTGCAGCTGAAGTCCTGCTAGCCATGAGAAAGCAGTACCCGTCTGGGGAGCTGACATGGGAGTGCTCATCTGGAGAAGGGATGGCATATGAGGAAGTGAGGCAGGGAGAGGCTGGTCTGGAGCAGAGGGCAGCTGGGCACGGCACCCTGGACTTTGATGACCCAAAGACAAATCTGGTTTTCCATTAGAATCACAGAAGGCAGTTTTAGGGGAAGTGACCAGGTCAGATTCGTGTTTAGCAAGAGAGCTCTGTCTGCAGTGGAGAGGAGGGAGTTGGGCTGAAAGTGAGGGGGCCAGAGGGGACACTGGCACCGTGGCTCAGGCCAGACGTGATGGGGATCTGACTCAAGGTGGGGAAGGGAAGCAGAGAGAGCCAGAGGGGAAAAGTGATGTGGCAGAGGCTGTGCAGTGAGTGACTTGGGGCTGGGAAATGTCACCCAGGTCTTAGTGAATGGTGGGTCTCGTTGCTGGGATGGGAAGACAGAAACAGCAGCAGGTACCAGGGAGGGGGTGATGGGTTCAGCTCTGGATGTGCTGAATTTAAAGGCTTCACAGGACCACCCAGCACAGGAAGGTGGTGTTGGGGGTTGAGTTGTTTCCCCCCAGATGGTATGTTCACATCCTCATGGCTGGTGCCCCTGAGGGTGACCCTATTTGCAAATAGGGTCTCTGCAGGTGCAATCAAGTTAAAATTGAGATCCTACTGGGTTGGGGCGCTAATCTAGTGACAGGCTCCTTTATGAAAGGAGAGGGGAAAGTCTGGACACAGAGACCCAGAAGACACAGGGGAACATCACGTCATCCTAGAGGCAGAGGTTGGAGTTATGCCAAGAGGCTGCGGGAGAAGGAACCACACTTATCAACACCCTGCTTTCTGATTTCAGGCCTTCAGAATGCCGAGATAAGTTTCTGTGGTTTTCAGCCACCCAGCTTGTGGTCCTTTGCTATAGCAGCCTCGGGACACTAAGACCGATGCATGTGTGGGATCCGGGAGAGAAATCTGAGCTGGAGATACGGGTCTGAGAGTCACCAGCAGAGGTGCTGGTGAAACCTTATGGGCTGTGGGGGGAGAAGAGGGTAGGACACCCTCATGGCACCCACAGCAGGGACCACCACCTCCCTCTATGGAGGGGGAGCCCCCGGGCGGCCCCGGGGATACCTGCCATTAGCTACGAGTGGAGGCACTGCTCTCGGACAGGCCTCCATGGCCTCTCACATGTGTTCAGGTCACCTGGGGATCCTGCTGAAATGCAGACACGGGCTCAGCATGTCCAGGGTGGGGCCTGAGATTCTGTGTTTCCTCCAGCTCCCTGCTGGTGCCTGGGTGGTCCAGTTACGAGGAGACCAAGCCGCCAAAGCCAGAGAGCTCTCACCGGGGGAGCCCCATCTTGAAGCCAAGGAGAAGGCGCAGCAAGAGAGGGGATGGCGTGGGAGGGAGAGGACAGAGCAGTGTCCCTGAGCCGTGGCGGGCAGGCCAGCCGTGCTCGGGGGACGAGGGAGGCACCTGGAGCAAAGGCTGGCTGGGCTCTCTTGCTCTTAAAGAAGGTTGGTCACAGCGGGCAGAGAGGCGCATCATGCAGCCTAGAAACAGCCAGAGGAGTTGGAGGGAAAGAGCCATGTGGCCATGGGTCCAGGCTGCCTTAGATGGAGAAGCGTGATCAGCACCGACGCGTTTGGTGAAGATCAGGGTGAGGAACCGGGGCAGGAGGGGAGATGGCTTCCCAGGACACCCAAATCGCAGATCCACAGACTGGGTGGCCATGCCTGGGCACGATGGGGAGCCAGGTCCCCTGGAGACTCGGGGACATGCATGGGGTGAGCAGGGAGGGGAACCGTTAATATTAGGAGGATGCAGGGGAAAGCAGTGGGCTCTCTCTGCTCCTGAAGAAGCAGCTGGACACAGGGTCTAAGATGTAGGCACAGAAAAAGGTCTCGGGTGAACCCTGCTCTGAGTTTTCCTCCACTTACAGGCCCCTGCTGTCTAAAGTAGCAGGTGGCTTGGGCTTCAGGATCAGGCAGGCTGAGGCCAGGCCCGATTCTGACCCTGGGCAAGCAGTCTGGGGTCGAGAAGATCCAGGCCCAGCCTCATCCACTGCCCCCTGGCAGCCTCTCCAGCTCCCTCGCTCTCTCCAGACTGACACCTGTGTTAACCTCACTGGTCTTGCTGTTGTATTTAGACATTTCAGCTGTGGGCTGTGCAGAGAGGCAGCAGGCTTCCCCAGGGCAGGGCTCCTCAGACCTGGCTCAGACCAAGTGCCCAAAAAATGTCAGGGAGGGGAACATCAATATTGCTGAGGTTCTGGGGGAGCTGGAACAGCGCATGCATGGACATTCAGTTGGTTTGTGCTGTAACAGGGGAGGACTGACGATATCTCACATACACAGTTTAGATCCAGAGCTGGGGCCCATTTCAAGCTTTTATGGTTGGAATTAATCCAACAGGAATAGGAGACGGTGCAGGATGTCAGCGCGGAGTGGGTTTTCTTCCAATCATAAACTGTTCGCGTTGAATGCACCTCTCAGGTGCCCTGCTGACTTTCCTGCCCGGCCAGGACCGTGCCCAGCTGATGGACGGAAAGGAATTTTTACAGAGCACGTGCCACAGAGACTTCCATGACCCTGCTGGGCTGAAACCTGCTCAGGGCCATGGCAGAGAGCTCCAGAGCCATGCACGATGCCGGGGCGGTGGGCACTCTCCAGTTGGAACTGTCGAATAATAACTCCTGACCAGAAATGGCCCGGGTCCCAAACACATGGTTTATGGCCGAAATGGAAAAGCTCCCGAGCGCCATCAATGACACTCTCACTGCTTATAAAGACATGTGGGTTCTTTCCCCCCGCCAAAAAATAAGGCTGCTGCCATTCCCCCCGCCCCCACCCCGCCCCCCCAAGCCATAAATGATTCAAATGTCAAGCTTGCCTGTGCCTGATGCTATGCGGACATATTAACTTATCAAAGGAGCAGACGCATTATAGGCGGCTGGCCGTCCACCCCAACTCCATATTTATGTTTGCGATCTCAGGATATGTTACCTGCACCCGCCGCGTTCCCTTCCTCCAAGGGAGATTTATAAGGCCGCCAGCCGGCAGAAGAGGGACAAAGAAGTAAATATAGTAATATGACAGATTTATTTGGATGTGTTTTATTTCCTCACGGTCTCGCATGCTTTATGTGTTTCTCCGTGTCTGGGTTCTGTCACTCTTTTCCAGCT